>NC_137656.1:5289273-5889273 GCF_963422515.1 Blennius ocellaris
CACGCGCACACACACACACACACACACACACACACACACACACACACACACACACACACACACACACACACACACCCCTTGCTGTCAGCCACTGGCTGTGCAGGCGTTGAGGTGAAATCCTATAAGTGACAACTTCCTCTGAGCAAAAAGAGAAAAATGGTTCCTTGGCCTTTTTTCTCATTCTCCTCCCGTTACCATCCTTTCTTCCCTGCCTTGTATTCTCCCAGGGGAGGTTTCCTTCTCTTCTTGCCAGCGGTGCATGTCTGTAGGTGTGTGTGTGTGTGTGTGTGTGTGTGTGTGTGTGTGTGTGTGTGTGTGTGTGTGTGTGTGTGTGTGTGTGTGTGTGCGCGCATTCTGTCGTCCTTTGAATTTCCCCTGAGACGACCACTTTCCTACAGTATGCTTTGATAAGACAGCCTGTCCTCCCTGCACCCTGCACTTGCTACACGGTGTGAGTGAGCTCATATGTGTGTGTTTATGGATTGTGCACATGGGGTATTCTTTATCTTTTTTTTCTTTTTTGGGATGACTTTGAGGGTGACTTAGGGGAAGAGATTTTCCTTCGACTGCCTCCTGCTTCTCTTCAGGAGGACAAAACAGTGAGTTTGGCGACAGGCATTTTGAATTACGCAGGAGCCGCAGGAAGCTGAACTCTTCAGCAAACAATACAAGTTTAAGAGGGGGGGGGGAGTGAAATTTTCCTTAATTGTCATAATCAACCACTGTTCTCACATTTACTTCAGCCGTAATTTAGATTCACTGATGAGATATTTTACCATTTAAAGGGAGCAAACGGGCCAAATCTCTCCCCAAGGAAGGTGAAACTAATCAGTTTCAGATCAGATGCTGTGATAATAATGTGGTGTGTGTGTGTGTGTGTGTGTGTGTGTGTGTGTGTGTGTGTGTGTGTGTGTGTGTGTGTGTGTGTGTGTGTGTGTGTGTGTGTGTGTGTGTGTGTGTGTGTGTGTGTGTGTGTGTGTGTGTGTGTGTGTGCGCGTGCGTGCGTGCGTGCGTGCGTGCGTGTGCGCATGCGTGCATCAATAAAAGTGAGGCTGTGATACTTGACTCCATCATTCAAGCAATGATGTGTTTTTGTGTGTATATGAACCAGTTTCTGAATCACCCGTGTTGTATCGTCTCTGTGACAGAAGGAAGGACAAGTCCTTGACTGTGCATCCGTTTGTGCTGTGCGGCCATTGCAGGCATCGTAGGGTTTGTGTCCTTGTGCCGTCCCCCCCTCTGGGTCACCATTGTGCCAAGTCTTCCTTTCTTTATCTCGTGCAACAACACGGACAAATACAAACACAGAGAGACGCACGCTTCCTGAATCCTACAAAGTTTGTCAACATTCATAGTCTGGGTTTATTTATTTGTGTTATGCTTTTTATTCAAGATTTCAAGGGTTTCAGAGGGCATTGTAACGGACAAGTTATCTTCACATTGTGTTGTTTTGAAGTTTTTGAGAATTTGGTGAATTGAACTGGCTGTCTGGCAGGAGAAGTGTTCAAGTCAGTTTAACCAGTTAAGAATTACTGTCATGTTTTTTTGTATTTTTTTTTACATTTCAACAGGTTTTGTCATTTTGTTGATTGCCCATGCTGTTTTTATCATTTGCTCAACAGTTCCCCATTGTGATCAATAACATCTCTCCAACCAAGTACGTGGTTACCCTTTTTGCCAACCAGCCCTGAGAACAGTTCTACCTACAAAGGCCCTTGGTTGTTTTTAGCCAAGGTATCAGACTAGCCAAAGCATCACCAGTGCACATAGGAAGCACTGAAATCCAGATAAAATGAGATAGGGGAATACAGAGGAGCAGATAAAGAGACAGTGAAACAAACAAGTGATTAAGAAAATGGGGATGAACAGAGTCAGCGAAGCTGTAAACAAGACCTCATCTCAGGTGACCCGGACTGAAAATGGAATTGTTTAATTGATGGATAAATAGATAAACAGGGAGAAGACAATCTCCTTTAATCAGCTCTGAGACTCCAGAAGTGCCAAACAGGTTGCGCACTAGAGCGAGTCCAGTCAACCCATCTCACCGGACGCTCGCCGCGCCCCAGAAGTGTATCTCTTCATCTGGGTTTATAGGCTCAGGCCGTCCTCCTCAGGCAAAGAAACATTCACTATCAAAAAGATGTCTGTCGGTCTGCTTTGCGTGTCATCAAGCAGTCAATTACCTTCCTTCACAGGTGAGTCAGGAATAAAAGTCTGGCTTTAGATGTTCTGGCCCTTTGAAGTGTTCATAGTTTTTTCTTTAGGTTTTAAAGTAAACTATGTTTTGTAGCAGGGCCACTTTTTCTCATCCTGTCTCATGTCCCTTTCAGATCCAATCAGATGTTGTGGTGGCAGACACATGCAGTAAAATAGTAATAATAATAAAAAATAAAACAATCTTCCCTGTAAAAGCAGCCTTGTCAAGAGTACAAAGGACTGTGCCCTTTATTATTGGAGCTGGATGGTGGCCTATTGCATCACATACTGTTAGAATATGTCACAACTGAAAACTAAAACTTGTGCTGAATTCATCCTTGAATTAAAAATCATAGATAGGTTAGGTTGGGTTTGATATAGGTTTCCTTGCTGGGTCGTCAGTCTGATTTTTCATCAAAATGTAAAATACGCCCTACTTTCTGCCCAATGGAGTATATTAGTATTTCAGTTTGATCCTATGGATAGTTTTGTGTGTCTTGTGTGTTTGTGTAGAATTCAGTATGTATCGAAGAAGCTTGTGTGTGCATGCTAAACTGAATAATACCACTGATGACCTTGGGGCAGCATTGCGTGGTATAGCTCATGTACGAGCAGATACAGGAACAAAGAAAGACAATATAAACGACTAATCTCTTTGAGGAAAGACTGTGTCAACGTGTGCGTTGATACACGCAAATCTACAGTATTATCTTAACCAAGGCCTGGCTGAGAACCGAGCCAGGAGGATGGAGCGACAGCGACAACCTCAGCAGGCGTCACAGTTTGTCTGTGGCGGATGCGGCAGAGATTGCCACTCGCGCATCGGACTGACCAGCCATTCGCAAATGTGCAGATAGACCTTCATCTGAGCTACACCATCGTCTCTCGAAGATGAACGGATGCCAAGAAGAAGAATGCCAAACAACCACATCAATATAAAAGATGTACATGGGTATGTAGACAGTGACACGCGACAACATTTGAAATACAGGCACCAGTTTATAAAAGCTACATATTGGGTCCAAAAGCAGGTCAGAACATGTAGCGACTGATTAATTGCTGAATACAGTTTATGACCTGTTTGATCAGTTGACCCACAACCCCGCTCAGCGTCTCGTTTGTCCAGTGATCATGGATTGATGAAGCCTTCTGCAAACATGATCTTGACAGCATCACACGTTTGCATCCTTGACGTATATGTTCAATGAATCTTGAGTGAAAACTGCATGGTTTTACAACCTTCCATCTTCTTTCCCGTGTAATCCCTACGGGGCCGCGGCAGCAGTACAGCGAGAACAGAAGCCCAGACATTCCCCTGCAAGTTTCTCCAGGTCTTCTGGGGAATATAATCTTTCCAGTGGGTTCTGAACTGACCTCGGAGCCTCCTCCCTGTCGGACGTGCCTGGTAAACCTCTAATGGGAGGCGACAAGGGGGAATTTATCAGATGTCCAAGCTGCCTCAACCGGCACGACTGATTTTTTTTTTTTTTTTCCTGGATAGCTGAACGCCTCACTCTATCAGTGAGGTCTGTCATCCTGCCACGAAAACTCATCGCAGCGGCTTCAATCCGTGATCTCATTTCTTGGGGCAGTTAATATTCTCCATATTCTCCACCAATACTGAATTCTAAATTATACACAGGAGTTAAAAAGCGACACGTAATGTCTCTTCGTTGATATTTTTTGCTGAAAGCATAATCACACATGCTTCTTAATGAGATTGTGAACATTTGAATATTCTAATCTGCAACTATTTCCTGTTACATGTCCTAACAGCGCAACCTTGGCTGTTAAAGGTTTGGCTCGGCCAGAGAGGTACCGTATCAGTGAGAGAGATAATGGCTGAAGGTCAGCACTGCCTGAGGGAAAATCCACTCAAAAAGTAGTGAGAAAGTGTGAACTCCTGCAAGGGTTTTTTTTTTTGATTGGCTGCGAGCGTTGGAGAACAATGTACCAGTGTATGTAGCCGCGAGTGAGTCCATATAGGCTTATGCACCAGAGGACGGGGTAATATTGTTTTGGAGCCTTGTGGTTGGGAGGGAGCTAACACCTGAATGAACCTGTCACTGCAGACACATTGCTTTTTCAGCTCCAGCGATTACACTGCACCCCAACACACTCAACAATTTTGGGGGTATTTTTTTTCCCCCCCTTTCTTTCTTTTTGTACACACGTGTATGTGTAAGTGGGGTTTTTTTTCGGGAGACGCGAGAGAAGTGTGTAGCTTGTGCATTGCCTGAGTGCATGTGTCTGTGAGCGCGAGGGAAGACAGGAACAGAGAGCCAGCGTGACGGAGCATTGCGCCTCGGTGTGTACACGTCTAAACCTCTGCTGTGATTTGGACTTCCTGTTGGAAAATGTGGAACAGGGCGACTGTTCCCGTGTCCTCCGAGGTTAAACAAGAAGCCATATTGATCGGGACGCACAGAGACACAGGGGCCACGGAGGATCCATGGTGGTGGCAAAATGGTGGTGAAAATCAAAAAGATTCTACGCCATTTTTGTGACCCTGTTTGCTTCTATTACTTCATAATCACTATTACTTCAGAAATATAATACATTTCACTGGAGCCTGGAGTAATGATCACGATTGATCTTAAAGATCATTTTGTATTTTTTTCTAAGCACTTTTATGTTTGGACTCGACGAGTGAGATGTAGGATTAATCAGTGAATTCATTGGATACCTGTGTGCTCTCTTTGTGGCAAACTGGAGGTTACCATCATCTGAATTGTATATAACACTCATTGAAGTGGGTGAAACTGACCCATCATTCTATCTTGATTACCACATTAATCAAATTAAGGTTGGCTAATGTGGATTGACATTCGACGAAAATCCAAGTACACCTTCGACAGCTCGCCAGTCAATCTCTCAGAGGGAGAGAGTGATAGATCATGTTCAAACATGCCGCCAAATTAGAGTCATTAATTAACCGAACAGGCATTTATTTGGTTCTATCAACGGGAAGCCACAGCAGGCACAGTATGAGCATGAAACTTCACACAAAAAGATAATGGTCAGGATCTTCAAGTTAGACAACTAAACTTCACTCTCAAACATTACTAATGGCTACCATGGAGTCACCATGCAAACTAAAGTAAAACTGTACTGACTAAAGCTTATGTCTTATTGTTAATTGAAGCTGCTTTGTTATTGCATCAAGTATCCCTATGCAAAGGCGATATTTTCTCAGCTCGTTCTCATGTATGATCTTACATCTCTGGAATCCTTCTTCATACTTGGCACATGCATTCACTTTCACATAAACAGCCACTTATAAGTTCTAAGATTGTAATATTGATGTGATTTACGTGTAACGTCACAGCACATTAAAGGGTCATCTCCAGTTAACTTTGAGAACTTCAGAGCTTAATATAGCTCCATGTAGCAAACAAAATGTTTCTTTGGAACAGCTCAAATCTTTTCAATTGAGTTTGATATGTGCATATTTCTAAACATAATCAAGCATCCTGGCTTGAATTACAGAAAAGGACACACATTCTGCTGCCACATTCAAGCCCACCCTATTCTCCCGTTGAGGATGATTAAATATTGGCATTGCATTGAGTAAACATCCTCTGTCCCACTTTGGAAATTCACACAGAAAGCCTGACGCTCATACTTAATACCGAGCACAACTTCAGCCCTTGACAAATTCTTGTTGAAACCATTGTTTGTAACTGTGAGCGTTTACATGAGTTGGGAGTGTGTTTGTCTAGTACCATGTGCCCTTGACTTAGAATAGCAATGTGCCTTTTAAGCATCACAGCTTATTTCAGGAATATGACACCCATGGGTTCACAGATGTGCAGAAGTACTTTTGCTTTTTAATTAGCAAGGCCAGCAGTTGGTCAAAGTTTTTTTTTTTTTTTTTTTTTTTTTGCACCTCTCTGTGAAAGAAAAAGATGGATGAAAGAAAACCAGAGAAGGTCAAGGGGAGCTGACACCCATCAGTTTTTTCTCCTTAATCTATCCGTGCAACACATCACTCACCCCATCTCCCTAGACGTACACACACAGATATCACAGACCCTAAGCAATTGGCTTTGTCAAGGCCTTTAACCCCGATTTATCCCCGTGCGTGCACACTCCGATTTGACAGAGCTATATAATGGTGATTCGAGAATCAATTTACAGCTGCTTACGTTCTTTCTTTCTCATTTAACTCCCACTTGCTGCTGCTTTTGGGTATTGGGTGTGTGTGTGTGTGTGTGTGTGTGTGTGTGTGTGTGTGTGTGTGTGTGTGTGTGTGTGTGTGTGTGTGTGTGTGTGTGTGTGTGTGTGTGTGTGTGTGTGTGTGTGTGTGTGTGTGTGTGTGTGTGTGTGTGTGTGTGTGTGTGTGTGTGTGTGTGAGATGTTGTAACCAGGACAGAAAACAAATACATTTTAAAAGATGGAGCCAGATATGCCACCACAGAGAGATTTTTCACTTCCAAAGCTGTATCTAAATTACCTTTCTCGATGTTGTGAAGCAGTCGACTGTGTGTTTGAATGTTTATCTCCACAATGCCACCCAGGAGACCTTTTGTGTTGCGCCTACTATGAACTGTAAGAGGATATAATTCACTGCTATCTTGACCGCAGCAAATGTGCTGTCACATTTCAGATACCATTTTTATTTAAGGCTTGCCGTGTTCCTTTTGCTCTATCTTCAGCAGCTCGATCTAGCAGGAAGCGCAACATTCGTTTCACTTCCTGGACATTTGATTCTGTCCCACTCGTGCATTCATTAACTCAGCCAAAATTTTCACTTTTCCCGGCACAGCACGAACTTTAGCCTTGACGTAGTCGGCTTCAAGTCTGGGAGGAAGAGACTCAAAGAATTTGTGTGGTGACAAATGATAGAACTGGGTGTAATTCACAGTAGCAGCAGATAGAATCGGGATGTCTGACAGGCAGAGAGGCAAAGCAGGTAATGACAGTCTGCGGAGTTGTAAGGGTGTGATGTGCAGCGGGAATCCAAGTTGTCAAAATGACAGACATATTTCTGTACATACGAAAAAGGACATGAAGAGAGTTGGAAATGAAGAGATTTATTTCAGGTTGCCATAGTTTTCAAGCTCGCGGGAAGTTTAAGCTGCATCAATGACACAGGCAAAGGCTGACGCGTGACACGAATTGAATACAGGAGTTCATTCAGGGTTAAGTTTTAAAACTAACAATTTTCTCATTGGTCCGCCAAGACACTTTGAAAAGTATCCTTTGAATGTATAGTCTTACCTTGAGTAGGAGTCTTAAATATGTTAATACTGTGGGTGACACCTGCAGAACTGAGAATATTCTGCATAATGAGATTCTAATGACTATAACACCTCTTCTATATGAGACACGTCCTGAAATTATATTTCTAAGTGCGTTTAGCATTTCAAAGTCAAAGACTGTTTGCAACAGGGCCTTCTGAACCTACATTGTTAATGACAGTGACTGGGAATAAATACACGGTTGGTCATTGTTGTCATTTGCATTGGATAAAGCACAAAAGCAAACCAATAGCTCTCAAGGCTCATTTATCCTCTATCTACGCTAAACAGATACCCTTCCAACAGTTCTTGCTTTTACACTTCCATACATCCAATGTGTTGGAAAGTTAGCATTTAACGTTAACGTTTTGCATTAGATCCACCAGAGGGCCCTGCTCTGACTCAACAAAGTACCCCCCAAAATTACGTCATTTTAGCCAAATATACCTACAATGACAGGAGGTACTGCTAATGTCTGTGATCTGTAAAGTTAATTAATCGCTTCACATGCCACACAGTTTTTAATCACAACACTGCCCCCACTTGGTTACAGGCAGTAGTGCCCCGTTGGTCCGTATCCATAAGGTTCAAGGACATAAACAAAATATGAATGAATTCATGAATATCTGTAAACGTATCTAATGCCAAGCATAAATCAACCCTTAGTCTTAAAATTGTAGTCTACTGTGCCAGTTTTACTCCTTAGATTGCAATAGTAGACAGTCATTTTAAACTCTCACCGTTGTATAAGACATAAACAGCAGTTTACTTGATGAAAACCTTGTGGTCAAAGCATTTGGACATACTCCATTCTTACTGCTTAGCTTGTGTCACAATTATAATAACCACCAGAGGGAGCAAAAAACATATACGCGCTGCTCATTTTGAAACAGGCTGTTTATTATGCCTGCTGTTGCTGATGATAATGATAATGACAGTGGATGTACTATTTTTTTTTCTTGGTAGTTTCAGTTATAATGTTATTTTCAGGTGGAGTGTCTTGACACAAGGGCAAACACAAAGGACTACCTCAAAGTAATAATCTGACACTTTGAGAAATACAGTTATTCACTTACTTGATGAGAGTTATATGAGTCGATCAATACCACTTGAAATTCTGCCCATTAAATCCGGAGACAAAGCGAACAGTTAATTGGCTTAACTGAACACCAACTGAGCTCAGAAAAAAAAAGAGTGAAGAATTTTGCTTGGCTCAGTCCACTGATATAATGGATCACCTCCTGGCTTTTCTACAGCCCGCTATTTTCTAAATCTGCAGAATTTCTTCCTTATTTGCTCAAACCCAACAAGAAGGTTTTTATGGAATTTCCACTGCCTGTAACCTTTCAGTGATGACACGTTTCCTTCTATTTCAGGCCAATAAAACAGTCTCTGATATAAGTATCCATTGCTCACTTGTTATAGAACATGTTTCAATTTACTGGCAGGATTTGTAAGAAAAGCTATATTTTGGAATGAATGACATAGATACTGTGATTGGACAGAAAACCTGCAGTAATTAGCTTAAAACCCCTCAATCTCCCCTCGTTGCCTTCATTGGGGTCATTAGGGAGTCAACATACAGAATTACTCACTGTATCAGTCAAAATTAGCTAGTTAACTAGCTAACTTGCACTCTTCAGGGTGCAGGAGGTTATAAATCGTGCATTATATTAATGAAGGGTCGTTGATGTTGCATGTGTTTACATCACAAAGGCTCCAGGTACTTTTTACCCGAAGTGTTCCAGATCCAGTTAAATCAGAGTGAAATGCTACACATTGGTTGATTTCTAGTAATATTTTTCCAACAAAGGTGTTTAAAAATAATATTCAAACACATGCATGTGACAGGTGAAGACTGGTGCAGAATGCATGATCACCATAAAAGATGTATGGCTAGATGATACACACAAAATGTAACATTCTTGAATGATGTCAGCTACAAACATTCTGTCTGGTTCAAGAATTTTAATTCACTTTATCTTGTTTGCATAGACAGAACATGCAAACATACTCAACCTCCATCTCTCTCCGCAGGCTGGACAGTCCATCGTACGAGGTGATGCAGTTGGACTTCGAGGTGGACAACGTGATTAATCTGGTGCCCACCCAGACTCTGCACTGGACCGTGGAATACCCGGCTGGCTCGCAGGCGGCTTTTCAGCAGATGGAGAAAGTCTCGCACCTCTACATCAGCAACGCCGACATACAGGGCATCGTGGCACTGGCCGAGGTAAGGGACGACCACACAGAGGAACACGTACAGATATCTGAGTACACACATTGACAGAACCGCCAGCTCCTACCTATTTAGCTGGAAAAGAAGTCTCAAGTCTTGCTGACTCCCCTCCACAAACTCCCATCCCTTCTCACTCCAGGGTGATCAGAGCTGGAAAGGTCGTCTTGTTTACCCCCTCCTGTTGCGACAGGCCTCCCGGACACACACACACAGCAGGTTTCAACCTCGCAGGTTTCGAAATGACAAACAGAATTGCAAATATGGACGCACAACTGTGAGGGCCTGAAGGTTGGAACAGATGTTACAATTTCCAAACCCTCGCCCAGAGTACTTATTGTAATACTGCTTTCACTGAATGCATCAAAACCAAGAGACCTTTATGAGTATAAAAACATACCTGCATTATCATTTGAAATATTGGATTTTCAATTGCATTCTTCCAATCAGGCCAGGTTATCTGGTTAAATCTTGTGGCATTGAAATCAAACCCTTACTTCATTTATTGATAGCCCGAAAACCAGACCGACAAAACAAGACATAACTCATCGAGGTGATCGTTCCCAAGAATCTTCAGCTGAAACCCGAGGAGGAAGATGCATTTCAAAATGCTCTGAGTTCCATTACCACTGAAGGAGCTCTAATCTGGCTTGATAGCCCTCCTTCAAACAGCAAAGCCCCAGTGACAAAACCCAATTTTGTTCTGGGTTTCTTCTCTTCCACATTTCTCACAGTGGGGTTAAAAAAGAGAGAGATAGAAAGAGAGAAAAAAAAGCAACCTTCAAAACATCATTCCAAAATACCATTCCTCCTGGAAATTCATTGGCAGGGGAAAGTGTGAATGAAAAACTGGAATGAGCTACGACGCTTGCAACCCGGTGTTAAAATTGTTTTTCTTTTTTCAGTTGAAAGTCACACAGTTGGATCTGAAAAGCACATTAAGACCATTAATATACCCGTGTTGAACATGTGTTAGCATATTCACAAGACAAGAGAGCCGAGAAGCCAAGAAACATGAGTTGCTGGGCCTCAGCGGGCGTGTGCATACATTCACTCAACTGAAACATTTAACATTTCACAGGCGATTTTACCTGAAACATTTTACTTCAAACTCAAGATGATTAAAGAAAAAAAAAAAATACACAGGAAAGACAATCAACACATGAAAACACACATTAAGTCAATAATAATAATAATAATAATAGTAGTAATAATAATAATAATAATAGAACATGTTTCTTGTACATGTCTTTGCTTTAAAACTCAGTTTTTCTTTCCCTCCCACAGTCTCTTTTATACTCCAAGCCGGAGGTAAAAGCATCAAAATAGCTGCTATTACAAACCATTTGTGCTTCCTAATTTGTTTACCGGGACTGCTGACCAAGGCACTGATTGCTTGTTGGTTGTTTAAGGTGTCTGTCACTGAGAGGGGTCTCCGCGCCGGGTCACCAAGATGAAAGCTTCCTCGGGTTCTTCACCGGAAGGAACCCTAAAGGAACAAAATTATGAGCGAGTGACGAATCTTCAAAGAGAGCCCGATGTAAAAAGCTTTCACGCCATGTCCCAGCCACCGCTTCAAACAATCGGGCGTCTGAGGATTGCGGCGAGAGCGGAATATTACAAACACAAGCATGCCGCAAAATGCAGGGATCTTTATTACACCTGTTTAAATAGGCCTGAAAGCTAAGCATCAGATGTAATTGCGGTGGGAGTGCTCTGTGCTGGCTTTGAAACATTATTTTCTGTCTCATCTGTTTGGGTGATTCGAGTCCACCTCGCCCATCATCTACCACTTCCCGAATCAGAAGTCAGCTCATCAGCATCATCTGTGTCCGTGGTACAGCGTACCGCATTTTTTTTACAAGGTAACAATGAAAACCACAACACTGCCTGTCATTACGGAGCCCTGTCAGACATTTTCCTCCTAATTCCACATATCCATTAAGGTTCTGGTCTCTTGGCCGAGTTGGAAAGAAAGAGGTCCTCTTCAGGAAACGAGGGATTATTAGGAGTAATTTGTCTCCTGTGGGCGCTGAAAAATTTGTTTCATCTTTTAGAGCAGAGAGGTCAGGGTGGCAGCAAGAGTTGTTCGGAAGGGAGAGGAAAGGGGGCACGGAAAGAAGTGGAGATCGACCGATGGAAAGTAGCAGATGGAATTGGGATTTAATTTCACGCCGCCAGCATCAGTCTCGTCGCTAACCCCTCGGTGTCATTGATTTCTGCGAGCAGTTAAACAAGAACTTTCAAGAAAGGAATGCGAAGTGATATCAGCTTTGTAATTTACTTGTTTTTACACCTGCCAGCAGGAAAAAACCAAATAAACAAACAAAAAAAAAACCAGTCCAGGTCCAGTGGCGTGTCAGTCCTGCCACCTCCCACCAAAACAAACCGTCTATCACCTGATTCACAGAGGATTTTCTGAAAAAAAGGATAGAGGTGGGGAGTTTGAATTCCTCGCCTATGGAGAACAGTGGGGTGGAGCAGGAGAAGTGGAAGGACCTCGCAGAAAGGCTCCGCTCTGAAAAGCAGACTTCCACTCACCCCACCTCCAACTGCCCACCCACTGAGGCGAACAGAATCGGGTCTGTTCCTGCTTTTCGAACACGGTGGCACAGTCGGACACTTCACTTTCATTTGGCACAGGCAGCCTCCCCAAATGGGATTGTGAATCATTTTTCTTTTGAAAGAGGATGTATGGACAGTTAACTTGAAGCGGTTTGACTCCTTTTAAGCTTTCGCTATAAATAGCTCAAGTGCACAGTGTTCATATTTCCCAGAGGCAGTTAAGCCACCACCGATTTCCTCCTGAAATAAACAGTTCACTAGTGGTTTTTTAAATGCGATTGTTTTGCCTCACTCTTGCTATCAGGGAAACGAGTGAAATTGATTGTCGGACAGCATTTTTTCAAGGACTTTGAACACAAACAGCATAAACTAAAATAGTGCTGAGGCAGTCCGTTATATTAACTTTTAAAGGCAGAAAATATTACAAAGTCGTTTTGAGAATGTTTGAAAAACTAAATAAAACAATATTTCAATATAAAATATTTCCTCGGCTACAACAGCACCACCACCAAACAGTCTGAATGTCTAAGTTGGAGCAGCAGTGGCATCATGACGGTGTGTGTTCTGTAGCAATACACTCAAGAATCCTTCCATAGTTCATTTTAGGGTTTTAGGTGATTTATAATGGCGTGATACAGCTAATGAGAAAAACATGAATGTGGCGGGCGGAGAAAGAGTCTGGGGGTAGAAAACGGCCAGCAAAAAAAGAAAACCTGGATAAAAATAGAGGTCAAAAATAGGCCTGCGATTCTTCCCTTCCTGTGCTCTTAGAGGTATTTTAGCCAGTGATAAATTGGATCAGTAATAATGCTGTTTTATGTTCCCTCGAAGTGTCATTACACACCTCAGCCTGGAATTAGGCTGTTTCATTCCCAGTGAGACAGGGGAGAGAAATAGATTGAAAGTAACAAAGTAACTAGTGTACCACTGCATCAGCACCCACAGAAGAAAATTGTTTTGCCTAATTTTGGCCTGTTGTGTCAGTAATTTCTTGTCAACCTGCATTGTCATTGTCAGAGTCGTAGCAAAGAGGTAAAGCAAAGATCCACTCTCACGTCTCCCAATCTTTCCCTTGCCTCCCCTGCTTCACACTTGTTTTTCAGACTCTCTTCCTTTCCTTTTCCCTTTCTAATTAGCTTGTTCCCCTCCCTCCTTCATCTTTTTTACCCCCACCCTTCATTCAGCCTCTCCGTCTCCCCCCGTCTCGTCTCCATCCCTATCCGCTTTCCTTATTTCTCCATAGAGTTTCACCTCTCTCCCAGGCTTTGCTATGTAATTAATTCTTAATTAGAACACTTGTTTATCTTTGTTGCTAAAGACGTGTGTGTGTGTGTGTGTGTGTGTGTGTGCGTGTGCGTGTGCGTGTGCGTGTGCGTGCGTGCGTGCGCGCGAGTGCAGGCCTCTTAGCAGAGCAGTTATGCTAAGTGGCTTCTTAATTTGCCTCCTCTGATTGGCTCCCTGTAAAAGGAAGTTAGTAAGTAGCAAGTAGAAACTGAAAAGTCAATAATGGGTTGATGAAAATAGACTTGCATACATACACACACGTACACAAAGAAACGCACTTTTCAAACTATTATAAATTTAGCATTTTCACGGTCTGCATGTTTATTAGAGCCACCTTTTTTCCCTCAATTCTTTTCCCCTTTTTGAATTCTAATGCCTCGGTGTATTGTTTTTACAGCTCTGCTATTGTTTGGTCTAAATAAATTTACAGCATTATTCAGTTCGACAGGGTGGGATCAGCCAAACGCACGTACAGAGTCTTCCAAATACCTGTTTCAGCTTCTGCTCTAACAAGTATTATTTTGTGACTTTCTTCTGGCAAGGATTTATGAGAGTCTTGTAATGATCCCAGGGATAAGAAAGAAAAAAAAGCCCTGCATAGCCCAATGATTGCTTTATCCCGATGTTTAAAAGAATATTAGTCCAATTTGCTTTTCTCTTAGAAATAGTTCTACTCTTCAGCTGCTGGTGTTATGTTGAGTTATGCTCAATAACAACATGGTGGTGCTTGGTGTGATTTGCAGACACCAGACTGAACCAGACCAACATAAGTTGTTCACTATGCATATTATCTATTCTTTGTTTGGCTTCTTTTGGCAAATTTTCATCTTCGCTCAAGACAATCAGAAGACTGAAAACACATGGCGCTTTACATTGAAAAGAAAAAAAACCCCCACAATGAATCTTTCACCATGTTCCCATAAACACACCAAAGACACTCTAAATACACACAATCATCAATGACATAAAACTGAATTGTGATACATCATTCGTATTAATTCCAAAAAAAAATAGATTAGCCATCCATCCATCCATCTATCCATCCATCTTCTATACCACTTTATCCCATTCAGGGTCAGTAGGCACTGAAGATAATCCCAGTTCACTGTCGGTGAGAGCTCGACACACCCTGGACAGGTCTCCAGTCCATCACGGGACAAACACAGAGAGACAAAACAAACACACACACACACACACACACACACACACACACACACACACACACACACACACACACACACACACACACACACACACACACACACACACACACACACACACACACACACACACACACACACACACACACACACACACATTCACACCTAGAGGCTATTTAGGGTAACCAATTAACCTCATCTATATGTGTTTATGCCTGTGGAAGGAAACGAAAGTATCCAGTGGAGAGAGCTAACCAACATGAAGTCACTTATTGTCACTTATCTTTGCATAACTTTGTGGAAGACTAAAAAAGATATCCGCCCCATACGCCCACACAAACTTTCTTCAGTTACACAATTTTCCTTTTTTACCTGTTTTCAAACCCCCGATTAATCAACACATGTGACACGTTCCGTGTAATTCTGCAAATGTATTTGGGTCACCGAGAACTTGCGTGAAGGTTCATTTCCATACCAAGCGACTGTGCTTTGCTCCAATCAGTCAACAAGAGTGTAAGAAAGGGAGCGAATGTGCGCATCCGAGTGTGCATGGGGGGTTGTTTAAAGCCAGAAAAATACATTTGGAAGCAAGTTAGGAAATGACAGAAGCTGTGAGGCTAGAGGAGAGCTCTAGCCATACTTTCTAACGCAATGCGAAGAGTTGGTCGACGCATGCAAAGTCAGTGAAACAAGCTTTTGTGCATCTGCCCAAGGCGGTGTCTTTTTAGAGGCATTTTTATGTTACACAAGACATTTGCTTGATAGAATGCAAAATGTTAGTCAGCTCCAAGCTCCATCCCACGTTATCATCGGTCGCTTAACACTGATCTTTAATTATTTGTGGCTACAACGATGTTTCAACAAAACATTGACAAGATTTGGGTATTCCGTGTTCGTTTTTTTCAGGCGTTGTACGACATGCCTTTTTATCAGACGGTGTTACTGAGGCGTGGCCGACCTGTCACTTTCGGAAGATCAATCACGCCCCTGCTGTCAGTCCGCTCTGTCATTCCTCTTTATTGTCCTTGGGCCTCGCTTCCTTATTTCAGTAAAATAGGCTGATAAAGGACACGTCATACAACACCACCAGGTGATTTTTCCGATGAAGTATGCTGCCGAAACACGTCAGAGGCATGTTTAAAAAGCTACTTGCCTGAAAAAACAAAAACAAAATATATGTGAACAAATTAAAGGTGTGATGAACTTAATTGAAAACTTGACAAGGACTGCTAGTCTGTCTTCTCATAGGTTTTCATAAAAGACACCAGTGAAATACTACTGCCAAAATTACAATCATGATTGTCTAAGGCTCAATGCACTTATGTATTTTGAATAAACAAATAGTGCTTCAAACCTTCCCTCAAAGACAACCATGATTCACAGTTGTTTGTACACAGTTGTTTGTACACATTGTATTTTTCTTCACATAATGAACTCACACTCATCTCTTGTTTGATCTCCATCCCCAAACCACCCTCTCTGGTTAAGAGCTTATGAGCTTCAAAGGAGGTTTCTAGGCAAAGAAAAGGATGATTTAAGATCACACAGTGTAAACAGGTAAAACAAATACTTACTCTCAGTGCAGTTTTCATCAATTTAAGCACTCGCTTTCTTGAGAATTTTGTATTTTTATGCCTCATCACGGCTGACAGGTGATGAACAATAATATGTTCTTCTCACCGTGTACATAAGTCTCTTGGTGTGGCTGTGGCTCAGCTGGTCAAGTAGGTTTCCTTGTAATCTCAAAGTTGGTTCTGCTGAAGCGTCCTTGGGCGAGACACTAAACACAAAATTGCTTCTATCATTGGGCAAAGTCCTTCCATGCCTGCCATCGCCACTGGTGTGTGAGTGTGTCAATGACTGTGAAGTCAATTTACCAATAGGCGATCTAATATTTTTATAAGACGTTCTTAGAGTATTAAATTTTGATTATTTTTTTTTGTTTGTTTGTTTGTTTGCATTTGGTTGCTAAAGGGCAAATGTAAAAATGTTAATAATAATAGAATACCTTGTACTAAACTTTATAAAAGTGTTAACCCTGATTGAGTTGATCATTCTGAGATTTCATCCACACCAGTGGCACATCAGGGGCATTATGTATCCGGTAATATCGCCTTACATCTCACTTTGAGGGAGTTCAAGCTTCCTTTTGTGACAGCAGGATACCCTCAACCCCGGTGCAAACACACAGAGAGACCGTGAAACATACTCATTTAGAAATTACAAACACTGATCAGCTTTGGACACATGTTGAGGACAGTGTCAACCGCACTTTCCCAAGAACACCAAACATGTACAGCCAGACACAATGTTGAGAAAACCTATGCAGAATCATATCCATTTTTCTCTTTATTGTATTCTTTATACTTTTCTACAACAGTGTTCTCAAATAGAAATCGAAGTGTACAGGAAATGAGACACTCAGGATATCACACAGAAATTTGGTAATAACTTCCTTTTCGCTAAAAACACTCACTACTTTTTAAGGCTTTTCTCTCGCTGCCAACAATAGATACATGTCATTTGTATTTTATGCATAGTCAACTTCAGCTTTACCGGCTAATAAACATGTAGAACTATAAGGCCGTCTTGCAGTTTTTCTTTTGAAAGTGCTATGTACCAAAAGCTTTGATGCAGTTTTTGTAAATGGATCAATATTATCACTAATATAGACAGTGATTTCATCTTTAGATGAGGAGAAAATTAGAAACCTCTGGTGAAACCCGCTGAAATAAAAACGTTTTTCACATGAAAATGAGACGAATCTTCCCGCTCGGGGAGATGATTTATGAAAGAGGAACCGTGGGGAGACGAAAACCTCCAGGTTCCTCAAGAAGATTGGTTGATTTGACTGAGTTAAGAAGTTGAACAACAACCTCCTTCATGCTCAGTTTCATATAAACCCGCCTGGGAGCTGCTAAGTCCAATGCCGGCATCCTCATGGGCCGCCGAAGCAGCTGTACCAAAGCAATGTGGGAGGCTGTGCTCAAGAAAGCTTCAGCTGGAGGAGAGGTGAGAGGCCTACAACATTTAGCTCAAAAGATACCTAAGAAATGATAAAACTAGGAATTACTAAGATATCCTCCATCTGAGGCAAGACAAAGGCAGATGTGAGGAAATATCTTATTAACTTGGCAATTATCTGAAAGTTTCCTCGTTAGCGAGTGAGAAAGAGAGAGAACACAAGTCAAATGAATGGGTGGGAAAGTGGGTAATAGCAGGAGGAAGAGTAGTTAAATTGATAGACGGTGGCAGGAAAGAGAGCAGACAGAAAAAGGAGGGTGGCTTTTGACTAATTGATAGAAGTAAAAAAAAGAGGTGAGAGAAGGATGGAGAGAGAGAGAGAAAGAGCTATAGGGGGAAAAAACACAACGGGGACGGCTAAATGATTAGAGCGGTTACAGAACGGTGGAGGAGGGATGGAGGAGAGGAGATGAGCCTGGCAGAGGTGGAGAGCTCCGTGTGATCGTCCCCTGGAAGTCCGGCGTGTCTCCGAGGAAAAGAGGTGACTGAGAGATGGAGGGAAAGAGAGACGGAGGGAGAGGAGACGAGAGCAGGGCAGTTCTAATGCAATTAGGGGTCTGGAAATTGAAAGTACAATTTTCCCTGGGATCTTAGCCAGAGTGTGTGTGTGTGTGTGTGTGTGTGTGTGATGGGGGGGAGTTGGATGGACCGTTGAGCTTTCATACCCACCAAATGTCTTCATTCCCCCTCCCTCCTCTTCTCTCTCCTTGTCTCTCAATTTAACTCCTTGAAATTCCGCCCTCATTTGGCAGTCTCCTCCCACCATTTCAATTCATTTCTTTCTCTCACTCCCTCTCTGTGTCTCGCTCTCTCGCTCTCTCTACACCATCTATCTCGTTCTCCGGCCATTCTTCCCATTCCCCTCATCTCTCTGCTTTATTCATTCCATTAACTTTAGAAGAAGAAAGAAAAATGTCAGCTGCTTTTCACATTTGGATTTTTATATTCTGGACATTTCGCCGACACACATTTTCATTAGGACTTGGCCTTTGTTCTAGAGTGGAATTTTATTTTTTTATTTTTTACTTTTTGGATCTTAAACGATCACATAGTGATAAAATACCCCTCAAAAATCCAAGCATCGGATTAGAGTACCAACAGTGTATTGAAATTGTTCTGTAAGTTAGTATTTTGTCGTCTAGATGTATAATTAGTGAGATGCTTTTTGGAATCTGCACGATGTTTGCTAACAAACACTGCATCTGCAATATTGACTTAACTTAAAATGTTGTGCAAGTTACTCGCAATATATTAAGAAAATAATACACTTGTGAAAGAACTCACAATGGGTGTAGTAGGTTCAGAAAGTAACTTTAAACTCACTCTTAAAGACGTAGTTTGATTCTCCTAATAAAGTCCACAAAATAATCCTTTTTTTGTGCATTTTTTTGCAGCAAGGCATTTGCTTATGAAATAACTTAATTTCATATTTGTGCATGAAAATAATTTGAATGTATTCAGAAAAGTTAAAGTTAGTGCCGTGAAGAGTTTAATTAAAATGGAGCTAATTGCAAATTTTTTGTCATTTATCATTAAACTTTGAGATGTTCTGATATTCGATTCAAATATCCCAGATCCTGTTTCATTTCAATGAATAGTTGAATATTTTTCTTGATTTTAGTTACAGAAGTTGTAATAAAGAGTATATATAGCCACTTGTGTTACTGATATCAATTCATCAAAGCAAACGTTATAGTACGACAAGTGTTTATGACTTGGACAACTAGTATGTGCTAATTAGAATTTAGGAATAACTTTAGAATAATTTAGAATAAAATCAACATTTTCCCAACCGTTATCTCCACTTGTTTGATCACCATGAACTTGAAGAAGCAGATTAATAAGGAACAAAGTTGTGGATTTTGTATCGTCACAGGAACATTTTTAATTTTTCATGTTAAATGAGGTCAAGTAGGTTATTGTGCTAATATTCTGCCAAAACAAAACCAAAACAGTCACAGATTGATTGTTTAATTTGTTTAAATCTACTTTGGAATATCGGTGTGCATGTGTATCGCCACAAGCAAATGTAAGCATGACCCTCATGAACTAATGTCACTAATGTAAAAACCAAAGGTAAACATTTAGTCCGATGCTTTGCCTTCTATACTTTGATCTTCTGCATGAATCAGATTCAGATTAGTATGAATCTGATCACTTGATTCAATATGTATGAATGTGACAATCTGATCTGATCTGATCCGATCTTACCGTGAAAGTCTTTTTTTTTTCTTTTTTTTTTTTTTATCTTGAGCACTCAAGGTCTTTGTAAAGTGGAACCACGAAGACACAAATGAAGCACTGTCATGAGCAAGCCAAACCAGCTACTTCATTAATGCTCTTTGCCCTTAAATGTTCAAGCTCAGAGTCTCACTCACTGATTGTAATGATGTCCTTGACATGCAAAAGTCTTCTGGCCATTCTTTAGCTGTAACTACTTCATTTTCCGAGGTGTCCCATCAACTGCATGTCCCACCAGCCCTTGTCCAAGGCCGAATGGTGAAAGTCTCTCCTTTTCTCACGTTGTTCCAAGACAAAGTTATACCATCATGATACTTCTTCTCAGTAGGGACACTGGAGCTACCCGTCTTGTCACCCCATGAGTAAAGTCTGTGTTTGAATCTTGTTGGAGGGCTTTGTATATGGAGTTTGATTACAGTATTGGACATTTCTATCCTCACGTGGCTTCACCATGTGAGGCTCAGTTTTGAATCCAAATTCCCTACAGGTCAGCCTGAGAGGGAGTTTGTCTCTTTGGTGTTGGTGCCTTTGTCCCCAGTTAACTGGGATTGGCTGCAGGTACCCGTGACCCTGAGTTGAATAAATCATTTTCCTAAATGGATGGAAGTTACTGAGTAGAGAGAGAAAGTAACTGTAGTCTAACGTGTAGACATATAGCGTTTCATATGAGGGCTTCTACGTCTCAGTGACCCCTGGAGCTGTGCTGGTGGGAGTTTTGTCTCCTGGTAGGGTCACCCATGATAGAGAGGTCAAAGGGTTTAGGCCCTGAAGAAGTGCAATCCATTGGCCCAACATGCAGAAATGACAATAGAGGAAATCAACACTACTGGATGTTACGTGTCTCTGTGGCCTGGAACAGACAAGAGTGGCAATTTCTTCGTTGCTGCCCGATGGCATTTATGACCATGACGGACCTCATTGCGGCCCAGCATATGACTAACAGAACACTACATTTGCGGATAAACACCAGCATCTCGATGAAGTTCTGCCCTGTGAAATCTTTCGTCTTTAGCCTTATCCTCTTTCTGTCCATACTTCATCTCCTGTCCTGTTCATATCAGTCTTTGCCTTTCGTCGGTCCCTCCTCTGCCGCAGAATAACAACGTGGCAGTTGGCCTAATGACGTTTAATTCTTCTCCAGGATTTCTTCTCACCCTCTTTCATTCTCTAAAAGGCCCAATAATAAAAGTCAGCTTCCATTACACTGAGACTCTGAGGTACAGAGATGGATAACAGTGATCGTTTTTAAGTCTTAACAGTCATTCCAGCAGCACATTTCCACAGCAGCTGTGAAGACGGTTACCTAAGCGCAGCCACACACATGCACACTCGGGAGGCACCTGATACAATCACTGTCTCATTCTGTTGTCCACCCACCAGCTGGGTGCTTATTACCTTGAAGTTATCAATTGGACACGTTTCATCCCACAGTGTGTGGCAGCATTAGTCACACAGGGATCGCCGGTACCTTCAAGAATGCTTTCCCTTCCACGGGTGCCCTCAGCTCTCATCAGACCTGCACTCCCACTCAAATGAAAATGTAGTTGCAGTTATGTTCAATAGAAACTGACATATCACCCCGTTTCTCAGGCTCGGCCGTTGTAATGCAAAGCTGCATGCAAGTAAAATGGTGTGTACTTGAGCCTGTAGCTTCATGATGGGCTTTGTCATTAGCTATCAGCCTATTGTGTTTCATGGTCAGATTAAAATTGCATTGTTTTTTTGTTTTTTCAATGTCATGGTGAAAAGTTCCACCCAGCAAGTGTGAAAATTATTATTATTATAATTATTATTATTATTATTACTATTATTATTACAAACATTTGCCGAATTTTGGTTAAGGATTTCTTCTTCACACTCGATAATGTTCCTCCAAACAAAGTAGTAATTGCCTTGGATATGACTTGTAGTTTTAGTACAGGGGCCACATCAAGTCCAGTTTAGTCTTTAGTAGATCCAACCACTAAAGTGACAACATAAATAACCTTTGCGGTCATATTTTGGGACAACTCCTATTGTTTCCCTTTTTTCGTGATTTATTCGTTCTCATTTAAAATTGTAGCCACATCCAAAAGGAAATTGGTGAAAACTTTTAAAGGTATTTTCTCGAATAATAAGTGCTGTTTTAACAAGTTTTTTTTAAACAATGCCCCAGGTGAAAAATACAGTAAAAACTTCAAAATACACATCACAGTATGGCTCTAATGCTAATTCTACTTCATCAGCAAGGTTGGTTTCCCTGGTGCTGATATTTCAGCTCAGTTTGTGTGTTATATCTGCTACTCTCATTGATCGTGCTGACGTCCGTGGAGCAACTGAGACAAAATATCCAACTAGTTTGTCCTATTTCTGATTGAACTGTTTTAATTTGGTTTGCATTTGTGGATTAGTGGTCTGTATTACTACATATTTATGGAACATGCCAGAGGTGATGCTGGCTGTACATTTGGTTGATTTGGATTTCGGGAGTGGTTGGGCTTCCTGTAAGAGTTCATTTTTGGTTGTGTGAGAGGTTTATCAAACTTTATTAGCAAATTGATAGGTCTTATAACTTTTTAAACGTATTTTTTTACACACCACCTTATTTATTGCACTGTAAAAAAGAAATACTACATTTTAGCCATGTAGCTCTATACGTCGCAGCTCCGGGACATAAATGAAATGAAAGTATACGAGGGCAATCAATACTCTTCCTCAAGAAATGTGTGAAAACACAACATGCACACAGATGTAGGAATAATCTTTTGACTCACACTGGGAGAAAAACTGATTATTAAAGAAGTAAAATAACTCCAAATGAAAGAAGGGAAATTTGACTCTGGCCCACATTGTAATGATTGGTCTCAAGTCGTATAGATACACAAGGAACATTTCAGTGTTTGGCCTGAGTTTGGCCTGAAGTAATTACTCTGTCGAACTAATAGATTTGATTTGCTATCATGCAAACATGCACGTACGCACGCACCACACACACACACACACACGTGTAGAAATGTGGCAGAGTAACACGCTCGAGTGCACACGGATACACGCACACACACGTACACACCTACACACAACTACGTTAGAGCCAAATAAATGAGGCGGCACTCGTCAGGCCTAATAGTCTGGCTGTAATTAACATTGTCATAGTGATAATAGCCATTTATCCCTGATATATCACTCACACACACACACACACACACACACACACACACACACACACACACACACACACACACACACACACACACACACACACACACGGTCCAAAAACCCCTATCTTGTGGAGGCAGCTCACCCAGCTGTCACCAACCCCCCGTTTTCTTCAGTATTTGGACCTCATGATCCTTCATTTCCCATTTACTCAGTAATCCCTTCTTCCGCTCTTCCTCTCTACTGCTTTTCTTTATCTCTCTTCCCACAATTCCTTATTATTTTTCATTTGAATACTTTTCAATTCATTCTTTCTCCTTATTTTGCTTTTGTCTCACATTGTGAATGAAGTTAGTATTGAGCCCAAGCAGTTTGTTCTTTTTCTGGCATGGCTGCTGCCCACAAACTCACTTATAGCCATACAGCTAAGACTGGTAAAGCTTTGATGGAGATGGCCTAGTGTCATTAAAAAAAAAAAAAAAGAGAGAATGAAAACACCACAGTTGACTACAGGGCAGGGAGGTTTGCACCAAACTAATACATACAGTGGAAAACAGGAGAACCATATGGGCATTTAATCAAGAAAACACTTTTCAGTTTCGTAACTTGTACAGATAATCAATCTATAAGCCCACAAACATACTCCGGCAGATAGTCTGGTAGGGACTAGACGGATTTGTTTCATGAACGTTGGCTGATAAGCAGAAAGTGCCACTTCACTGACGGTGAGTAAAAGGAAAATAAGTGATAAGAGTGAGAGATAAGAGTGATGGGACCTTCAGTTTGTCACCACAATGGCAGAAAAAGCCTTTTTTTCCCCATTGAACAGAAAAGTGATGAAGCGGTAAGAATATTCTGCTTCTAAGGGGCCATGGAAACGGTTAACCTAAACGTGCTGTTTTTGGCCTGTCGTCCACATGAGGCAGTGTTTTAGAATTGTGAAAACAGATTTTTTTTTTTAACACGGGTCACAGAGTGGGGAAATGTTAAAACACCGTTGTGGACGGCAATGACGATCATCTGTGGATAAAAGATGACAAAATCACAGCAGTAAGTCGCAGCGCCCCCTAAAGGCCTGGTATGTCTATTCCATGCCCTGGAGGCTCGTGTTTAGTCGTGCTCAAAGTGGCGTGTGGCCGGAGGTTTTTTTTGGAGAAGGCTGGGGAGAAAAAAGATTGTTTTTCTCGTGGTGTGGATCTAGCCCAAATATCCAATTGAATTCCATTTAAACTAAAATAGTAGTGTTGTAATCAAGACGACGTAACCCAGGACCGGGTCAAGACCAAGACTTGTGGAGGCACACGACAAGTTTTCAAGTGAAAATCATTTCTACGTTTTCGTTTCAGGAAAGTTTTGCTTTGTGAAAACGATGTCCAATACCACAAAAACAACAGAAATGCTGAACATTTAGTAGTATTCCTGTAGGGCCACTAGTGGGCATTCATTTTATGTAATAAAACCACCAATTTATGCACACAGTGAAGAGTATGCTGTAAACATTGACACTCCTGTAAATTGTCTTTCTTTGGTCTCATTCGTATCGGTTCTTTGTAAGAAGAAAAAAAAAGTTGTTTTTCCCCATGTGATCTATTTGATGGTGTAGTAAATGTACATTTCCTTGGAGAAGTATGGCTAAATTCAAGAGTGAGCAGCACACACCACATTCATTGTCATTAATGAATCTGTCTCAAGATTTTAAACATCATCGAAGCATCTAAAGTTTTTGGTATCATCTCAGTGCAAAACATAAATCTAAGTTGGAGTTTAAAAAGAGAAACAAAATATTGTCTTAACATAAGTAAGTGTATTTATTGATCCCTTCATCTACCATTATCAATTTGAGTTGCTTCTTCTACAATGTATATAATGCAATTGAAATGTGCTTAATTGTGTTTAATAAATAACGAAGCCCTAATAGTTTAAAATATGTGGGCATTATAGTTGAAGAACCCAAACAACAATGACAACATGGAATATTTCTGCAAAATTGGAAAAACTTCTTGTTTGGCCTCCATAATAAGTATGTTATTTCCAATGTAGCTCATAGCTTTTTGAAGGCAAGGTGAATCATCAAAAATATTCCAGAGCGAGCCAGAGAACAATGAACTTTCCTGAAGTGACCCTCCTTTCAGATGGCTGTTCACAGCAGAACATTGCTTGACCTCAGGGTTCTCCACCCTGAGGACATGCTGACCCCCCCCCCCATCTGCTGCAGGCAGAGCACTGACTCCCTCATACAATCCCATTTCTAAATTTGTCTCCATTTATGTAATTGCAGTATCAAAACATCTGATCTTTTGCTTTGGCAACGGTTGCCATGGCAACAGTGTGAGACCGCTGTTGTGCCTGGCTGACATCTAATCATACCAACCGGTATCATTGGCTATCTGGAGGAGTGGTGTGTGGATCATGTTCCATCAGATCTCTGCCTGCATCAACATGCATTTTCTCTTTCATCAAGACAAACAAATGCAACCAGACACTATAATTCACACACAGAGACGTGTCCGGTGTTAACAGCTGTAAGGAATTGATGTGATATTGATGATACAACAGTTTGCACGTTAGGAGAGCCACTTTCTAATTATTTCTGTAAACAGTATTGACTTTTGTGGCACTGGGCAGCAGCTCTGCTGAATCACAATATCAGCTGAAGTTGAGCTTCATTTACTTCAGCAAGGCCCAGTGACAAAAACAAGCTATTTGCGGGACGAACTCACCAAGACTGTCCCCAAAACGGCTGAGAGGGCTTGTATTAGAAAATAACAAAAAAGAGGAGTGTTATATTTTAGGAGCCTGTAGTGATCGGTGTAAATCCCAGAGTGCATGTGCAAGTGCACTTTTGACATTTTGCCCAAAAAGATGAAAAATCGAAGTCACAGCTGGAGTTTGGGAGTGAGGATGGCTGCTGTTTAACAAATAGACTGTTTCTGTGTAACAGCAGAAGAAACAACTAAGAGCCCCGTTTCCTCAAGAACGTTTTTGGATTGAAAAAAAGGAACATTTTAATTACGTTTTGGTTGTCTGTTTACGTGACAACGGTGCCAGGTGCCAACGTTGTTGATAAATTCTCCTAACAAACCTACCAAAACCAAACCATCTGAACATAAGACACAAGTATTTACGCATGTTTTCAGTAATTGTAAACTTCCGATTAAAATGTGAAGGATTTAGAAAGTAATCAAATATGGTAATTGGCAAGATAAAGAGCTCAATGTGTCACTGCTGCAAGTTAAACACACGTAGCAAATGACAGTGTGTCAGGACACGCAGGACGCGTGTCTAGTTAAACCTGGATACACACACACACGCACACACACACACACACATACACACACACACACACGACATGACACGCAGAGTGCGACACACTTGACGTGTTTAATGGGTCTGTAGTAAATTGCACTGAGTGCCGTCAACCAATTTCCCTTTCACAGCTGAGCCTTGAGTTGAAATCACACACACACACACACACACACACACACACACACACACACACACACACACACACACACACACACACACACACACACACACACACACACACACACACACACACACACACACACACACACACACACACACACACACACACACACACACACACAACTGTTTGCAGGGTTATGTTGGCACATGGAAAAGGCTGTAAACTTTCGGACTCGGCAGACGGCAGAACGACCTGGTGCAAATTACATTTTAATTTGAAAAAGAAAAGGGAAAACAAACATGCTGAGTAAGCTGTTAGAAAAACAGCGTCTTTATCTGTAAATCTGTAGCATCTTCACATGTTTGCCCATTTCATACAAAGCTTCTTCAAACTACAAGCATAAGAGCTTTTTTTGTTTGTTTGTTTTGTTGATTTGCGTTTATTAAACACCTCTTCCATTGAGCTTTGTAAAAGCTAAAGGGTAGTTGTGCTGCAGAACCGTCAAACTTGAAACGGCCTCAGTTGCTACAGGAAGTTGGCCGTGACGATGCAATTGGAGCCGTACCATGTTGAACATCTGATTTACACACATGCACATCTCTGCTGACTTTACGGTTTAATTAATCCCACATACGTATAAAGCATTAAACAATGCACACGGATGCACGGCCAGTAATTCCTTCCTCTGGCCTTCTGCTATTGGCCTCTGGGTGCAGATGTGTGGATGCACATTGTGTTACCTTTCTGTCTTGTCGAGCCTCCAGTCACATAAATACACAACAGGAACAAAGAAGGTACACGGCATTATGAACGCAGTAATTTGCACTTTGCTTTTGGACACAGTCAGTCCATTAGACTGGCATGTTTAGCTTCACTTAACCAAAATACCTGTTTTGTTTGGTTTCCGCTCTTAATTTTTGTTCACGCTGATATCTCTTCTTATCTGCTTTTTGTAAATATTGATCCCATTTTTTCCTGCTCCTTTGACAGTTTCGGGTTTTAACAGTGAAGCATGTCCTGCAGTGAGCTAAAAGACCAATAGCAACACAGGAAATAGCCCCATTAGTGTTATTGATCAACGCCTATTAAGTGCAACTTAACTCGCTACCTGAACTGAAGTGATCATTCCTGTGTTGCACACGCTGGGATGATTGCATAATGGCACACGGTCAAAGTTTGGATAAAATCACTGGATTGTTACCAGAGGCTACTTCCTGATTGAAGCAAAACTAAACTAAACAAAAGAAAACACAAAATCCAATTACCACCATTTGCAATCTGGCTAATTGGTGACAATGTCAATAGATGTGGTGGATTTAGTGCATTTTAAAGGCATGTCTGCATGCCGATGTCAGGCATAACCCGGGGTACATAGGAAGATCATATGATTTCTTGTTGGGATAAAGTGTCTTCTTCCTGTGATTATTTATCCATACATTATGTAATTGCATGTAAACACCGTGTCTCTCTAAATAAGGGTGTTGCAGTTAATGATTTAATGCTAAAATTGCTTGGTGTAAGTACATTTAGGATGTAACCAGATTGCCTGTGGTTGCTAATTGGAACAGGTTAAAAAGGTGATTGGACTTCTTAAGATTCATGCCTGACAGTTCGGGGCTACATTTTACATTTATACTCAAAAATGATCATATCCCAATGTTTTTTTTGTAATGAAATCACAATTGTAGCAAAATTCTTTGTTACAATGAGATTAATTTGCAAAAATTTTAACAGTGCAATCAAATCACTTCCCGATGTATAACTTAGCCTCAACTGGGAAAAAAATAAGACAATGTTGGCCAAAGAACCTTTCTGAACACATTTTAATTAATATAAGTTACAGAACTGATGCAGAAATTTGAATTAAAAAAATAGGTATCAGATATTTTCAATATCCAGTGTCTGTATAGCGGGTTGCGGAAGCAAACTGATAGTGGACATTTTTGGCTTTGAACAAACTGAGTGAGAGTTTTCAAATATATGGTAAATAATTAAAAATCATGTAAATCATGTTTGCACATGTGTGAGGACGAACCTTGGCATATAGTGTACTATTTTGATTTGTCACCTTTACAAAAAGGGATCACTTGTAAGGACAGTGCTTTCATGGAATGAGCAACACAGCTAATCGTGTGAGTAGTGCCCCCAAAAAATGTGAGAAAATTCCCTGCAGTATTCTCCTGTTTGTATTCACTCTTGTTAAGAGCTGCTTGGTGGATTGGATGGTTGTATTGTGTGTGTGTGCGTGCGCGTGTGTGTGTGTGTGCGTGCGTGTGCGTGTGCGTGTGCGTGTGTGTGTGTGTGTGTGTGTGTTTCACATAGTGGAATGATTGTATAATTAACAAGGTCTGGATTACACCATTAGCAAATCTGCTAATTGGTGACCATGTCAATAAAAAGTGCATCAGGCCACATCTGCAAACCAGTGTCAGTTCTTACCAAAGCAGATCAAATGATTCTCTTTTGTCTTCTTCCTGTGTTTATTGAGCCATTCATTATGTAATTGCACGTTAACGTGTGAGTGTCTAAACAGGCTGTGGTTAATGATTTGAGGCCTAAATTGCAAAGGCATTCAGTTTGTTCCCTGATCGTCTCAGTGGTTCAAAAGGGGGGGGGGGGGGGGGGGGGGGGGGGGGGGGTGAATTTAGTGGACTACATTGCAAAGCCAATGGAAGGTGGCCATTTGTAGAAAAATTTTTTTTTTAACACAAACATGGTTAGATGTAGCTTTAGTGTCAGTAAGTAATGAGCCACATAATATAAAGCTGCAGAAGTGGTTAAGAAATAAACCACATAAAATAATTTGTAATATTTGCTCAAAAAAGGTATTTTTTTTTAATACTATTTTCCTTTTATAAGTCATTACAATTGTGGATTCAATTTGAAGTGTATTTGGGGGAAGTTCATATGAAGGATTGATGGAGGTTTAAAAATGATGAGGTTGAAGTGGAAAAATATTGTAACGCCGTGCCTTTAAAATAACTCAAAAATCTTCCCTCTGTCCATTCAAGACTAAAAAAATGGTTGCTCTGCCTGCTTCTTCACCTGGAGTTGCAGAAGGAACAGTAACAGTTTTATCCACGAGCCCCACAAGCATTTGAATTCTCAGACTGCGGTGAAAAGGTCACAATAAGAGCAGAGGCAGACTCGTTCAGAGTTGTATATGTTCCAAGCAATTTCCCCCAAATGAGAAACTCGACAATTTGAGGAATGAACAAAGAGGCAGATCGGGTAGATACCATTCCTGTGCGAGTGCATTAATGTCGCTGCACATTTACCGGGAACACAGACACAGATTAGATGGCGGTGCTTCAGAAGAGGCTCCAGTGTGTGTGTGTGTGTGTGTGTGTGAGCGAGAGACTGAAAAAGAGTGATAGACCAACAAAGACACAAGGAGAGACAGAAAGAGAACTGCTTACATACTCTTATTGTAAGTTGGAATTTAATTTGCACAGAAGAGCAAAAAAGCTCAGATTTTTTCACTGTGTCAACTCTTTCGCAACAGTGTGTGTGTGTGTGTGTGTGTGTGTGTGTGTGTGTGTGTGTGTGTGTGTGTGTGTGTGTGTGTGTGTGTGTGTGTGTGTGTGTGTGTGTGTGTGTGTGTGTGTGCGTGCGCACGCGCGCCTGCGTGTGAGAGAGTCTCCTCGGTAAGGTGTGTGTGTGTGTGTGCAGCGCCAAGTGTAGCAACTAGAGCGAGACCACACACACGCGCATGGATGAGCTCCGTCGAGGAGGGAAGCTGTTTCCTCGACTTTATTTCTCTTTGCATCATGCACACGGACACGGACACGTTTGTCGATGCGTAACAAGTCTCATGCATTCATGCGCTTGTCATTCGTGCACACGTGCACAGCTATGCACAGGTGTGTGCAGAGACTCGCAACAAACTCTTGGGGGGGGGGAAAATGCATAAATTCATGCAAACAAAGGTTTGCAAGACACAGAGTCAAGTCGTGCACACACACGCACACACACACATGCACACACGCACCCACACACACACACACACACACGTGCCTCCTCTCAGCTTATCCCAGTGCAGTGCGGAGCAGCTTTTGAAGGCAGTAGGGAGCCAGCTGTTGACGAGCCACTTAATAATTCCCTTGGACAGGCATGAAAATCCTTCCTTTTCTTTCTGTCTGTTTCTCTGTCTCCTTTACCCTGCCTCTAATATTCCTTTTCCTGCTCTGTTTCTGTCACATTTTTTTCCTTTTTTTTTTCTTCTTGTCCAGTCACAACACCTCTGCCCTCCAGACTGAACCCAGAGCTGGTATTAACATCCAGGTTATTAAAGCATTTGGAACGGTTCAGTCTGCTATGGACGTCCAAATGAGGCAGCTGTCACAGGTTAATGTCTGGCTGCCACCGTAGGCGAGCAGCACACACAACAGTGTTGTTCCATACTGCAATTTGCTTAATTGCCAAGTGAAGTTTTCTTTTTTTTTTTTACTGAACTGTAAATGTAGTTGTTTTTTGGGCCCATTGCTCTATTTCAGGCCCAAAGCTCGCGAGTAGAGTTGAGGTCATGATTTAAGTTATCAGAAGTAAAGTTTTGCATTTATTGTCTCCTACACCAGTCAGCCATACCACAATGACCACTGAAATGTAAGGTGAATACATCATAGCTTCTTGTTGTTGGATATGGGAGAAAAAGTTGGAGGAAAGTTGGGAGGATGGCAAGCGTATGGGAAGTAAGGCTCCACCCAAAACGTGTTTTACAATGGTGCTCAAAGCCACTTAAAACTTTTCGACAATGTTCTGATTCCATATCCATGTAAGTGAATATATTTAGCGTATATTTCTCTGCTCAAGCGTGTGTGTGTGTGTGTGTGTGTGTGTGTGTGTGTGTGTGTGTGTGTGTGTGTGTGTGTGTGTGTGTGTGTGTGTGTGTGTGTGTGTGTGTGTGGCTTCATTACAAAAACAACCAACTTGTGGCCTTGCATGCGAACTACATCACTTTCAACATCTCTCTCTGACTTTTCCATGTAAACAGACATCGCTTTCAAAACATTGCTGTGTAAATGTGAAACTTTTCAGAAACAAAAATGCAGAAATTATGCGTTTTCAATGAAACGTCGCATAAGACACACGTTAGGCCTTTCCAAAATAGCAGCTCTTGTCGGGTGTCAACAAGTTCCCGTGGTCTGTATCTACCAGGAAGCAGAGACGGCGAAGTCGTGCTTCATTTATACGTTCAGATGCAACAGATGAATGGACCTGCTCACAAAATCTGTCGAGGTGTTCATGCCAAAGTAGTTTTTGAGTGACACAATGACCGAAAGACTTGGATTTGGCTTCCAAATCCCCCAGATATCAATCCTCATGCATGTGTGAGGTGTTCTGGACAAACAAGTCCGATCCGCGAAGACGTGTCAAATATGGCGTGTCAAACATGCTGCACGCCGGCCAAAACCGGCCAGTTGGAGGGTTCAATCCAACCTGCAGGGTGAGGTCTCTACATCCTCCACCGGAAGTCATACTGTTCTTCAAAGGTAGACGGGACCACATCTGAACTGCAGATGGTAGCAACGCTCCTACTGGAGAGATTTAGCATCCTATTTGCTAGGGATGAGGGATCAGAAGAGGGTGAGTGCATGAAAACATGCTAAAGGCTGCAGAAATTCAGTGTTTTAAGAAGCGAATGGCTTTTCACCACAGCAGCCTGAAGGGAAACACTGTTGGATTATAGGGAAATTGCAATTGCTCAATTGCTGATCATCGTGTTTGTAGAACTTGCGCTTGATTTGATCACTTGTATTTTATTTAAGCTAAAATGGAGGGAAATATTTGGAGATGTTTTCATTTACCAGTTATTATAACTTAGATATGAAATTGTGCTGTTTGTAGCTCTTAAAATTCAGTTTGATGAGTTGTGAATTAAAGGGTCTCCTGCTCACATCGATGTACTTGATAATACACAAAACCTTTAGAGTCCTTAGCGCCGTGGAACAGAGTGCTTAGAGTGCTTTAGAACGTACATTTGTCTCGTCTTTGAACTGAACCTTGTTCTCTTGTTTTTGAACAATGCAAGCACCTTGACTCCCTCCTTGTTCGTGTTTTCCCATCAGTCATTGGGTTAACATGGAGTTATTTCATGTTTGTGTGTGTCTATATTAGGCAGAGACATTTTCTTTCATAATGATGAAAGAACATGTATGTTTATCATGATCATTGTAGTGTAACTACAACTTTATTAAAAAAAGAAAGCCTATGCAGTCATGCTCAGATATTTTTCATTTGTGGAATATTTCAGCTCTAAAAATAAACATGTGTGGAAGGGCAATATGTGCCTTGAAAAAAAGTTAAATGTAATTTGAAGTGCACCAAGTGTGTATTTGTGTTTTTTTTTCTTCTTGTTTGCAGGTTATTTTAATCCTAATCTTTGAAGTAATCTGTTTTTGAGTTTTTTTTGGCAGAGGCCGAAGTGCGTTAATACGCAGAAATGTGGACGAGTTCGCTCAAGTTTTGACTCCCAGCTTTTATTAGACTGCCGCCACTGTGTCCGTGCACTACATACTGGATGTATGGAAATGCTAACAACTTGCCAGCCCATCATGAAGCACCTTCGTTCTTTGATCCATGAGAGAAAATCCTGCATGCAAATGAGAAGAAAAAGACTTAAATGCCCACTTGGAGTCATTTATATTCCATTTAACCCCTTTTTTAAAAGAAGTCGTTTTTCTCTGGTTGCCACTATGCTGCAACTGGCTCAGGTATAAACATGATCTTATCTATTGTGCTATGGCTTCCTGCCTCCAGGGGGATGCACATAGGAGATACACATATAGGGTAATACACAGACGGAAAAAAGAGCGGCTTCCTAAGAAATAAACACATTATCTCTTGCACCGTTTCCCTGCCTCCTCTCTATGTACCTTTACTTTTCTTGTGTCCTTCGTCATCTTCCTCACCTGCTCTGTCTTTTTATCTCCGTCATGGTTTTAATCCTATTCTCATTCACCTCCCTTTTCTCTTCCTCACCTTTTTCTCAACCTCAACCTGTATGACCACGTCTATGTATAGACTTGATTGATTCTGATATCAGGAAAGGACAGAAAAGGCTTTATTTCACTCCTGATGTTGTTCTTACACTGAAAACACATGACACTTATAAGCTGTAGAAAAGGTGGATCCCAATCACTGTTACGTATATTTAAAGGTTTTTTTTTTTATTTTTTTATTTTGGACTGAGGTCAAGTTTGTTTCAGCTCTTGATTGTGTTGAAGCTAAGGGGAAGGGACTGGGAAATAGATTTTTTTTGTCTTCTTCTTCAGTAAAAGTGTTCAACAAGTGACTCTGTACATAATGTACTTTCAGTTTCACCCATGTATGAGTTGCATCTCTTAGGAAATGCGTCATGTAGAGGAAATTATTAGATCCAGCAGCTGCTCTTCCAGAATCTTCTGTGAATGTCTGTCAAGCTTTTAGCCCACGATTAGTCTTCTTTGGAAAGAAGCAGAGAAACTGTTACCATGATGATTAAAATAGTCGCTGACAAGTTTCTCAAAACACTTTGAAATGTGGTTTATCATTAGTAGTAGTAGTAGTAGTAGTAGTTGTAGTAGTAGCAGTAGCAGGAGTATTATTATTATTGTTGTTATTGTTATTGTTATTGTTATTGTTATTATTATTAATGTTAAAAACTGTGAAACAACAATGTTGTAGCAACATTACAAATGTATTGACAATCAGAAGCTATTCTCAACTAACTTAAATAAACAAATAGATAAATAAATAAATAAAAGTTGTATGACCAAATAAAATGAGTGTAATATATATTCTCAAAACTATAGTGTATGTGTTTGCGACAAACTTCATTACTGTATGGAAACCCTAACCTAGAAACTCACATGTTGAATCCTCAGAGAAAAGTAATGGCAGACCGTACAATTTATATCTAATTCCATATCAAGAATAATTTTTATTGAAATTAACACTTGACAGGGCTGTAGAATATTGTATAAAGTTCAGTCAACAGCAAAGATGTAGTACTAGATTTGTGTGTGTGTGTGTGTGTGTGTGTGTGTGTGTGTGTGTGTGTGTGTGTGTGTGTGTGTGTGTGTGTGTGTGTGTGTGTGTGTGTGTGTGTGTGTGTGTGTGTGTGTGTGTGTGTGTGTGTGTGTGTGTGTGTGTGTGTGTGGGACCTCTCATTGAGTAAAGGTCACAGTGGTGTGTGGCTTTGGGAAACGTGTCACTGGTCACATGTTCTCAGACTCGAGAGTCTACAAGCATCCGAGGTTCGTCCTTGTCAGGTATACTGTGAAAGTACATGTGTGGATCTCTCTTTTGCTTTATGTTTTTTTTTAATAAATATATAATGTGCCTTTGACTTGAGATCAGAGATTATACATTGCTTCACTGTAAGCTGAATAAATGCAAGCACAAAGTGAACTTCCATAAAATTGCTTTGGTGTCTCCACCAAACATTTAATGATGATAAAAAAGTGTAATGAAACAAGAACAGTAGGACATATTGTAAAAAAAAATATTAATAGCAAAAATAGCACAAAAGCTAGGACATGTTTGATCCAAATGCCAAATATGGATGTTGGGAAGGAGTACCAGAGAAAACCTGCATATGTCGGAGGAAAATATCCACATTTCAAAAGTTTATACTTTTCTTCACAGTTGTATTATGCAGATATTAGCATTTCCTACTCTGTACACTATCTTAAGAATTTCACCATTTCACAACTGATTGTTAATTTTGTGCATCAATGCATGGGTGCCCATCGTCTAGCCGCATGTCTGCTTCAACAGAAAGCACAGAAACTCTGAGAGAGGATAATCCCTTTTGTGTATTCATTGGTGCATTTCATGCACAGTCGACATGAAAGTACAAAAGCAATGTGAGCGACCGAAGAAAAGGAGACTTGGCCGGGAAGAAAAGGTGCTTAATGAATGCAATGTGACAGCGACGATTATAGTGGCCACGTGGCGTAAAGTGAATCAGATAACATTGATGATGTATTGGATTAATTCTCCCTTCATGGTCGTGCAGACGAGAAATGCTTAAGAACCAAGCAGAACAAATGTCTTTCATCATGTACATCATGTTTTCCTCTTGAAATGCTTGAATCATTGCTATCTCTCTTTCTTTTAAAGTGAAGGATTGAAGGACATTAGCCACAAAGCAATGACAACGGAAAATGCTGTTGTTTTTGTTGGGGTTTCTTTTGCTAATCCTCATCACATCATTTATAGGCAACATGATGAAGTAGCTCACATACCCTTTCCCCTTAACCTGGAGGGTTTCACAAAGACATTGTGGATCTACATTCTGCAGGTTTATGCAAAAACGAAATCAGAACAAAGTGAACAAAGGGTATCAGGTCACTCATGGCAATATGCGGATGGCAGTATATTGGCCTCACAATTTAACAGCACAGGCTTCTGTTCATCTCATCCACTATATCTATTTTTGTCATCATCAAACTGCAAAAAAAACATTTCTTTTTACGATTTGGTATTATTACATTGGTAAAATGTTATTACAATACTGAATCCATGTCTTATTACATGCTTGGCAAGGTATTACATTATTGGATGCATTACATCGAAAGAGGACAAAATTATGACTTTATTGGCAGGTATTATATTGAGAGTGACAAACGTAGTTACTCATCAAAAACAATTTGGAGATAAGACAGAAGATGGTGCTCGTTGGATACGAGACCATTACATTCAGTCCTCCTGTGCTCTTGCCATATTTAGTACAGCCACTAGAGGTCACAATATGCATATGCATGTGCTTCTTATGCTATCAAGTCACACACGAGAGGCACTGTTGGATTTGTGGGAAAGTTTGTGAAAAACCTAAATCATGAGACAAAATACATCAAAGTAATGTACATACATGAAATAAATCACTTGTGGCTTTGTTTGTAATGAAAGGAGTCAACTACCTCTTCGGAAAAAGATCTGAGACACACACACACACACACACACACACACACACACACTTATTTCCCATTCACAAACACGAGTCCTAGCAAAACACCCTGTAATCAGGCTTGTGTGTGTGTTGGCAGTGATAAATGCCCCCTTGGAAACTCAATGCCAAATAATCAAGATTGACGCCAGCACACAGTGTACCTGTGTGAGTGTGTGTGTGTGTGTGTGTGTGTGTGTGCGCGTGTGCGCGCGTATGCATGTGCTGGTTTGTTTGTGCTATTTTTGTTAGAAGGATCTAATCAAATGTAATCATGCTGATTACAATAATCGTGAGATTTATAATCACCTCCTTTTTTCTTTTTCTTTTTTTTTTTTTTACCTCCACCATCTCTCACTCTCTTCTCCTGTCTTTCTCTAAAATTCACGTGGTTCATTGCTTGTTCATGCCTGTCTCTTACTCGGCACCATTCCCCATGTCTTCTTCTTTTTTCTGTGTTTTGGGAATAATTGCTCCCAGGTTTATGTGGCAGCACATGATGGCTAAATTTCTATGTTGGTGACACATTGTCTGCAGGTTTTCTAATCAGAAATAAGAGTGGGCTGTTTCTCTGATGTCAGCTTTTCAAAGAAATACTACAAAGATTGCTTTGGAAAGTCATACTATAGAACTTTAACAATAATTCTCTATATTAAATGACCAAAAACAACAAGCTTAAATGTGTACCACATTTAAAATAATATGGATAGATTGATTGATTGATTGATTGATTGATTGATTGATTGATTGATTGAACCTTTGCATTTTATGAGGTTAGTATCTAAGATCTCAGATCACGCAAAAGAAAGATGTTTGCTCAGAATAATTTTTTTTAATGAAATAATATTGTTTTGTTTTGACAATGGAATCCATCCAGCCGACCAAACGATCTTCACTCCTACATCCCTTCTGACATGTGACTCACAGTATTTTAAAGATGACTGACAAAGACACAAATACGTACATTTGAGCTTAAGAACATGCACACACACACACACACACACACACACACACACACACACACACACACACACACACACACACACACACACACACACACACACATTATAGCTGCATTTTTGTTTGTCTTTTGCTTGTTGTTTGTTGACATCTGATCTGACAGATATTCCCTGTCTCACAATTTCTCACACACACACACACACACACACACACACACACACACACACACACACACACACACACACACACACACACACACACACACACACGCACACAAAAAGCACTTTTAGCGAGTAATGGATTAAAATAATGCCTGAAAGTGTAGTTAAAATACTATGGTTTCTTTCACACTGCAGGCAATGTGACCCAATTTCCAATTTTCTACTCATCACTGACCCATATCTGATCTGTTTCATAACCGTGTGATAGTTGTGATTCAGATTATTGCACACCAGACCCGGTCCCTGATCGTGTGTTGTACCAAATGAGAAATGTATCTGATGTCTTTCAATATTACCGCCGTATGAACGGTCTGTTGGAGGTCGCATTTAAAATGTAGTGTGAATGATCACGCAGAGAAATCGTAACTGAGCATCAAGGCCTGCAATGGCAACGAAGCTGAAGTGACATGATACTAAGTCTAAATCAATTCATGGCAACACACCTTTTTCTTAGACCTTTACATCTGCAAGTAACATGAAATTGAGATAATAATTTCATTCGTCTGTTTTTGTCTATTCAAGGACACCGAGTTGGTGAACACGGCCATCCTCACTGGTCGACACGTGGCAGTGCCCATCAAACTGGTCACAGTGGAGACCGATGGGCAGGTGAGGGAGGTGGACGACTCGATCACCTGCAGCTCGACGGACGTCTACGTCATCAAGGTACAAAGTACATTCAGACTGGAAGAAGTTAGAACTATATACTAACGGGAAAAATTTACATTCTCCTGTCGAGAGATATGCTAATACTCATCATTGGAAGAGGCAGAAATACATATTATTTTGAAATAGATGATCACATGATCGCTATCGCTGTCCATGGGGTATTTTTTTGTCGTGATCACTAAAGCTGTTGATGTGTCTGCTCAGTGAACATTAACCTCAGTGAAAAATTGATTCAGGCAGTTATTTAGAAATGTTGAGTCATGACTTGCAAATTATGAAAAATAGAGATTAATAAATTGTTTCAAGAGTGCTTTAAAATCATAGAGTAAATGTGGTAGAAATTCTAATGATTTGATGTAGTTAACTGAGAATAATTAACGCAGCAGGAGGTCTTGCTTTCTTTAATCGTCACTGTAATCTAAAATCTAAGAGGATTTGTGTCGCTCTTCAATTCACATTATACCAAAGAAAACAATGAGCCACTTATCACATGGGGCAGTCTTAAAATTCAATTAAAATTTAACCGAACTGCGAATATGTGCAGGGCTTGCAATTATCTGCTCATAAAAGAAAGATTTTTGTTGTTGTTTTGTTCTTTTTTTTTCTCTTTTTAATTAACTAAGAAATGTTGATTATGTAAATAAGCTGCCTGTATCATTAAAGATGGCCTCCAGACAAGTTCCAAGATGTGTACAAAACAGCCTACTTTGAATAATAACTTATTTTTGATGGGGTTTTTTTTTTTTAAGAAAGATAAATAATTTATATTCTTAAAATCCTTCAAATCAAATCAACTCTAACTTATAAATAGTTCCAGAATATGAGAATGGAAACAATGTAACCACTGATGACTAACTCATTTTCAATGTGTTCCATTCTTTTGTAAGTTTAGTTGGTAAAGGCGAGTGACATGTGTTCATGTTTTTTGTCAGGTATTGCCTGAAGAATGTTTATTTGGAATTCAGATCTGTGAGGATCGGATGTGTTGTATGGGAAAATAACAGTAGGTTAATGTTAAACTGGGAATCGGAAATATCTAATGCAGGCCAGATTGGTTGCTAACTCACGTTTAAATTATTAAAGTTTTTATTTGTTGTGACATCGAGAACAAAACCAAACAATCACTACTGAAAATGACTACAATCTCAACATGAAGCCAATTCTAATAAAACCTCCTGGTGTAAAATACGATGAAATGTACGGAAAACTTCTCCTCTCGCTATTGTTTTATTGATGTTTTCACAAACTCACAGTGACAGCATTGCCGGCATTGGCTGGATTGGAGCCTCTTGCTCGGTTTGGACTCGCTGGTCTTTTTTTTGGGAATTCATCCCTGAGTGATCCTTTTTTTTTAGTTTTTTTTTTTTTTTTTTGTTTGTTTAGTTTTTATGTCATGACAGAGGGAAAAAAACAAACAATTTAATACAATACTAACAAACGTTTCCAAACTTCTGAATGAAAAAAATAAACTCACATAATCCCCTTGTATGAAGTAATGATTTTGCAATAAACAAACAAACAAACAAACAACAAATAAACAAACAAATAAAGTCTGAGAGGTTCACACAGCCACTGTCACTCATATCAGAGTGTTCTTTCATGACAGTACTATAATACTATATAATTAATTGGTTTGCATTTAGATAATATGCTCGTCTATATCACACTTTTAAATCACGTGTGATTTAGATTTTTTTTTTTTGCTTCCTTGTCTAGATTTTTTCACACACGTTTTACAGAAATGCTTTTAGTTTGCAATGGACTTAACTAAAAATAATCACATAATAAAAGTACACAATAAAATCACGATAAAAAGCATGAGATTTGTTAGAGCATTACAGTCTGCTGACTCTTTTTCTTAAAAGTGAAAAGTATATCATGAAAAAAAAGCAACAATCAACAGTTTTTTGTACTTCAAGTTGTTTTTTTCCCCATAGTTTTCCTTCACTGTGTAGAGGTGCTTTCCACTAAATCCCCTCCACACGGAGGTTAGAGGTTATCCGGTGCAGCCATCATGAACCTGGAAGGGATCCAGAGTCGCTGTCAAGGACTTTCAAGCAGAGTAGGTGCTTGCAAACACTTTAAAGTAAACCCAGTTGAAGGACGTACTCAGGCACGATGTCACTCTGCACACACCAACTAAACCATACGACTACTGTACTAATTAATAAAGCAAAATACCTTCAACTCCTTCACTGGAACAAGCTGAAGCCAGACTGGGGATTGATTCCTCGCCGCGCTCCGTGCGCCTTCGGGGGCCTGAAATGAAACGCACCCTCGCTGTGACAGTTTCAATATGAAGCCAATTTCCTGGTACAAGCCGACAGGAGTGGTGCTGTTTAAGTACAATCAATAACAACACGGTGGAAGTGGAAGCAGCTCGTTCAGATAAGTGTAAGCGTTCTGTGTGTGTGTGTGTATGTGTGTGTGTGTGTGTGTGTGTGTGTGTGTGTGTGTGTATAGTCACACCCACAAAACTGCATGTGTGAAGCGTCTTAGCCTATTTATTTTTACTTCTCTTTGTGTATATTTATGTGTATCTGTAGGTAGCATCAGTGTTTTCACTTCCAATGCTGAGGAAATTATAGGAGGCAAGGAAAAATTATTCTGCAAACACCTTAGACTGGTACATGAATTGTTGAAAACGTTTGTTTCTGAGTCTGACTGAGGGTAAACACAGATATTTGCTGCCTGGAGCGGCGCTGATGCTAATTAGCGTTGGGAGATTGTAGCAAGTGGAGAGAGCGCTGAGCTTCACCACAGTGGCGTTTCAAGTTTAATAGACGAAACTGAAACGCCACCTTCCTCAGGTCTTGCAGTTTCATTAGCTGAGCTGCATTATTCTCAGTTACTCCAAAATAGTAATCCATTACAAGTGACATGTCGAAATTGTAGCTACTTTACTTGATACTGGTTTATAAAGTACCTCCACGACATATTTGACTTCCCCTTTCTCTACCGACAAATTTCATTTTACCATTGATGTATGGCAAACATAATGGCCCTTTAATCGTTTTATTATCGTAAAAATGACTGGTCAAAGTACATGTAAAAGAACAATAAATATACCATCCATCCATACAGAGAAATAGGCCTATGTCTCACTGTAAAGTCCAACAGGATAAGATAACACATGCCACCAGGACAGTCTGCATTTCACAGATATATTAATGTCCTTAGGACATATAAATTCAAAATAATGCCGATGCCATTTGACTCTTGCACCGTTTTGCTTTCTCTTTTCATTTGTCTTGCTTAATCACGTAGCGTACGTATCTATCTTATTTTGGGTGTTCGTTTACCAAACCACTGAGCCACTGATAACACATACTATGTCTAACATATATCTTACAGATGAGTGTCATCACTGTAAGTGTTTAGTCAACATAGGAAACAGTGAAGGCAGGTTAGGAGCACAGATCAAAAAAATGTCTTTCACTTATTGTAATCATCAAATTAAATTATTTAAATAATATTCCTTCAGTCAATAGTGAAACCAGATACCAAAGGGCAGAAGGTAAACTCTACCAAGGCCTGTCTCGCTGATAAAATTGTGTTTTTCAACAACAGCATCTTTCAATTAACCGATAATGTAAAAATTTCCACTGCTGTTTTAATTAGAATACATAGATATGTACATACAGGAATTAGTATGATACGCCACAATGAAGCGGCTGCTGTCTCTGGATAAGCCTCTCTGTAACATTAAGCTCTGTTCTGTGCTGATTGTGTTTGTTTGCCGAGCGAGGGAAGTCTGCGTGTGATGAATGACTGTTGTTGTTTGTTGACATCTGATCTGACAGATATTCCCTGTCTCACAATTTCTCACACGCACACACACACACACACACACACACACACACACACACACACACACACACACACACACACACACACACACCCACACACGGTAAAACACAAACAGCTGTTTGACAATGGCACCCTTTGGGTGCAGCTCCAGGTAGCTGTAGCTGTCAGTGAGCCACTGTGACAGCAGTAAAGTACCATCCGGAGAGCCAGCATAGCGCGCAGGGGACCGTTGTGCCCTGAGCTGAGTCTGTAAGGCAGCAGTTTCTCATGACTGACAAAATCTTGCCGGATTTGTCACACTTAGGCTTCTCTTTATGATAAACTTGACAATCTAACTAAGATAAAAATCTTTAAGCACAGGGGTTAGTTAAATCAATTATGTCTTGTCACTTGCTAACATGAATAACAAATTTGCCTTTAGGTTATGCACAAGCGCCACAAAGGTAGCTAAGGTTAATATAATAGCTACTGTATATTACTAGCCTTGGACATAAAAACACAAAAACCTTCTCAAAATGGGAGCACATGGCTTGGGTTGGACAGATTGCAATTATGTCTGTTCAGGTTTTGGCTACAAGAGAAGGTGACACTTTGAATCACATGATGACTGATGATAGTGCAGTTTATGAAGAAATAATGCATTTTTTTTAAAGAACAATTTTCCCCCTGCTATCATCAGGACATCATACTGTCATTAAAATTATTTAATTAAATTCTTTGTTTGCAATTCTGAATACAGATGAAATACAGGTACAGTGTATTTGATCCTTTACCTATCTTGCTAATAATAAACAGTTTGGGCACTGTTGTGGGCTGGTTTTAGTCCACAGAACACATGTTTGACAACATTGATTCAGTCCTTAACTGCAAGAGAATCAGTTCCTGATACCTATAATTAGAAGACAGCATACCTTAAATAGCTTTTGCCATTATTACCTCAACCACAAGAGATCACAATATTTGTTACTATTTGTTTCCGGTACACAAGTTGTATTAACATGAAACCCGGTAATTAAGGTTTCAATAAGGTCATATAGGAATCCTGTTGGGTTAAAAGATCCACTTTTGCACTGATTCACTATTTCCCCGATTCCCATCATGATGCTAAGCTAAGCAAAGTGACTGCTGACTGTAGCCTTTATATTGGACGGATCCTCTCATTTAACTGTCACAGAGACAGTGAATCAGAGTATTCCCAAAATGTTGAACATTTAACTCCCACGTTTAGTTGAACCTTGAGAATTAGACAGCTTTGTCGCCCATATATGATGTATATAGAATCTTAAAACACAATGGCAAAGGCAGCTTCGGAAATAGGAATGCATATATGAGTACCGTAACACTGAAGGAGTAGCCGGAGCAAGAATTGATTTCCACGTCTGATGCAGTGTTTCAAACTTTCAAGCTCCTGCAGTAGTAAAACGCATTAAGACAGAGCAGAAAATGAATGAATGGCTCAGGAGCTGCAGTTTCCCCTACAATTGTTTTGTTACATCATACTTTGTTAGAGTGAGTTTGTTGGGCAACAACTTGAGTTTAAATTCATTCTTGAACTTATAAAACTGAACGATGAACTGTGTTTACAAGAATATGTCTGCATTCGAGCTCTAATACTTTTTGGAGGAAATAATCTGAAGGGCATTAAACCTTTATTCAGTTGCATCCCATTACCTTGCACTTTGTTTATTTACATGGTGAGGGAATGTTTGCAGGGAGAAGTACACTGATTTTCCAGCCTGACAAACAAATGTATACAATTGAAATGGCTGATTCTGTCACTTGCTGCAATATACTGCCACTGATTTAACAGCTGCAGCTCCTCTTGTCCAGTTTAGTCCATATATCCTTGACAACAAGAGAAGCAACAGTGAAGTACCGCATAGATAATATCTCCCTTTTTCTTCTTTAGCAACTCCTCTCTCCGCTCTCATTATCTGATAGTGTAAACTATATTTTCCAGCTCCGTAGAGATTCTGTCACTTGTGATGTGCCGATGTGTGGCCATTGTTGACACAGCACTATGTCTAAGGTTAGGGGGTGTCAGAGCCGGTAGGGGACGGATAGGGGGCAAGCACAGGCATACACACAAATTAGTCGCATTATCCCGACCTCACGCAAAGCGTAGGGGCACGGGGAGGTAAGATGGGATGAGACGTGATGAGAAGATGACAAAGGGATCAATGAGAAGAGGAGAGGAGACACAGAAAGCAAAGTACCATTTTTAACAGTCCCATAGAGGAACACAACCGGGTGATTTGGTGTGACCTCTACAGGCCATAGTGTAACATGGTGGAAACAATGTTAAGCGGAACAAAAGTAAGCATAAAGATCTTGAGTGACCATGATGCTGTTGGAGTTGATTTCCACAGGATCAGGCCACTCCCAAAATGTATCCTCTTTTATATTCAAGTGCAGTCTCAGCATGTAGGCTCACCCTCTTCCAAAAAGATGACCGTCCCTCTCTGCATTTTGGATGTGATGTGCTTTGCCACTTGCTTTGACAAGAATACTACTACTACTACTATTACTACTACTACTAATAATAATAATACTGTTGGAGCACTTTTTTGTTAACTGCCACTTCCGTTATGCAAAAAAAAAAAAAAAAGGATGCTCCAAGATTTACTTAAATGAATGGATGAAATATTTTGTAAATCTCAGCGAAATGTATGCACTGATACTGAAAAATGAATTGAGTTGCACACTTCCACTGCAGAGGACACACGTCACAAACCTGGGTCGCAAGAGGTTAATGAGCAAACACAAACTTCGGTAATTGCAACCGAGTTGCTGTTTATGATGGAGCAATCGGTTACTGATGAACTTTTAAAAGTAGTGGTGTGGCAGTGTTGTGTTATTATTATACGGTCATTACGCTTTAATGTCTCTTTCCTGAGCTCTCCTGTATTATCCTGACAAAGATGTCACATAAGTACAAACACAGCATCTTTCCAAGGACAGCCGGCTATATGTATGTGTGTGTGTGTGTGTGTGTGTGTGTGTGTGTGTGTGTGTGTGTGTGTGTGTGTGTGTGTGTGTGTGTGTGTGTGTGTGTGTGTGTGTGTGTGTGTGTGTGTGCCTGTGGCATCACGTATATACGTGTCAAACTCCACTACTGGTTCATTAAATGACACCCAGATCAATTCTTAATCTCCTTTGTGTCCATCCATACACACATGCTTGTGGACACACACACACACTCCTCAATCACGTCTGAGCTTTTTTTTTTTGTCTTCCTCTTTGTCAAATTCAATTACTGACGACATCACTAAAGGAATCGCCGCACAAACCAATTACCGCTCAAAGCCCCTGGGTGTGTCAGTGCGATGATCTTTGTGTGCGTCCCAATGTGTGTGAGTGCCAATAATGTGAAACAAGAACGATGTGTGTGTATGTTTGTGTGTGTGTGTCCAGCACAGAGGAGAAACAGGACGGCTTGTTACATACAGGGGAAGCAAATGCACATGTACTTGGACAGCGACACTGTACTTGTAGACGCACTCGACTTAAGAGGTTTTGAAGTGGTTTTTAGTCATGAACTTCCTTCATTTGGTTTCAGCGTCAACAAGGTCGGTCACACAGCTGCAGATTTGTTGACTGCACATCCATTATGCGAACATCCCATTCCACCAGATCCCAAAGGTGTTCTGTTGAATCGAGACCAGGTGACTGCGGACGGCATTTTGATTTGCATTTAAACCACCGTCGTGTTCAAAACATTGCTTTGAGACGGTTTGAGTACTATAAGTACCTGTTTTAAAGTGGCCATCAATAATCCTCGGGCTGGCTGTGAGGTTAAACCTGCTCAGGTGCCTGAACTGTGGATACAATGCAGGAGGAATCCCTGCTGTCAGTAACATGTTGGTAACACGAAATTCTGAGGCCACCCTGTGGTCTTCTGCTGTCAGCCCTTCTTCTTCCCACTTCACCATGTTCAGGGACGCTCCTTCACTGCTTTTATTCTTTTTTTTTTACTGACCCGGTGAGGCGTAGAGGTGAGCCCTGAGCGGACATCCAGCTCCCTGACCAGCAGTGACCCGCTCTGGAGGCGGTGGCAGGTGGGGTGCTCGACTGGGGTGGTACAGCTGTCAGTGGGTGTTCTATGGTGAGCTCAGGGAGGACAGAAATCTCTGGTAATGGAAAGTGTAAAAGCCCCCTCGATCCTGATATTCAATGCGATTGCAGGCCACGAAAGCAGGGCTTCACGATTCTCCTGACTTTATGGGTTCTAAGTAGGAGGTGTCAGAAAAGTTACCACAGGGATAACTGGCTTATTGTGGCTCAATGTTCATAGCGACGTCCCTTTTTGATCTTTCAATGTCGCCTCTTCTTGATCATCGTGGCACGGAATTCAACTCGTCCAATAATAGGGAACTTTCGCTGCCAATTGTGAGACGGGATAGTTTTGCATATTAGTGTGTTAGTGTTACAACTCCACTCTATTCTGTTGCATCGGTACAGAGCTGACGGCTACATTCTGGATATTTTCTTATCTGCTTACCTGTTTGGAAATCACAGCCGATAGGAGACGAGGAGCTTTCCAATACAATAAAGTGGTTTATTCTGTGTTACCTCCTCATTTTGGTCTCAAGGTTAAACTTAAGCAGCTCATTCTGACTGCATTGAAGGCTGAATGCATTGGAATAGTATTATAACTGCTGATACACTAAAAAGCGAATGAAGTTACAGCATTTGTTGGCAGCTGTGGCTTGACTGGTAAAGAGATTGTCTTTTAACAAGAAGGTTGCAAGGTTGATTCCCCATGTCTCCCCCTTCCACATGTCAAAGTGTTCTTGAGCAAGACACTGAACCACAAACTGCTCCAAGCAGATGAAGTGTGTGCCTTGCATGGCAGCCGTCTCTGTTGGTACCTGAGTGAGTGTGCAAATGGGTGAATGTGATTAACAGTGTAAAGTGCTTTGGGGACCATTCAAGCGGTGTGAAAGCGCTATATATGTGAAGGCCATTTACTATATTTAGTATTGAGTCTCAAATTCAAAAGGAAGTGCTGCACGAAATCTCCAGTTCAATGGACTCATCAAGCCATATTAGTGTGTCATCAGGACTCCTTTTACCACTCTTGAATAAATAATATATGCACCTAAAGTGATCTTCAGGATCTTTGTCAGCAGAGACGCAGCCTCAGGTTTTGTAAAAGAATAGAAATAAACATGATAATCTGATTTGTGTGACATCAAATCCTCCCCCTCCAGTTGGATCTGATACTGCCTCCATGGTTGCTGTAATTTCTCAGACATTTGCTTCTTGTTAGTAGCATGGCATGCGACCCAACACGCTTTTCGCGGTGTCAATAGGATTGTGAACGCGCTGTAAGTCATCTGAAGTTAAATGCAGCCGATATGACTCAATGAATTCTTCCTCGAGACGGTCGCGCGTTTGTCTCTCGATGTAGCCGCAGCCATTCTTTGCCACAATTGGCTGTAAAATTGATACATACCACTCGTAACGCAGGTCTGTGCATATGTATAATGGCACATTGTCTTGCACTAAATACAAAGTGAATCTATTAGGCATCCTCTTGTGTATTTCACTGTAGGTTGCTCTGGGAATCTGTGTACATGCATCACGGCACAAGGACAATTTCCTGCACCTTTATTGCTCTTGACAAACAAATTGGTGGCACGGTGTTTGCTGCAGAGTTACAGGCGAAGCCATGCAGCTGCTGATTAAAACATATACCGTTTTTGACATAATGAATCATATCTTGAGTGTTCGGTATGCAGTTAGCTTGGGACCAGCACATTCAGTCAATTCATAGGGACCATGTTTTTGGAGCAGTAACTCATTTTGAAGAAGCCTATTATTTTATTTTATTTTATTTTATTTTAGTCATCGATAGATATGAAAACATGATAAGTAGAGCACTTCCTTTTGAATTTGAGACTCAATACTAAATATAGTAAATGGCCTTTAATAATGTTTCATTATTACTTTTCCACTACTAATGTCAATCATTACATTTGAGGACAATTTCAAAAAAAGAAATGAAGTTACTCTTAATTAACCTGGAAACTTCACCAGTAATCGTGGAAGGACCATGCAGCAGCAATAATGGTGGGAAGATGATGTGATGATGAAAAAAATGAAGGGATGGAAAAGTGGAAGAGGAGAAGGGGATTCAGCTGCCCTGGGTCATTTGAGAGTCTAGAACAGAAATGAAAAGCAAAGTGGATTAAAGGCAGAGGTCACACACACACACACACACACACACACACACACACACACACGCACGCACGCACACTATCACCTAAACTCACACGTTTTCCATTTAGCAGTAACAGGCTTAGGAAACAGCCAGCAAGTTGAAGTGCGTAACATCAGACCGGACCATTAGCAACACCCAAAGACATATATCTGTGGAAGCGCCGACCTTGAGAACCATCTTTTAAACCTCCGGGTGAGTCCGTTTTTAGCGGCGCAGAGTGACATTTTGTTGTTAAATCAGCAAAGCTATGAATGTTTCCCCAGTGCCTCTCTCATAAAGTGCTCAACAGATTGCCTCTTGACAAAAAAAAAAAAAAAAACTTTCAGTGGATGGAAAAATAAATTCATGTGAAGGCTTGTAAAGACAGAAGTACTCCAGAAATACTAAGTGTGAGTAAATATGCAGAGAATTGTCCCAAATACAATCAGAACTTCTTCTCCATCAAAAATTGGAGATAAATGCATTTAAAGAACTGATATCTATCCAGAATTCATTATTGGTAACATAGTTTGTTTGCATTATTTTAATCAACAGCAAGAGATTCAGTTTTGGTCTAAGCTGATGTGCCAATGACTATCATAGTGTTAAGATAACGCAAAACTTTCCAACTTCACTACAACTACAGGCTCTATGAAGAATAATGTGATGAAAAATTCTAATAAAAAGTTTCAGTTGGACCGATTTACCTTTGAGCATTAGTATAGATTGGATCAAGTGAATGTTGATTGATCACTTGATTTCTAAAAAAAAAAATCTGTGGAGACTAAATAATGTCACAATTTTTGTCATTATTTCAGACTTATTGTAGAAAGAAAAAAATCCAAACTAAAAACACCTTGGAAAAAGTATGAAAGATAAACAGGACGAATGAGCTGATGTGTGTGTGTGTGTGTCTGTCGGTGAATTGTGGCTGAGATGTTATGTTGTGTCCAGTGTCACACTCGTCCTGTCACCTCCATAAAGCATGCCGTGCTCGATCAATAACTAATTAGCTTCTAATTACCATGCTAAAATACACTGCCGCAATTACATAAACACACACACACGCACGCACACACACACACACACACACACACACACACACACACACACACACACACACACACACACACACACACACACACACACACACACACACACACACACACACACACACACACACACACACATCTCTGCCTATTGACAACTTAAGTAGGCCGGTGTCATGTCCAAACACACATTAGCCATGGCTTGATGAAGGTCAAAAGGTGACGAGGGCAGTATGACTACCAATGCACACATATAAGAGACAAACTTGAAAATCAAGCGAACCAAAGCCGTGTATTGATCCTCAACCGCTAACCATGAGGTTTCCGCCTGTACCACTTTGATCTCTACAGACCCGTCCTCTCGGTCATCCTCCCTCCACACCCGCTGCTGCCTATCTCTCCTTCTCTTGTCCTCGCTCTTTTCCACCCTGACATTTTGGCAGCAGTGGCCATGCCTCCATTTTGCGTTCCCTCAGGAAGCCATGTTGCTTCCTCGCGGTGCATTAGCGCCCCGTCACTGCCACGAGTGAACCGTTGACATGTGGTGAAGAGGACTGCCGCTGGAGGCCGTCCATCAGACGCTGAGCGTGCTCTGTGATTGCCCGGTGTTTGACCTGTCTTTGTGTGACAGCAGTGTTATCGGTAAATAAGATGGGTAGCAACGGTGTGGTTGTGGTTCTTTTGTGTGCATAATCATTACTGTACTGTACGGATGGGGAGTGTCTACACAGTCGCTTCTCGAACGAGAAGTTCTGCGCCGAGGTAGCATGTGCTGCAAAGTAGTTCACCGCCATGACACCAAGCCAGCTCTCGGCCGCCTCTAAGCAGTGTGTGCTGTTCACTGTTCTTAGCCCAATGAAGTGCATATAGAGTGGTCATTGTTGTCTGTGTACGTCCCCTTGCTTCCAGTACCATGTCAAATGCATTGTTAGAGACTGTAGGAGGTGCGCATAGTGTCAATGCAGAAGCTGTGCAGAAGGTCATGTTGATTGTCTGGTAGCTATGGTAATTATAGTATATTGTACAGTGTATTTACAGTCAGGACTTGTCCACACAAGAACAGAGTTTCGTGTAAACGAATCGTTATTCGCTGATCATCCACAGACAAAAGCATTTTTTTGTTGTTGTTTTTTGTTCTTTTAGCACATGTTCCAAAGTGGGGAATTCAGAAACACTTATCACGTCATGTATTATTGTGGAGCTTTGAAACTCCAACTTTAAAGTGCAGACATTAGAGTATTTATGAAACCAGTAATCCCCCGATACTTAAAGCATGTATCTGTGCCGTACTGACACTGATTGTTGCAAGATTGCGAGCTCCAGATCCAACGCGTGGCCAAGATTCATGCAAATTCAAAATCCAAGTATTGAGTTTATTTCAAGTTGATCCATCCATTTTTTTTGTATCTAATCCTGATGCTTGTTGTCAAAAAACCTCCACTAATATATTTCCATCCATCATTTCAACCATAACAGTTTGTTGAGAGAGTGAGCCCTCTTCTAATCCCCCATTCCTCCTGCCTACAAGCTTAAGCGCTCCTGGGAAACTGTATTTGCCCTCGAATTGGAAGGCAAATCAATCTTTTTATATGTTTGAGGCCAAATGAAGTGATGTGTTTTTCTGGGTTTGTATGCGACTTGAGAGAATGTAGACGTCATGGGTCTAGTAATTCTCCGATGATCTGGTGGAGAGGAGCCATGTATAATATCACCATATATCATTGTATGGTGAAATGATTGTAAATGACAGAAACCATTGTAATGTTTCTGCACTTCACAGAATGCTCTGCCCCGTCTCCCACCGGCACACATGTCATCACATTCGTTTGAGCTCCTACATGCAGTCACACACATACACACTCGCACATGGAGTGACAAAGGAGCCGCACGAAGTGTAAGTAAAGCTGACAGGTGAAAGTGAAAGAGAGAGACAGTGCCAGATGATGAAAAACAGCGAAAGAGCAGCAGAAAAGTAAAAAATCCAAATCAAAAAATAATGTGGCTTTGTGAAATAGGTGCAGGGCCCGAAAGAGGCGGAGACGCTCGCAGTGAGGAAAATCGATTGCTTATGTTGCTTTAAGTCAAATTTGACATGAGGCAACACGGATCTGATGTTTGTTTCAAGGTGTTACGTTTCAGCTTCTTCGTTATTAAACCCCCGCACTGTAAATTTGAACGTGACAAATTGCACAGAATATGGCGGACTGATGCTTCTTCCTCTTTTTTTTTTGCGATTAGGCGTCAAAGCACAAATCAGCCGAGATGTCGTTTTCTTTTCTTCTCTACAATGTGTTCAGGGGCTACCCTGGGGTCTCCTCCCAGTCGATCGTGACCGGAATCGCTCCACGGGGAGGACACTGATCGTGGTTTGGTGCCGTTTTCTCCCTCTGTGTCTGTTCATTCTCTCATTCTGATCCCTTTTAGCAGGAATTGTTCCAATCAGCTGCAGTGTGTCTGCAGTCGGGGGGAAAAGACTGGGCTGTTCAGAGATCGGGCGTCCGGCCGATCCAGCGTGATAATGTTTACATCCACTTAAGCTTTCGCTCACTAAATGTTATGAAACCATGTAGTGTAAAATTGAGAGGGCAGCCACTGGCAGAGCACAAGCAGATAATCACCGGTGTGATTAGCACCATGTTGAGCAAACACGCTGGACAGAGTCCACCCAGCAGGCTTATCCCTCTGTGTACCGGGCATGCATTTTAAGCGCGTGTTCGTATAGTGTTTGAGCAGGCTTTATATTTTTTTTTCAAAAGAAAACTGCAGTGAAGTTACTGAGAGGATGCTCTGGAATCACATCCCATCAACATCTTTGGCTTCAGCCGTATAGAAACGACCGTTAGAGGCCACATTTTCACTAAAAAGCAAATGATAAAAGCTGTTGTTTTGTTCATTTTCCAGTGCTTGCTCGAGCTGTTTTCTTCCACTTTGCAACCTGGATCCTGTGCTGCATTTCAGACAAAGAACACTGTTTTATATTAGGAGAAATTGTTCATGCGGAGTAAATATTCTCAAAAATGGCATGACTCAAGGCGTTCCAGCTGAGCAACTGGTGTACTCTGGCTCACCTCCAGTATAGTTTGTTTTTATTTATTCTCTGGGAATATATAGGAAAGTATAGGAGGATTGCTGCTTACATGGAAATTGTATACCATGTAATATACAGCTCAAATAATCAATTTTCAAATGTCAGCTACATTATTAGACACTGATAGAGCACATTCTTTATTCATTTATTATCCTGACTTTTTGCAAATTTGTCATTTTCTTTTTCTTCTTTTCCCCCAATGTTTTAACTTACATGCATAATGTATGGATATATCAATCAACTGGTTAATATGCCTTCTGTTCATTATGAATCAAATAAGGAGGAAAAAAACCCAGAGGAAGAAGAAAAATGGTTAAACTCTTAATACGGGCACTCGTGTAAGAACTGCACACACACACACACACACACACACACACACACACACACACACACACACACACACACACACACACACACACACACACACACACACACACACTACCTAGGCCAAAATAGGACTGTGCAAACAGACGTATTGGGGGCAGTGTTGACTTATATCCCTATGCTAATAAGCATATTAATTCACATAGGGCCTGGGAACTTTCGACATCAAAAAAGGAAGATACAACACCCCAACGTACGTAGACACAAATGCAGCTCCACATCAAGAAAACCTTCCCCGTCTCTTTGCCTAAAGCCCTGTAGACCTCACTTTCAAAGACAGAAGAGTCAGACTGAAAAAGTTTTAAAGTAAAGAGGGCAGATATTAAAAACATCTGGCTTTAAGCTTGTGTAATAGGCTTTCATGAAATGTAAGGACTTTTCCGACTGCTGAAAGAGTTGCATGTGATTGTACAGAAAGGTCTGAATTTGAATACTGTTAATTCAGGGGGATCAGGGGTAGATGAACAATGCTGTGAAAACTGAAAACACTGAAAATTGGCGGTAATAGATTTACCTCATTCATTACTGCATCTGCAAAATACTTCAATAGTCTCTTTTAGGGATGCACCGATACCATATAGTACAAATAAGCTTTAGCTGCATGCAGATACGGTTGCTTATTAATGTACAATCTGCCACTGAATTCGCTCGTCCTCTCTTGTTTTCACCTGCTGCTGATGTTGCTGACAGATGACATCACACAATGCTTGCCAGGTTGTATCAGAGATCTTTTACCGAGTACCGGACCTGATATTAGTATCGGTATCTGTACATCACGTGTCAGCTGAGTGGGCCGGTCTGATGACAACAATAAGTTCAGATGCACCAGTGGCTTTGAGTAAGTTGTGCAAAAAACTGGAAATTCATCATGAAAATGGAAAAAACTAAATCAACTGTCACAAAGACAGTGCAACAAAAACTGAAGAGATGAACCACCATGATGCAGACAGCTCTCAGTATATTCCTTTATTTTATAATGGGAAAAAGTTACTGAAGTTACTAAAAAAGTAAATGATAAAGTGTTTCATAAAACAAAAACAAAAAATGAATAAATATTTCAAATAGCCTGATTAATCTTTGCGGCGACTATTCACTTCCTGTTTGTGTCCAGAAACGATTGGCTTCTTACAACTTTGACCACATCTTTGTTAATTGTGTCGGCGAACTTTAAAGGTGTTTTGTTCTTCTGCCTTGTTTAACTTCTTGCACCCCTTTCTTAAGTAAACAAATTCCAGCACTATCCAGCAATGTCTTTTTTTTTTTTGCTCCATATTCCTTTGCTCGTTCGTCTCTCAGGCTTTCCCTATCTCTCGATTACACAGTTTTATTGTGGAGGAAAGCCGAGTGCAAATGGCCATTAGAGAACATTTCACTCCCCACTTTTACAAATTCAACATGACAGGCCCAGAGATAAGATGCTAACTCGTGTGTATCTCTGTGTGTGTGTGTGTGTGTGTGTGTGTGTGTGTGTGTGTGTGTGTGTGTGTGTGTGTGTGTGTGTGTGTGTGTGTGTGTGTGTGTGTGTGTGTGTGTGTGTGTGTGTGTGTGTGTGTGCACGCGCACCATTCAACTGCTCTTTCAGTCAGCTGTCTATTATCTGAGCCACAGACGAAAAATATATGGGGCTACAGGCTGCTAATGGGTACACTCATCAGTGTGTGTGTGTGTGTGGCTCCAGAAAAAAGCCCTTTGCCTAAATGACAGCCACATGAAACTATGTGAAGAGGCGATTGGCCTCGTGTGGGTTTCCTTAAATGACAGGCAGGTGGGGCGTCTAATCCCATCAGAGGGTCGGTTTGGGAGTCCCTCAGGGCCCGCCTCCGTCGACTGAGCGAGCCCTGATTGGATGATGGGCTTCTCAAAGTCAGATGGATTGGATCGCTCCGGGCTGCGAGCAATTGAAATGAGCCGAGAGGGAAGGAGGGAAGGCGCGGAGCACACAGAGAAGGATTGCATGATGAAATCTGAGAGTGAGAGAGATGGATGAGCGGCGTCGCGGGGAGAAAATACACATCTGAGAGAGACTAATAGAGAAAATCTGCCTCCGTGAGAGAGTGAGGGAAGACAGAGGGAGCCCAGTAACAGTAAATTCAGACAGATCACTTAGCTTGAAGGGAAATGAATATAGATTTAAATAAATGACTCAGCCTGGGGAGATCACAAGTAAATGGGTGTGAGTGGGCGGCTGAGTTCTGGGACTCCCGAGCAAGTTTTCAGGATGGGACGTGGAAAGTTGTAAGGAAAGACGGGTGTAATAAGCAAAAACCTCATTGCATAGTCTGAGTATTACTTCATGTGGCAGTGCACCAACAGGAAATACCCAACAGAGTTATTTGATATTCCTTGCTGATGTGTTTGTCATTTGTTTTAAGACTTCAATAGAACCTAGAGAAATATATGCTTTGCAGTCAAAGCCAGTAAAAGATGCACTGCAACTTATTAAGACCTGAAACTTCTGCCTCAGTCAGCTCGAGCCAGGTCCCAACTCAGACATCAGATGATGTTTCATTCATGGATCGGTAATATTCAAAACTGTATTTTCATGTTTGAGACTAAAAAGCTCAGAGAGCGCAAGCAGATCACTTTTTTTTTTTTTGTTTTTTTTTATTGTGCATTGTCCTGTGCCAGTGCTCCCTTTTGCTGCTGTACTCGGAACACTGCTGGAGGTGCGAATATCGTTGACGCAGATGTGCGGAGGTCATGCTTATTGTCTGGCAGACATGGTAATTATTGTGTACGTGAAAAGATTGCTGGAGTGGTAAAAGTACCCTGTGTAAGTGAAGTCCATTTACCATTTACAGTAAGTATGCGGTCGGTCCCATTGGGAAGATTAAAGTCACTGCAGACAGGAAGTGGAGGAAATAGCTGTATGGAGCAGAAAGAACAACCCCGGCCATAGTTATGGATAAAACCATGGAAGAAGGCATTTTTCACTGAGATTAAAAGCCAGTGTTTGTTTGTCACAGGATAGTAAAGCAATTTTTCCAATTTTTCAAAATGTCCAAAGTTTTTAATACCAATAAATTCGACCTCTTCGACCTGGATGGTCAATTGATGGTCAACATTTTGAAATGAAAGATATATACTATTTTAGTTTGTCTGTTAGTTTTAGCCCCTGATTTGGGTCCTTTCTGAACAAACAAAAGAATTCAGCAGTCAACAAACCAAGTTTAAAACTGTTTATTTACCAGAAACATCAGCGATAGCTTTACATTTATGGATCGCTTTGATCATGTGCTTCATAAATGAAGATTTCAGTCAACTCATTATAACACAGCGACATTAACGTTGTCATTTTGAGCTCAGCTCTAATGAAGTTATGTTTCAAAAGATAAAGCTTGCAGAGTGAGGGAAATTATTCAGTAAAGACAGGTTTATCTTATAAAAGCATATCAACGGTCAGTAGATTTATGACAACACGGTGATGCTGAGATTCCTTCAAAATGCGCACATAAGTCACCACATACAGCAAAGCCAGATGCACTTACAGAAGCAAAGAAGAGGCAAAAATAAATAAATAAATAAATAAAGACATTTGGTGGTACAATAAATATAAGCAATATGGACACTTGCTGTTAAAACTAAATTCTAAAGATTCACTCTCAGCAGTGGCTGTCCTAAAGCAATTTCCAGTGAATACACAATATGTGAAATAACTCTCTAAACAGAGGAAGGTGAAGTATTGCTGTCATCACACTTCTCTGGATATGTTGTGCTGTGTTCATCTGTAACACAGGGCTGTCACCAGAGGGAGTCAATGCATTCTTCCTCACAGTCCTCAAACAGAACCTAGATGTGATGCATTATTTCAAGACATAAAATCTCCCGGGTGGTCTGAAATATCCTTTAAAGTAATAACAAATGCCCAGTGGCAACAGCATCCGAATAAAATTAGTATAATGTAACCAAAAGCCACAGGTGCCTCTCACTGAGTAGCATCATTTTCTTTTCAAGGTCTGACATTCAGAGAACAAGTAATCGCTCCTTCTTTAAGGGAGGAGGAGTGGGTGGTTTGACAAGTGCACAGTAAGTGGAACAAAGGCTGCGTGTTCATGCACGACGCGTCGGGGACGTGAACATCAATTAACCTCTGCACAGAAGCCAAGATAAAACATGTCATTTTCTTCTGAAACAAGCCTGAGGTCTGAGGGTCAGAGGTTCCTGCATGCATAATCTGCCGCTTTAAATGCAGATCATTACAAATCACAGTGTGCACTTGTACTAAAGTACATTTAGCCTGAGTGCAAAAACAAAATCTAACTCATTTTTGCCCAGTGCAGTGCAGGCATGCCCCTTCAAAGTTGAATTAGGAGTGCAAAAATCCTTTCAATGAAAAAACTGGTCAGCATCCTCACACATGTTGAGTAAATCTCACTTACCACAATTAACACTGGCCTTGATTCCATAGTACTTACATAGTTATTCCTCTTATTTCCTGATTGAACATGGATACTCTCCCTCTCGCTCTCTCTCCTCCAACTCCACACACGATATTCTCGTGGGTCTCCAGGTGTGTCGGGATCTCCCTCTCATGCACTTCCACTATATGTTCCATTCAAGGGCCCTCTTGGTCCATCTGGCCTCCATAGGTGTGGCAAATCCAACGCCATGCTTGTCATTTTATCTTCGTTTGTTTCTCGTCATTCTTCTCGGGCACCAAATCTGCAGCCTGCAGGATTCTGAACCATACATTTTACCAAAAGATTCTAAACTGGGTCAGGGTACCTTACTTCTAGTTTTAATTGGAAAAATCAAATGTTGTATAATAATCAAATGATAATTTTTCAACATTTTTTTTCCTCCATCTTTTCTTCCACTGTTTAAAAACATTGACTCTAAATCGCAGGCGCATGTGAATGGGATTGTGCATGACTGAGTCTCTGTGTTGATGAACCGGGGACCTGTTAAGGGTGGGTAAGCTAGGCTAAGTTAGAAGTGTGGTCATCTCTCAATCACAAGGTTCTAGGTTCGATTCCCCATCTCCACATGTCCACATCTCAAAGCGTCCTTGACCAAGACACTGACCCGCTAATTGCATGGATTGATTAAGTGGGAGGTGCGTGAGTGCACCTGTAAATGGGTGAATGTGATCAATGTGATTTTCCACTGCTCAAGCAGTGGAAAAGTGCTTTAGAACCTGTCATCAGTCAGCAGGGTCAGTTCTAGCATCCTGAGAAAGAATATTTTATACGGAAGAGTGGAAGATGCATGAACGGAATTCTCACCACCTCAAAACATACAAATTAGTTGAACACTGCTGGAGCAGCTCTGACTTTTCCAATCTGTTCTGCCCACTTGGAGAAGTCTCTCTGGGCAAGACACTGAACTCTCGATTGTACCAATTTGTGCAGACGCGTTGTATGGTAACCATCACGATTTGGTGTGCGAGCAATTGTATGAACGAGGCAGATCATGTAAAGCCTATTGAGACTGCTGAAGCAGAGAAATGTGCTGTACAAGTAAAGTCCATCTACATTATATTGTGTGGCTTCACTGACTCTCCATTGCTGCTGTGAACACGACTCCACTACTTCTGTTTCACAAAACAGACTTTAAACAGTCCAGCTCAGTTTTTTTTTCTCCCCTGGAACTGTTGCAGAAAAGTTAGAAAAGTTTGCAAGAAATGTCTTTGCGGGTTCGTACAATTTCTGTGGTGATGTTTGTGGTATATTATAAAGGTGAAGACAGGGTGTCTTTGGTGGTGGTGTTGTTGTTGTTGTTGTTGTTCCGGCCTGTATTTTGAACAAGTCCGAACTGCTGAGTTCCACACTTTTACTTTTGGTTACCCCCTTTACTCTTCCTCATTGTTCCTTTTCCTCTCTTTCTTTTTCTCTCTCTCTCTTTCTCCCTCTCTCTCTCTCTCTCTCTCTCTCTCTCAGAAAACACACCGATTAAATCCATTCCTCAGTGTCCTTAAACCTCCAACTCAGCTGTTTAGTTGCAATAACACCAATCCATTTGTTCCAAGTCTGGGTGTGGATCTGTGTGTGTGTTCAAGGCTGACACACATACCGTTTGTATTCCTCTGCCAGCTTTGTGCGATTGTGGTCAACTGTGTTTGTGTCTGTGCGACAGCAGCCAACCACAAGAATCTCGTGTAGGTAAATAAATGATAAGCAATGAGGTGTGGCAGTTCATTGTATTTGGAGCTGGGATTTTTCTTATCATATCTTTCAAGGTATTCCTATTTTATACCAAGTAATGTGACAGATTGTTATGAGAGTCTCTGAACTGAAGGCCCTTTTTTTCTTCGAGAGGCTTGGAGAGAGTAGGAATATGTGGCAGTTGATGATTGTACGACTGAAAAAGTTGCCCATATCCAACAAACCACGACCGACTTGTTGTCACTTTGAAGCACAAATTCGCTCAAAACGTCTCCTTTTTTTATGCACGCCAAGCACCATCTGGATGTGCGCTGGATCTCGTCCATCGTAGTGGAGGAGATCCAGCGCACGTCGCAGATGGGGCTCGTCCATTACATCACAGTGATAATCATTCCATCTAAACTTCATATTTTTAACAAAAAAAGCAAAACCAGCAGATGCGTGATGGTGGTGGACGACTGTGTTGAAAAAAAAAAACACATACATGTAACTTGTCAGGGAGGCCTAACAAGTTAGTAACAATCATTAGATACATAAATATAATGTTGTGCTATACATTGATGATAGATACAGCCTGAATAGTTTTGAGTTATTGTGACAACTTGTGGCAGTTTTGTATCCCTCACTTACTCACTAAACAAATGGTGGGCAATTCGTTTTCCCAAGGGGCTACATGAAAAATGAGCACTACTATGAAGAGCTAGAACACAAGTGGAATTCAGTTTTGTTCAATAAAAATAAAATGTTCATGTCACAATTATTTTGGAGGTGCTGTTTCTCTGTTTTACAATTTTAACCTCCGTAAACAAGTAAAAAAAACAACAACTGGATTTTAAATTCAATGATGCTCCAATGTCCAATAACTCCCAGCTGATTTTTGTATCTGCAAAGAGCACAGAGATTTATTTAAGGGAAAACTACTGCACTACTACTACCACCATTACTACTAAATACCCTAAAATATGCTCAACAATTCCATAAGATTGAAGTTCCCAACAGTTTTAAAGTGCACACAATAAAGGGATGAAAAATTGAAGGAGTTTAAGTTTGACGTAGGAGAACACATTCAAACAATCTAAAATGTTTAGCTTTTTTTTCTTTCCTGGATCGACCTTGCTTCTCTTTCAGGTGCAGTTTGTACTCTGGGTTGCGCCTAAACACTCAAATCACAATAAATGTTTACATTTACACAGCGACATTTTGAAAATGATGTGGTTTTCCTGTTGCAATAATGGGTGCTATCATTTGTTTTTGTGATGAAACCACACATGCATGCACGCCGCATGTTTTGCTTCCACACAGCCGTCACCTCATATTTTAGTTTCACTGAATGCAAGTTGATCTTGTCTGAGACCTAAAGGTGTAACATTATATAATCACCCAAAACAGAATATCATAAGCAACACTCAATGCAGAGCAATTATCTGTAACTCAGTTGAAAAAAAGTTCCCCGTTTTTTTTGTAAATAATTACATATCTATGGTTTTCTGGGTTTTATTATGAAGTATAGTTAATACGTATCTACTCTATGCAATATACAACCTTTACAGTCTCTTAATCAATGGCTCAAGACGTCACAACAGTTTTCCTTGTATTTCGAGGTAACTGTGTGGTTTGTGACTAACGTTGAATCAATTGGGAATAAATGAGAGATGGGGGGAGTTCAATCAGTCAGAAAAAGCCATTCAGAACTGAAGAAGTTGCACTGCCATGTCCCCAGCTGTGCGTGTGTTTGTGTTGAGCGTCCCTGTCTCCCGGCATTCATGCAGTAATTCAGTGTTGCTATCTTCACATCATGTGTCTGGCAGCTCACTTCAGTGCATTTTGGCTTTGTGCTCCGGAGCCATATGTGCCATGAGGACACACACAAGTTTGTGCAACTCCACTTTGGGGACCTGCACTGACAAAATGATATTCCATCGAGTATTTTAAAGAAAGAGAAAGGGGCAAATGAAACAAGAGAAAAAAAAGTATATGATTGCTCTCACTTAACGTAGTGTTTGTGGTAATTGCTTAGTTTTAAAGTGTTGAATCAGTAGCCTCTGTCTACACATTCCCCTCATACAGTGCAGTCATTTAAGCATATGGGTGGAGTCAGAAACATGCTGTGATTATAACAAAAACACAATATAACCTTTTACTGTAAACCTTTTTAGCAAGCAATTTCAGTTGAATGCCAGAAGAAAAGGAAATATATTTATTTTAAAGTGTTGTGCCCTAATATATGTACTTTACAAAGATGTTTTGTTCACTGTTGTTGGCTTTAGGACTTCCAGAGTGAGTTTTTGGTCTTTTTGCATCACAGTTCTGGGTACACCATGTTTCAAATAAAAAATAATAAGAGTGCGCTCCAGATAAATAGCTGGGGCCCGTAAACCAGACGACTGACATTCTGGGTTGGAAAAGTAGAAGAAGTGATTCCAGATTACAAAAATGTAAATGTTTTTCACTTTCATCTTTGTCTTCAAAAACATACTATAGTACTACAACTAGTATAAATACAATTTGCAAAAGTTTTAAGATTTTAAATTTAAATTGTTTATAAACAAATGTAATAAAATGTTCTTCTGGTTCTCATCTCAGAGTGAGAACGTGGGATAAATATCTTTGTACCAGACATGTATATGTTTTAAATGCAAGCCGGCATCTTGTTCTAGTGTCATACGTTTGGCCATCGAATCTTCACCCTTCACATAGTCCGTGTTAAAATCACGAGACATAGGTTATGTATAAGTATTCCATGTTTTTTTTTTGTTTTTTTTTAGTTCCAGGACACTTTCTGATTCTGCGAAAAGAAATTTGTCTTTCATGAATGTCTGCGTTTCCGAGCCAAAAACTTTCCTCAAAACTTTCCCACTTGTCTAAAACTCAATTTTTCTAAGAATGCCCTTTGGGCTATTCATTCTTGGTGCAAATATAATTCAGCACACCCGATAAAAAAAAAAAAACCTGAACAAAGACGACAGCGGTAGTTCAAGAAGACCCATTCTGCTGACCCCCCCCCCCACCCGACTTGTCTTATACCTTCATTGGAAAATGAAAACCGACCGCCGCAACCGTGCAGTTTTCAAACTGATTTACACCTGGAAAATAAAAATGATTTGGAGAAATAGTTTGAGGCACCAACAGTATAACATCCCTTTGATGTTAACAAGCGGTAAATCAGGTTTCAGAGAGAGAGGAAGATGAAGAAGAAGACGGTGTGATTGGGGGGGGGGGGGGGGGGGGGGTGGAGACAAAAGAAAAAGAGCGGGTCAAGAGAGGGAATCGATGGATGTTGGAAGGAAAAAGATACAGAGAAAGTTAAAGAAAAAGGGAAATTGAAAAGAGGAAGCTGAGGGAGGAAGGTTGGGCACTTTTCCTTTTATGTTCAGGGAGCGAACGCGTCGAGAAGAAGGTTAGATTGGAAGAAATTAATAGGTGAGAGCTGATGGAGAAGAAACGGTTTAGCTCTGATGCACAAAATGTTAACCTCGTTTGAGATCAAAGAGTTTCCCAGGGAAGCCAGAAAAACAGCCACACCACACAAATGCGTCTAAGTTTCTCTCTGTACTTGTGTGCATTCATCAGGAATAAGGCGATCTTGTTCGAAGCGTGATTGGGCATGACACAGCAACAACCGATCGGGGTCTGGCGTCAAAACTGAGGCCTTTAGTTTTATGTTGAAACAGATCTATTTAAACAAATCTATTTTAAACGTTGGTGTGAAATGATGACTGCATAGGTGGCTGTAATTTCTCAGGTCCAAACCCATCCAACTGTAACCAAAGTGTATCCATCTCTTTATATCGTCATTTGAATGATCGCCGGGAAGAGAAACAGGTCTCGAACGGTGATTAGTACAATGTAGGGTAAAGAAAGTGTAATAACTCATGAATAACTACCCTTTATTTTAATGTAAAGAAGTGATTTTAACCATAAGTTGATATTTTTAAAGATAAATAAACTTCAACCACATGCTTTTTTCATAGATGAAACCAAACACATGCAGCAGGGAACAATACTCTATTATTTTAACAATGACAAGAACAGGGACTTTCACAGAGACGGACAACAAAGTTGGATTGCTATTATTGTAACTGAACTATAAAATGACAGAAGTCCCAGGAAAATATAGACTGAGAGTCTGGAGCCAAACTTTGTTGTTATTGCCCATCTACTTGCACATGTGTAGAAGAACTGTTTACTATGACTGTGTGCCACGGATCACGACTAAGTGCAAACGCAGACTCCACACAAACGTCAGAGGCAGAGGTATCCAAAAAGTCTGATCCAAAAGGGAAGTCAAAAAACAGACAGAGAGCTCAAAAACACATTCAGGAATCGAACACAAGAGAATCACGGGGAATGAGCTGGATGTCAAGATGAAGACGTACAATAACCATCTGGACCAGGCACACTCACTAACTTGGTTGCAATTTCGCTCTTTCCCATGGAGGCAAGAGTCAGAGCGTTGGGAGCCGTTTTGAAGAGGTTGATGAAAATTGTGCTTCACACCCTTATTTCTCACACTTATTTGATCCGGTTGCATCTCCTGTTCTTAAAATAGTGCAACTCAAGAAAGCAGTTGCCTTCAGAAAATCTGAATTTCCATCAAATATACAATTTTTAACAGTTTCGAAAGCACTTCAAAAAAGTTGTTTTCTCCTGTGTATATATTTCTGTTTTCACTTGAAAATGTTATGTAGACAATTTCTAAATAAAGTGAGTAAATGCTCATGGTCTGGAAAATAAGGAAAACACTTTTTCTCAAATTTCCAATTTTGGACCAGCATAATAGACACAATACCAAACAAGACCGCATAAGAGAGAAATGACAATGAGCACATCTTTCTTTTGTAGCTCATATGTTGGTAGAAACACTCACTGATTTTATACTAAGTTTGAACATCGCATGCCGTATAGGTCAATGGAGTTACGTTAATGTATGTGAGTCAAACATTTCTGTCACTGTGTTATTCCCTCCAACAATGAAAAAGTTGCATGAGCAACTGTTGCAAGTGGAAAAAGTTTTCTTTCACAACAAAGAAGAGTTAAAAAAAAAAAGTATTGTTTTTCTTTAGCGAAGATAATATAAAGATAATATTTAATAGCTTTATATATATATAATATTGCTATGGCAGTCTATTATTGCCCTTTTGACATCAATGAGTTCATGCTAATCTAATTTTAATGAGAAACTGAGAACTTTTTAGGGTGATGAATTGTATTATACGAAGAAATTGTTCCTGGTAAAATAAGTTTTACATGATAAATAATTAATCTTTTCAAGTGGGTCAGTCCATTTTAATGAATGTTGTCAACTCTTATCAGTGGTATAAACATGAAATAGAGGGACATTTTCCACCTCCTACTCCACTCTTTACACCAGACTTTCTCAAAGAGTCTCCAATCCACAAGTGGTCTGAAAACACACCGATTAGTGGCCCATCACTAAATACGTTGTCTTTGAAAAAATACAAAAACAAAATTTCTGGGCATGATTTAATCTTGGTTCCTTAAAGTCTCTGTCTTTTTTTGGTCTTGGGACACTCTAGTCTTAATTTTGACACAATGGCTGATGACTGATTAGCAGCAGCAATAGCATTAATATCAACTACTTTAAGGGCACAAAGGGATCTATGAACAAGGTTGGCCGCAAGTCAGGTGAGTTTTGCCAGTGTCAAGTCCCACACTCTATCGTCACAGGTAAACATACTTTTTTTTTTTTTTTACTAAAGGAAACATGGAAAACTTAGGGACTATGGCTTACAGTGCTTTGCATTTTGGCAAAATGCCATTGCTACAGAAACTATTCAATCATCAAATCAGTGAAACTTTTGTTTTACAGTTAGAGGGACAGATTTTTTTTTTGCGGTTCTTGGTTTCCAAAAACTTTGAGATAGAGTGTGTGAGCCTTGTATCAAGATCATAGATCACAACAGGAACCCCACATATTTATCTTTATGGTAGTTCATTTTATTTTATAGGATCTTTCTCCGATTAGGTTGAGACTCTCAAAACATAAAAGACATTAGCTACTCGTTTTATGTGCAAGGGAAGTAGTTGTTAGAGTTAATTGGGTGCAGGTAGCACAACTTTTATCTTTAATATCAAAGTTCATTGTGGTATTATACTTGTGTTATGTAGCTTTACCTCTGGGGTAAGCTAAAAACAATGGATAAAGAAAAACTTCTCTGCTTTTGATTTTACTCAGAGCTTAAACATACATCTCCTGTGTCCTCACATGCATAAATCAACATTTCCTCAATATAAAGTATCTTTGCTTCTTACTTTTATACATCGCCGCAGTCACAATTACTGCAGCTTCAAGACGTCACCACAGATCCTATATTTTGGCTGCAGTAAGGCCATGTTGAGGTCTACTATTTTGTAAATTTTGGTCTCAAAAAGACACCCCATTTCTTTCGAGGGAAATAGGGTGATACAGAAAATCAAGAAAAATGACATTCAATCGTTTGTATGTGAAGACAGTAGAATTTCTCTAACACTACATCAGTTTTATGGAGAGTCGTAAGATTTCTCCTGGTGTTCGCCGTTAGACGTTTATCCAACAGAAACACAATGAACAATAGTTCAATAGTACATTTGAGAGTCCAATTTTCTTGTCATCATTTCTAATAATGAGGTTCTTTTATGTCTTGGTGTGAAGAATTTCCGTTGGAGTGTTTGCATGCTGGTGGCTGCCAGTTGGTGTGAAATTGATATAACTGCAACTGTATTTATTTTTTGGGCATTCATTTCTTTTTTTTGAATGGATCAAATGTCCTTTTCCATGTGTCGGTGTAGTTGTGGATTGCTTACTGTGCCTAATGTAAAGATAATTTGTTGCAGACTTGGTTTAAATGTAACGGTGGATTCTGTGAAAAACAGAAAAAGTCAGACTGAGCAAGAAAGTTGAACAAAAGGAGGTAAATGCTAGATGTAAGGGCAAGAGTGAAATAGGGTAGAGTGAGAGAAAATTGCGAGGTACACGGACAAAAGTGGGTATGGGAAGAGGGAAGATAAGTGTAGGGTAAAGACGGAGGGGGAGGAGAGGTTATATACATGCCGAGACTGGGCGAAAGGTGCAGAAACATAAAAAGAATCAAGAAGTATGAGGGGGAGGGAAAGGAAACCAAACAGGGAGAAAAGGAATCACAATAAATACATTTACCGCTCTTGCAACGGTTAATCTGATTTTGTGTTGACACTTGTTACTGAGTTTGTTCTTCAGGAGGATGGAGATTGCACTGAGGTTGAACATGGATGACATTTTGATTATTAACACAATATTGCATGTTTGTCACCAATATTCCAATGTAGCAAAACTTCCCAAATATTATTTAAAGACCGACGTGGCTGTCTGATTGGATAAAAACTGGGGTTGTTAAGCATCGTGGCTGTGACCATAGAATGCTGTTAAACTGACCCATTCATCCAACGTCGAACATCAAGCATTCGCTGTCATCATTAGTAAGGCTAAGGTCACCAGTCTATCTCAAAAGTAGTTGACTGATGAGCTTCCGTTTGCTTAAGGATTATCCGGCTCCATTGAAAACGATCTGTGATATTGTGATGCAGAATAGTAGACATTTTGACTTCATGTGTTTTATACACCAAACATGCAAATGTATCGATGAGAGTAATGCTCCAGAGCTCATGTGGAGTTACAATCCATTCCCTTTCTGCCTGACAACATTGTGGGTAAAACACGTGGGCCGGTCAGGCGTCAGCTCAATCAGTCGCACAGCCGCATGATGAGTAGGGTTCAAACAAAACTGGACCAAATCCAGGCTTTTTCCACTTGTTCTGCCTGTCAAATTATCTGCGAGGGTGCTGTCGGCTTTGTGAATTACAACCATAATAATCTAGTGTCCACACACATTTTGTGCCCTTCAGTATCAGTACAATTTGAATAATAGTCTTCCAAAACTACATAATTGCATTTCTCGGCACAGACAACATACAAGCTCCATAAAAGACAGAATTTAAAACATTGTCTACTAAATACAATGACAGGTTATGTTTAGTTTTTTTCGAAGTATATGTGGTGGATCCACGAGAGTACAAATTGAGAAAGTACTCTGCACCTCAAAAGCAATGGGATCCAGAAGGTCAGCAAAAGCCACATTATTTCAATTCAACAGATACGCATATTGCACAACACATACGACACACACAAGTCTCAAAACAAAAATACAAACACCATGATATACATTTTTAAGCCACCTCACAAATGCAAGGTAATATAACACAAGTGCAGAAAAAGTCTCCATTAAAGGGAAAGACTGCCAATGAGAGGGAACCTTTGTTGATATCTACATAGACGACAGCGGAATCAGACGAGACCATGATCCCTCCATCATGGAACATAACACTGCAATGAACATTAATAATTTATATTGGACAGTTGAATTAAGACAGAATGACTATGGCCAAAGCGAATTCTATAAAATGCCAAAAGTCACTATACAAAGGTAATTACTTTTTCTTCAATGTAAAACCTATATTCCTAATAGAAAATACTCAGCAAGACTATAATAATCATAATGTAAATGCAATAGTCACAACACATAATAAAAACACAACAGAAAAAACCCCAATTGGAAAGTGAGTATTCGGCTGTTTGAAAGGATTCAGATGCTGCTGGATACTTTTCACAACAGTGTTGGGAATTTCTTTCTTTCTTTCTTTTTTTGTGACCATTTCTAGTCACCTTTAAAAAGTAGCACTCCCAAAGAAAATAGTGACAAATATCTGATCTGCTGCAGAAATCCTCCAAAAGAAACCTGCTCCCAGCTGTGCTTGATGTACAACAGAGAATGCATCTGCTCCTGTTGAACACGCTGTGCTCCATCTGTTTGATCTGAATTCAGGAAGTCATCGTTCTCCACCGCGTTTTTACAGACTTCTTCTTTTTTTCTTCTTCTTCCTCTTTCCTTTCTTCTTTCGCCTCAGGTTTCTTCAAACTGCGACCAGGTTTTAGTGAACGGGAAGGAAATGCGTGGCCACCAGTCTCTAGCGGTCAACTTCACCTACCTGCACCTCTCCACCCAGCTGCAGCTCACCGTCTGGGTGCCGAAGCTTCCCCTGCAGATCGACGTGTCGGACACTGAACTGAGCCAGGTCAAAGGCTGGAGGGTTCCTATCGTCACCAACAAGAGGTAATTCGAGGGAGGGGAAGGAGAAGGCAAGGACAGGAGCATAGAGTGGAAGGTGCAAGCATGAGCATCAGCGGGAACATTTTTGACTCATGCTGCAAAAAACATTTGTTCTTATTTTTCTCTTCCAACATTGTCTTTTCTCATTTTTTTTTTTTTTTTACTTTTCTTGAATGACAAGACTTTATCAAGGTTATGCACAAAACATAACATGATATATGTACAATGTACAATGAGTTTTTCCTCTTGCCCTTAATTCACAGCAGCTCTGAATGGGCTTTGCTTTCTTTAATAGTTTTTTTGTTCATCTGCAGTTCAATTCGGCAGCATTTTAGAAAAGTAGCCCTTTTTCTCCAATTTTATTTTTCTTAATTTGTGTTTCTTTAACTTCTGTCCTTTGGCTACCAGGTATGAAGTATGCAGGGATAGCAAGTCATTGTAAGTTCTTTTTTAAATTAGTAATTGGTGCGCTTTTGTTGGATTCACAGCAATTGATCACACTATTCTTACATGTTTTAAGATATTGAAGCCAGTGCAAGGAAACAATTTTAGTTCAGTTCAGTCAGAACACATGGGGCATAATGAACATGTGATTTATTGTGTGACATTAGGTCTATAATTCTGGTTTCCATCCTCAACTACTATTTCAATGAGTCTTGACATCTACTGCAATGGATAAGACGTTATTGCTGCTTAGAAGAGGGACTTGTACTTTCTGGAAAACGCTCTGTCTCGGTGTAAATGGGGGGGAAAACACAACATTTTGTAAATGCTCCGACTCTGTCCCCATGTAACATATGTGTGGTTTCATGACAAAAACAAATAACAATACATGTTGCAAAAAAGAGAGGAACATGTCATTTCTTGACTTTTCCTCCCCATCTCTGCACAGAAATGAGGCAATGCAAAAATTGTTTTTGAGTGACTGCCTCTCCTGTCTGTGTGTGTGTGTGTGTGTGTGTGTGTGTGTGTGTGTGTGTGTGTGTGTGTGTGTGTGTGTGTGTGTGTGTGTGTGTGTGTGTGTGTGTGTGTGTGTGTGTGTGTGTGTGTGTGTGTGTGTGTGTGTGTGTGTGTGTGTGAGATGTAGTGTTTATTGAATAGAGAGGTTGAGAGCACAGTGATTTCCTATGAGGTCAAGGTCCACCAGGCTATTCTGATGACGGCTATTATGGCTTTGGCACCGTCACCAGGGAATGAATGAATTTTCATGCTTTCTCTGGCGAGGGAGACAAAGCAGGTCCATCAAAGGATGTTTGTGTGTGATTCTGTTCATATTGTCTTTGTCTGTACAGATGCTGTTATGGTGTGTGTGTGTGTGTGTGTGTGTGTGTGTGTGTGTGTGTGTGTGGGGGGGGGGGGGGGGGGGGGGGGGTCTGAATATTATAATAAAGGTCTCCAGCTATACTATGCTATTTTCTAAATTTTACATCTAACCCATTTTTTCTATTAACAACAAAATCTTTGTATCAAAAAACAGGAAAAGATTAATGCTTTAACTAAGTTAAGTAAGTCCATTTTTTTGGTGTATTCTCTTATGAAAGCAATGAAAAAACACAATTTGAACCATCTATTCTTGTGTAAACTGCCCAGATTTTCACAAGTACACACCTTCCTTAACCTAATGTCACACACTGCACAGAATACTTTGTATGGAGGTTCTCAGTAATTGTACCTTGCAGAGGATCGAAAACTGCCACAATTTAAGCTACAACAGGATACACACCAGCAGCGTTCACTGCTTTTATACCAGCCACCTGCATGGCAGCCTGCTGCTCGGGTTTTATCTCAGCCACACTTGTTGAAGGAAGAATAACCTTCTCCACCAAACTTTCACCCAAGAAGCACATTTACTCAGCCTCAAAGGCAGTATGGGATAAATCATTGTTGTAGAAATGTGCAAAAATATGTACATACCAGAAATACTGTCACAAATTAACCTGCAAGACGAGGTACTCACCACGCTCTATCTAATGTTGGCTCGCAGGGTGCTGGAGTTGCTCCCTGCTGACCATGGGCCGGAAATTAATTAGCGTAACAGATTAACCTTGAGTATGTGCTTTTTGGACTTTAGGAAGAAACAGGACCACCGAGAGAGAAATCCCACATATGCAAACTTACAAAAACAAAGGCCCGACAGGACAAAACACACTGGAACCTGGAACCCATTTAGCGTAAGAAAAAGTACTGACTGATCAAGGCCAGTGCATCCACAAGTCCAAAGTAAAATATTCTCCTGGATACTGTTTATTACTTTGGCTATGGAAGCTTGAAGTGGACACTAAAGCCCAGTTTACATAATGTTTCAAGTGAAAACGCATTGTTTTTGTGGTTTTCATTTCAGAAAAGGTGTAAACTGTTTTCTTCTGTTGGCATAGAGGAGTGTTTAGAAAAGTTCCAAAAAATACAATATTCAGTTTTCACTTGGAAAAAGGACCTTTATCATGCTGCCGTGTCACATTCTCAGTGAGGTCAAACAAAATGCTTGAAGGTATTATTAGAACCCATTAATATAGAAAAAGATCCTATCATCTCTGAAGTTTTTCAACTTAACATTTCGTCATGATGCTTGAAAAACATGGTTCACATGTGAAATTTATATTATTCCAAAAGATGATCCTGATACCATGAAAAATCACACCACACATCAAACTCTCAACTCTCAAGTATGGCAGAGGGAGCATCATGACTTGCAGCTGCCTTGTTGTCACTTTGGCTGTCCATGAGCTGAAACTCATAAATTCATTACACCAAAGTATAAAGGGTCTAAACAAAGAGGTAGACGTACTTCGGATCGGCGTTTAAAGAAACGTTATCTTTTAAATTGACGTCTTCAGAGCCCAGATCCCAATCTAGTCGATATGCATATTGAATAAACTCATAGAAAAAGTAATAGAAGATGCATTTTTTATAGTTATGATAGAAGGAATCAGACAGCCCATCACCTCAACTTTGAACTTTGGACTTCATTTTACAGGAGCATTATGAATTTTAATGCATCTGTCTTGTTAGATTGGGTTTCTTCAAGTGACTAATTCATGAATGATAGTAAAATACTTTAGAGCAGGTTCATTTTTACCACCATGTGCAAAACACAAAAGTAGAACTCATGAAAAGAGAATGTGTTTTGAACTCAATGCCTTGCATCCCACAAATTAAATTTCCAGTCAGCTCAAAAAGTGCACATGTCCTTTTATTCTTAGATTTTACAATCCTTGTGCTCCGTGACCTGAATGTTTACTTTCCTGCATGCTTCTTTGCTTTCATGTTTGTATACGTTGTGTGCGTGCGTGTGTGTGTGTGTGTGTGTGTGTGTGTGTGTGTGTGTGTGTGTGTGTGTGTGTGTGTGTGTGTGTGTGTGTGTGTGTGTTGCTACTATTCCCCATCTTGCTTCCCTTCCGTTCTGTTCGGCTGGGCTGGGCCTATTTTTCAATTTTGCCAATTTCTGCTCAGATTGCCACCAAGCAGGTGCGCGCACGCGCACACACACACACACACACACACACACACACACACACACCTCCATCTCCACTAACCACTGTCTCACAGAGTGATACACAAGCACTATTAGGCGCACACTCTCACATAGACACACGTACGATGGGAGCAGTGGGAAATGGAAAGAAAATTCCTGTAATATTACCTGGGTACCACAGGTATTGGTGCAGCTATAATGTGTGTGTGTGTGTGTGTGTGTGTGTGTGTGTGTGTGTGTGAGTGTGTGTGTGTGTGTGTGTGTGTGTGTGTGTGTGTGTGTGTGTGTGTGTGTGTGTGTGTGTGTGTGTGTGTGTGTGTGTGTGTGTGTGTGTGTGTGTGTGTGTGTGTGTGTGTGTGTGTGTGTGTGTGTGTGTGTGTGTGTGTCCCTGTGTGAATGACTGATCTTGTGTGAGCCAGTGTGCATGTGGTGCTGGGTAAATGTTACACAGAGGGAGACGTGGGGAAGAATTTGTGTTTATGTGTGTGTATCTGAGAGAAAAAGATGGATCGTCAGCTCAGGAGCAAAGGAAATAAGGAGAATTTTCAGGTTTGAACACTGGTAGTACATCTGAAGCTTTCTCAGGTTTTTTTCCTTATTTTCCGAGGTTGGACCACATTGAAACCCATTTGTTGAGACAGTTTGTTGACAATAAAAAAAAAAAAAAAGTGCTTTAAATGTGAAATGACAGTGTTTTTTTGTCAACAAACGTATATAATCCAGTCATTGTCTATTAACCCAGCAAAAGTAAATTAAATATTGTAAGCCAACATCATGTGAAAACATTTTTTTTTGTATCCACGTGTAAAGACTATTATACGCTCTGTATGCAAACAATATACAAAGGCTATGCATTACTGCAAACCACCTCTGCACAGCGTCGACATCGACGCTATGCCACTACCAACAGCCTCTATCTCCGTATTCAGCGTGGTGCAGAAAGCAAAACAAAGTAAGGCTGTGATTGGTCCAAGTTTCATGCAGTTTCCCAACCGACCCTTCTACGCCCCCTTGTGTTATGGTAGTGAAGTCTTTGGCGGCGCATGCAACCTCAACCTCACATACAAACGCAGAACTTCCAGGGGTTAAAGGACTGCAGAGACGCTGCCTAATGCATATTGTTGACACAGTAGTAATTATTCTCCTTACACTGACCACCGTTCAGGAAAAAAAAAACAACTATCTTGTTGTAAGAACTGTTCAAGTTGATTTTTCACAATATTTCAAAGTGTCATCTGGTTTAAAGCGAGACCAGGAGAGGAGATTATACAGTCGATTAGCTTAAGCTGAGTATAAACCACCAAAAAAAAGGGCATTTTATTATGAGATGATCTCACCCACTTCTAATTATCTCTCCCTCTGGTTTCTTCCCAGACCTACCCGAGACAGTGAGGATGATGAGGATGATGACAGGAAGGGCAAAGGCTGCACCCTGCAGGTGATTTTTGATTGGTTTTCATATCACAGATTGCAACTAAGGATTTTTCATCTTTGATCAAATGGAAGGGAGAGGCTAATAAGAAGTTGCTGGCGGATTATGTTATCAAAAGCTACTACAATGAAATGAGTGCAAATTGTGTGGTTTAACATACGATGTCTCTCTTGGCCTTTCAGTACCAGTACGCTTTGGTGCGGGTCCTCACCCATTTTGTCGCAGAGCCTTCTGATCCAGGAGGAGAGATGGTCTACATGCTGGGGGCCGACTGGCAAGCTGATATCACTCATTTAGTCTTGGAACAGCTGAAGGTAGGTTGATGGAAATTCTCACGAATATAAATATCAGGGAAAGGACCTTATCAAGGTCACAATTGACCATTACAGAACCATTAGTCCTTTTATCAGTAACTGTAGAAAACATTGGAGATCCAATGGAAGACAGCCTATTCCAGTTTTCACAGTCAAGGGTTCATGTAAAGATAATTCCATCATTTTGTTTCATTTGTTACTAATAGATAATACCTTCCTGATTAAGAAGTATAGTTTTCCTCTTTCCTCACGTGTCATAAAGACTGGCAGCAGGTGGATCAGTGAGAATGGCTCTACTTGTTATTACACTGGTATATTCAGGTTCGTCTGCATTATTTACTGCAATGAAATACTATGATAAGCTAAACATCTGACGTATTCAGATTCCATTAATCAATATCAAAACTTTCAATGCTCATGTTACGATAGACATTAGGGAAGAATATTAGGGTTAGGGTTCTGAACAAAAAGTGGAAATACAATGTTGAATTTTTTTTTTACATCGTGCACTTTGAAAAAAGTTTAAATAGCCAGAGCAGGCAATTGATTCTACTATGTTACAGTTAGTTTTCTGAAAAGTAAATGTTCAGAAGCAATGAGCAACCCTGTATAGCCAGAATTATGTGATTTAATGTGTTTATTTTGGGCAGCCATGGGAAAATGATTCGGGGTGGATCAGAGGAGACGTTTCCAATTTGTTTTTCAACCCTGGTTTTTTTTTTTCTAAGTGCATAATGAGTAAAAATGGAGAAAAAAAGATTGCAACAATGTATTTCTACTTTTTTTTCCGAAGAGCATAATAAAATTAAAAAAATACAAAAAACTCCAAAAATTCAAAACATTGTATTTCAACTTTTTTTTTTTCAAAGTATCAGATAAAAAAAAATAATTCGTTTTTACCCCCTATAAATATATTTTTTTTATTACTTGAATGACCCAAATACTTTTGGATATAGACATAATATCTTACATCTTGGTTTTCCTTTGCTCCATATGATAATTCTACAGAGTTTACACGTGCTGTGGTTTTATGCTAACTATAAACTAGCTCCATCTATCCACTAAGACGAGTTACAAGCTTGAGATCAATCTCCTTATTTGACTTCAGGGTGAAGAGATATTGAGTTTCTCAAATGGGAGATGCTATTTTTTTTTTTTTTAATGATCCAGCAAAAATTCCTGTAGTATTTACTGATAGCCATTTCTTTGCCCTGCAGGTCGAAGACCATCGCATTGCCAGACTAATAGACGGACGGATCTTAGTGGGGCGAGACCTGGGAATGACCACCATTCAGGTATCAACACTTTGACCTGCAGGAACACAGTTGGACTCCACCCTGACAAAACTCTCCGTTTACAAATCTCTCCTGTACGCGTGACCCCACACGGAAAGATGTGTCTGATCACGTGACATGTGGCGTTCCTCAGTTTCCTCTCGTTGCTCACGGTGAGAGAGGAGGACGGCTCAGTCTCGCTGGTCAAAAACAAGTGTGTTTCATTGGTGTCTCAGTTTGCAGCGTTTCGTTTTCAGGTTGACCTCAGCTGATCCTGTCTCAACATCACCATGTCATCAGTAAACATTGTGATTCAATATATTTACTTGAGTGCCTCAAGTAGATCATTTCAATTTTGAATGAAGTGATTGTTAAAGGTCCACATCACTCTGACCTCACAAAATTGCCAAAAGACAGAATTTCCCAAATTATAAATATTTCTTTTTCTCAAAGAGCTTTTTTGTTTGTTTCTCTGCAAATGTAATTTCATAGAAAATATATATTATGTGGTATGTAAGTTAATCTCTTAGATTTAGAAACTACCAACCTTTTGCATGGATCATTTACTTCAGTACAAGTCGCCTTTGCTTTTCTTTAAAACTGTTGGGTTTTTTTTTTTTCAATTAGAAAAACTCAACAAAGCAGTATACTTAATGGGGTTTTTTTCTTTTCTTTTTTGAACAAGAGGTCCTGAGAGATACGGTGGTAAGTGTCTGATTAGGTCTAGTGCAGGGTAATTTGGCACTTCACATGGCAGGGAGAAGCTCTCCGCTGATGTAAACACTATCTTCTTTCTCCTCTTCTCCTGCGACCACAAACCTCCCCCGCTAGCTTGTTAAACAATTAGCCACAATTAACTTCAGGATTTGGCCCTGACATCTCAGTGTGATGTTCGGCAATTACACACATACACACACCCAACACACTTGTGCTCTTGGTGAATTCTAACGAGGCTGGTCATCGTGCCTCCAAGGAGCAGGGAGGACAGACCTGTATCTTTGTACTGGTGTTCCTCAAAGCTGCATAATGAAAACATTGCTTTTGCTGATGTGGTGTTGATGAGGTTTTTTTTTAATGTAGTGTTTATGCATTATCATGATTTTATGGCACAAAACTCATCCATCAATATCCATCAATCACATTTAATAATGTTGTGATTGACATTTACGTGAGCAGAGACACATTTAGAGCTTTGCTTTTAGTATTACTGGATCTTAGTGCTGCTTCAGACACAGTTGACCACAACATATTGCTGGACAGGCTTGAAAAATAGTTTGAAATTTCTGGCACTGCACTTAATTGGTTTAAATTATAAATCTGAGCATATGATAATGACTTGTGATGTTCCTCAAGGCTCAGTCCTCGGTCCTCTTTTTATTTCACATCCAGATGTTCCCACTTGTTCAGATCATGGAACATGACAACATCTGCTATCAGAATGATGCAGAAAACACACAGCTCTATTTATCAGTGTTAGAATGACTGCAGCTCTTTATACCTGCTGAGTAAGTGGAGAAATGAAATTAATGAGTGGATGTGTCAGAACCTTTTACAAATTAACCAAAGAAAAAACTGAAATATACTTGTTCGGTGTTCTGTTGGACTGGGATCTGATCAGGTACAGTGAATTCATCATCTTTAATCTGATTGGAGTTTTGTTGGAAGTGACCATTAAAATATGCCCAAAAAACATTTATTTTTCAACATATCTAATCCATGTGTTTAAGATTTAAAGGGGGAAAATAATCACATTATTAAAAGAGATGTTGTACACACATACAGTATCTAACCTGTAGGGGGAAAAAATCCAGTGGTTGTGCATCAGTGTAAGGAATGTTAAACGTCAAGAGACATATTTTATGTATAAATACTAACGAGTGGTGTTTATTGATTCTGACTTGAAAAAGTATCTCAAATAAAGAGTAAAATCATCCTTTAAAGAAAAAATTAGGGACGGCCCACAATATATGAACATGCACATAAAAAAGTGACTCCAACATTCCTGGCCTCAACTCAAACTTCATTGTCGGTGTATATTTTTTTTTTCATATATTTTCCCAAAAAAGTCTGTTTTTTTGTTTTGTGTGTGCGTGTGTGTGTGTGTGTGTGCGTGCGCGTGTGCGTGTGTGTCGGCTGGCATGGAGCTGAGTGCAGCACGGAGGGGATATCTTGGGGGTATGGGGAACAGCTGAGTGTGTGTCAGCGTCCGTTCAACTGGGGACGGCCACGTTCACGCACGTACACACAGCTATACAGATGTACACATATTGACAGCTGTGCACCGTTAGGGAGCCAGGAGAGGGGATTTACTCAGCATTCCCATCGAGATGCCAGACTCAGCAGCCGTCATTTGATAGTTTGACATTTCAATTTTACCCCCCCCCCCAGCTCCGTCTCCCTGCATCTCGCCTCTTCCTCTCCTTCCCCGGTGTCTCTTTGTGGCCCTCTTATTCTCCGTCCGTCTTGAACAGCAATCCCAAAGCCGTCAATCACCGCATTTTGTTACCTCGCTGAGGGTGGGATTGAGTTTGACGCCACCGACACGTTCGCTCTGAGATTTTCTTTGTACACCAATCAGATCTGCCTGTCCTCCTGTCACCGGGTGGAGGAGTATGCGACAACGCCGAGGCTTCCTAATCTGTACCGCTGCCTGTCTGCTGCTCCCTCTCTCCATCTGCACCCCAATCCCTGCCTCTCTCTGCCCCCTCTCACTTTCTGTCCTCTTCTATTTGTCATTGTCTCTCTCCTTCTGACACTTACTCCATTTATTTTGTTCCTTGCTTGCTCTCCATCCCGCTAACACACCCTCGCACACATAAAGTCTCTCTTCACCTTTCATCCACCCTCTTTTACTTTGAGTCTTCTTTAGTTCTGGATTTGTTGCCTTGGTTGAATGGCGACACGGTCGAGCACAGCAGCAATTCAGGATGTGTAAGCATGGGTGCGTCTTCGTGTTTTTGCATGCTTTTGTTGCTTCTAAAACCTGGGGACCACCGACAGTAGCTCGTGGGGACTGGTCACCTCAACATTCACCATTCAGTGTGAAAGAAACAGTTTGAATGTAAGAATGGTACCTGTTAGCCACCAATTTTCATAACAGGAGTCAGTTTATCTCAAAAAGAAAATTGACAAGAATATAAAAAAAAAATAAAAATGCTCTGCTTTCCCACAGAGTGAACTTTTACTTGGAGCCAACACAAATTTGGTTATTTTTTTGTGACAGAGCACATGGCCTAAATTTGTTCAACTTTAGGTTTACTCCCCAAAACCTCTTGGGTTGAGTGGCTTTACTACTGAAAACTTCTGAAACTTTGGAAAAGTACCTGGAAACTAAAGGCTGCTGGTAATTTTGACTGGAATGCAGCTGTTGTGTAAGACGGCTGGCAAATGACCTCACAGAGACGTTTTTTTGCGTGTGTGTGTGTGTCACTCTGCACGACGTGACATGATTGCAGTGGTGTTTTGGAACTAGCATTGTCTTTTCACAGCGCGGTTCCCTTTAACAGGTCCGTGTGTGCCCTGTGTGTGTTTCAGATATGACAGATTGCGTGCTGCGCAGTGCGTGGGTAGACATGGCTCACTTGATCATCTGTGTGTGTGTGTGTGTGTGTGTGTGTGTGTGTGTGTGTGTGTGTGTGTGTGTGTGTGTGTGTGTGTGTGTGTGTGTGTGTGTGTGTGTGTGTGTGTGTGTGTGTGTGTGTGTGTGTGTGTGTGTGTGTGTGTGTGTGTGTGTGTGTGTGTGTGTGTGTCTGCGTCTGCTTCCTGACTAACTGCCTCTTCATGTGGCCCAAAGCGCCGCGGTGTTAACTAGCTCTCACTGCTCCGCTGACAATGTTAAACATTTCACTGTCACCTTCAGGCGGTAATCGCTGAGCCAACAACAAAAGCTCCTTGATACACCTATGTTTCCCACTGTTTTGCAGCAGTTCTCACACTTAACCTGTTCATCTTTGTTTTCCCTGTAATACTGGCAGGATCTTATGGATTCTATTTATGATCATTTATGACAAAAACTGGTGATCTTCTGCCAGTCTGGCCCAGTTTGACACACGTCCTGCTCTGCTGGTTCTCCCCCTCAGTTTTCTCTTGCCCTGCAGGTCCAAACGCAGCACTTGTCTTGTCACACAGTCCTGGGGTTTTCTCAGCGGGTGCTCATCCACCTTCACTTCCTTCGTGGTATTCTTTCCTGGTTGGAAATGTCCTATAGAGCTTCGTTATGGATTACCAAAGGCTATCGGATCCCAAGGATGGCACACAGGCACTAGTTAATAAACCCCTGGAGCCTTTCTGTGATGGTTTTACCCTCCAGGTCTGAGCACTGCAGAGTAAGACAGCTTCGATGTTGCTATTGAAGATCACCAGATTAATTTAAGATTGTTTCGAGCTGTGTATTGTTATGGATTCCTCATGCTCCTCTTAGGAACAATGGGGTTGAGTATGGTGAGACAAAAACTACTCTTACATGCAGTAGGGAACATCCAACATGTCAGAAAAACATAATTCCTGTGACTCCGATTGACTTAAAGTTCTTCAACTTCTTGTGTGTTTGACTGCAGGTTTTGTCGCCGCTGTCTGACTCGATACTTGCAGAGAAGACCGTGACCGTGCTGGACGACAAGGTACAAGAACACATCGCCTTGTTTTCCGACATACATTTTATGAGCATCTGTTATGTTGGTGTGTTCCTCAATCCAATCCTTCAGATCAGTGGTTTTGCAAGGTACCAATACTGAACTTAATGGCGTCTTAAAGGAAACAACATCCGGAGCGCCTCATAGAGCAGGTGAACATGTCGATTATGATGTCCTCACGCCGAATGGAAACAACTCATACCTAACGCATACAGAGCAATACGGTACCAGGCCATGCATGGAAGTTAATATTACCGTGCAAGACGAATGGCTGTTATCTGTTTTCGTTACAACGGGGATAAACTACACCGAAACTACACAAAAAACATGATAATGGATCCGTATGAAGGTATGAGAGTACAGATAGAAAGATACTAGAGATTTATTTGAATTATTTGTAGACCTAACAGTGAAGTGTAAATGTAAACTTATGCGATGTATATAAGTGGCATAGAAGAATGAGGCCAAGCAATGAATGTCTTTTTGTCTTTTTTGTTTCAGAATAACATTTTAATAGCTTTTTAACTCAAATGTTTCTGATTGCAGGGCTATCAAGCTCATTCATGTTCAGGGTCTATTACATACAGTCACATTTTGCCCCAAATTGGCCAGAACACCAACAAAGTTACAGAATTAACCTTAAAATATTTTTTTTCCTCTTCTTTTAATGCACAAAAATACGGACACATCATTTTAAATTACTTTTATAAAGTTGCAGCATTTCGCGTCAATTTGGATGCATGTTTTCAATTCACTCTCTCAGTCTGGCTCTGTTGTTAATGCTTCCCTGCCTGTGTGCGCGCGTGTGTGTGTGTGTGTGTGTGTGTGTGTGTGTGTGCGTGCGTGCGTGCGTGCGTGCGTGCATGCGTGCGTGTGTGTGTGTAAACATTGCCTTGTAAATGTGAAACTTTACTGAAACAAAAATGATGTTTCCACTTTCAGCAATCTGTTAATGGAGTGTCAGTGATATGTGATGTATTGTAGAACAAAATCCAAGATCCTCTCACAGGCCAGATCAGGCCCTCGACTTTACTTTAGTATGTTTGACACCACCGGTTTATCACAGGATTTCTACAACTTTGCTCTTTGGTACTTTTCATAGATTAAGAAGTCTATAACATACAGTAATTGGGAAATTAAAACCCCAAATGAGTTTTCTGTCTACAAAAGTGGGAATAACAAGAGCCAGGTTGTAAAACGTTTATTTGTGTCACAAAGGAATCCAATCATCATCTCTTTCTTACTTGCGTTCATCAATAAATAGGTGGTAAAACGTTAGTCAGACAGTTTACTGGCTCTTTCAATGATTTGTTTGTGTAGGTCTCCATCACAGACCTGGGAGTGCAGCTGGTGGCGTCTTTGTCCCTCGGCATGGCGGCAAGTCCTGGAAACTCCCAGGCTATACAGCTGACAACTACTGCTACAGACCTGCTTCATACACCGAAACAGGTAGGAGATACTCCTGGCACCCATATAAAGACACATAACCCCCCGCCACACACACACACACACACACACACACACACACACATACACACACACACACACACACACACACACACACACACACACATACAGGCAATGACTGACTTTCTGAATCTCAACAAACCAAAGAGTTCTCATGAAACTATTCAAATTTTATCAGGAGAACTTGATTTTTTGTACCTGCAATGAGACTCTGTAAACAGAAGCACCTCTGCAGGGATGAAACATAATCAAATTATCAAGTGCTAACTCAATTCCCTAAAAATACGACAAAGTTGTTTAAACAACCTGGACGCCTTTAGGTTTCACACATGTAAGAAACTGAACTACATTCTAATCCTCTCTTGAGTGCAAAACCCCCGAAGGTTGTAATCACGTAAGATGGACAGCAGTTGAACACCGCCAACATCATCTCACACTTATCGTTCTCATAATCAGTTTCTAATTAAGAGTGTGTGGGATTTTTTGTTTTTTTTCTAGCTTTAGCTCCAGTTCCAACCATCCAAAAGCCTCCATTCATTATTTTCATTCATGGTTGAGGCCTAAAACATAATTATAGCGTACAATAAAAAGACTCAAAGTATTGTCAAGCATGAGTCTAATACATTGTTATATGTAAACAAAATGTACACACTGCCTTGCCATACCATGTTTTCTTCACTTTTACCCTGAGAAAGAGTTGCCGACACCAACTACACGCACGCACACACACACACACACACACACACACACACACACACACACACACACACACACACACACACACACACACACACACACACACACACACACACACACACACACACACACACACACACACACACACACACACACACACAGCACCACTGATGGTATTGTTGATTCTAATCACATAGCCAAGAGTTGTTTAATCAGCCAATCTTATAATATTATCACCTCCACCAAACCTTTTCAACCCCTCACAATCACATCTCATTATCAGTTTTTTGGGTGTTTTTTTTTTTTTTTGTTAAACAGACTGTACCATTTGTCACAGTTTGTACCCGCATGCTGACTGGACTAGAAAGCAACTGGTACTTTTGAGGTTGTCCACCTGTAGAGAGAAGGTACAACCTAGACGGGTCACGGAGGAAAAGTAATTTAGTGTGAAAGAAAAACAGACTGTTTAATAAAGCTGTGGAAATAATAGAAAGCAGGAGGGGGGGGTAGGAAAATGACAATTTAATGTGAGAATCGAGGGCGGGTGGGAGATAACACAATGTTTCTCAAGTTGACTTTTAATTACTTCTGTAAGGAGGTTTTGCTTCGCTATATCTACACCATCTTTTTCTGTGTTTTGATTAAAAAGGCAAAAAGGTTTTTATCAAGGGAAATTAGTGAGGCAGCTTCCCTGAAAGACAGGCAAGGGGGGGAAATAAAAAAATTCTTATTTATAGGATCGCTGCTGGAGCAAGATGAAACATTCTTCTTGGGTTCATTTGCTTTTGTTCCAGAGATGCAGACAAAGCCGTGAGAGTCAGGAAACAGCTTCCATTCGCATAGATATACGGCTTCAGCCATGAGTGTTTACATGTTCAGCCGCTGATCGATTGCAGCGTCAAAGACTTCCTGTGGGCGAACCGCTGAGAACAATGACATGCGATGTGTTTTCATTACACGTTCGAACACACTGAGAACCGCCACATGTCAATGTCTTCGTTCTGTCCAATTACAAAAAAGCAGCTTTTGTAAATGAGCGAGACCATCATCAATGCAGAAGGTAATTGCTTCTCGATAGTGATGCAGCTATTAATTCAAAATATGTTCTTCTTGATCTGTTTTTTCTATGCAGCACCGAAAATCTCACTTCACTCCACATTCTAGGGATTTAACAAGCATGTAGTGGAATATATCATGAGGGATCTGAAGGCTTTATGACCAAAAGAGCTCTTTTTGCCACTTTCCATTAATACAATTAGCTTTCGTGTGTAACCTTTAAAATGGCAATAATATACCTAAAGTTGTATATATAGTTTTTCTTTCATATGCAATTTCATAATTAATAATCAATTTTAGCTGCCTTATCATGTTGAGACATTTTAGTATCCTTCACATTTTTTTTTTCCTTTTCCAGTAAGGCCCTTTTTACATAATTTTCAAATGAAAACTGAAAGGTTTTATTGAGTTTTGGGTTTCCGTTCGCTCGGAGCCACTAAAAATGCAACTTTTTGAAAAGGGCTCCCATGGTGGAACTTTTTTGATAATACGTTGGATTCTATCTATGCAGAAATGGGGAATACGCAACTATTCTGAAACGCTACTTTGTGCATGGACTTTTTCCCATGGTAATCAAGGTAAATAGATCTTCCTCACATGCACGGGAGGATGGACAATGAGAACAATGGCGGCCTCCAGAGTATCACGTAAAACAGTGTGTTTTCATTTGAACTGTGTAAATGAGGCCTACTTACATGGTTGCAGATCCATCTTTTCTGCTATCGCCACAGGTTAAATGAGGTCCACTTTTGCTATTGTTCCTCCAAGATTTGCAGCAGGAATTGAATGTTGCAGTTATGCTGCTAGTTGGGGAGGAATTCTGACTTATTGAAATAACTTTTATCTATAGTTTTAATCATATTTAGCGTGTTTTTATGCATTTTTGTCTCTCTGAAAATAGAATTATTTTCATTCCTCTAGACAATACTCTAATGCAATTACATGCACTTGACTATTTACGCAAAATCAGTTTCGATTACATCTATTGACTTGAAGTTCTATTTGACCGTCCTTTTCTTGAGACAGACTGTTTGGCCACACAGACCTGTGGCTTTCTGTAAAGGGACATGAACAACTTTCTGCACAAAGGTTAATATTCAAAGAAACAAAACGGATGGGAGAATGAGCACACTTACCGATGACATGGATATCTGCCAGGATAAAAATGAAATAAATAAATTAAGCTAGTGAAATGGATAGTGAGGTGCTGATGCAGACTCCAGAAATGAAATGTGAGAGGCATCATCACATGTCACTGATAGAGGCAGTCTATCGTAAAGATTCAAACCAGCAGTATTTCTTCGTGCCTCTCTTGCCATGCAACAGCAATTCCAGCTATTCTATCAGCACAACATAATTGTGAAAGATGCAAGCCAACTCAGAATCTGTTCAATAATTCATCATCATTACATTTCATTGTGAGAGCGGCCACATAGTTGGACAAGCGTCATCAGTAATGTGGTTGCTGCAGCAGACTGAATGGAGCTTGCAAGTGAAACTCACTGTTTACTGGCCATTCTACACCCCCAGCCTTACCTCTGGTCTTAAACTTTGGGTCGTAACTGAGTGAATGGGATCATGGTCTAAAGTATGACCCCTCTTCTGCTGATTTGTTGTTTTTTTGTTGTTGTTTTTTTAAATACATTTAGATTTCCTGAGATAAAAGCTTATTTATTAGCAGAACTTTCTCACAAATCTTGACTGATGCTATTGACAGTGTGATCACATGGTATGCGTAATCAATTAGGCAACATACGCAGACACGAAGAGTGCTGCAGCCTCCAGGTGGTGCCCCAAAATCAGGAGAAACAATAATCTTCAATACAGTTATTTTACAGTTTCAGATTTCCATCTCATCAAGATCAGTGACCGAATCAGTGACCATCATGGGTGTCTTTCTTTCTTTCTTTTTTTTGTGTAGCAGCGATGATGAAGATACGGACAGAAGAACCAAAGACTGGTGATATATAATACAGACTACAATAGTCTGAGGCAAACAATGTAGTTTCGTGGCTCGCAAGAGTTCTGTGGATGTTGAGAGGGTTCAGCCTTGTAGCTATTGTATAAATAAAGACCAGGGTTTTTCATAGAATTCAGTTTTCTTTTGAGAATGCTGTTTGTGTTTGTTGAAGTTTGAATGCAGTCTTTTTGGCAACGCTAAAAATAAAAATGTTTTCAAATGATTAGGAAATTTTGAAGTTTGAAAATAGATATCAATATGGTAGATACAGTAATCTGTAATAAAGCTATGGGAAATAGAGAACAGGACATATCTAAAAGGAGAAATCAAAAAATAGATGACAATAAAGATAAGTTGTAGGGAGCTGTTTGAAATGAGAAACATCCTCCCAGTATGTTGCATGATCTAGAATAAATGCCCAATACTCTTGTTTTCATGAATGCAAACACATTTCAGTGATTAATTTTGCGAGATCAAGTTCTCAGTACGCCCTGTTAGTGGAACCGCTTCCACATGCGTGTAGCCTCAATGTTAAGTTTTCAGCTTTTTGTATCATACGAGCAAACCTTTTCTAGATGAGGGCCGTAGTGTTGGAAATGAAGCCCCTGAAAAAAAATCCACTTTAACCCGTTAATCAAGTCTTGCGTGGTTTCACATTTGCCAAAATACTCATGTACCCAGGAAATTTCTCCGCAGCACAAATAGTCGAGCAGGACAGATCCATATTGCAGCTCATAAGCATCTTGTATTAAAAAGCTCACCGAAGGATAAACCAGAGTCTCCAAGGCTGTTTTTGCACTTTGATGAAATGATCTTTTATTTTTCTCGCCTACAGGAAGCTGTGATCAGCGCGTGGATCCACTACAGCGACGGTTCAGTGACGCCACTTGACATCTATGATCCCAAGGACTTCCTTCTCTCCGCAATCTCATTGGATGAGAATGTCATATCAGTTACAAATCAGGTACAAGTTTCTGTGTGATCTTATCAATGACACCGTGTATAGAAACCTCAACCAGAAATAACCAAAAGCTTGCAAGTTAATTCATTTCCACATTGTGTCTGCCCATCAGGACCAGCACTGGCCTATTGTGGTGGCCGAGAGCGATGGACAGGGACCCCTGGTTCGCATTGAGATGGTCATCTCTGAGACCTGCCAGAAGTCCAAAAGGAAGAGTGTCTTAGCATCTGGAGTTGGCAATGTGATGGTTAAGTTTGGGGCAAAGAGCGACGACAGAGGGGTGATGGCACGAGGTGGGCAAGAGGACAATGGAGGGATGGACAACAGCACCCGTGAGCAACAAACAAAGGATGGAGGAGAGTGGAAGTCCAACAGTGCAGCAGTGGACCGGGAGGAACGAGCCATGCGGAAGGTAAGGGAATGGATTTAAGAAGGTCTTTTTTTTTTCGATTTCTGTTTATTTTAACTCAGCTTCAAAAGAATACCTTGAAGATTTTGATACAAGCAAAACAATGTATTTAGAATGTAGGGCCACTAGTGACTCCCCCCCCCCCAGTAAATGTACGCCAAAAATGAAAATGCCGAATTTTCACTTGATACATGTGTGTGAATCAATCCACATCAACACATAAAACCAAAGTAGAAAGGGAATGACATACCTGTATACATTTCCATTCATCAGATTAGTACAACCACCAAGAGCACAGTTACCCACCGGGCCTCGGGCGGAAAAGCTCCCGGCGGTGGCAGCAGCAGCCGAGGCAGCGGCTCCAGCCAAGCAGGAGACTACAGCAGCTACCCGGCTCAGGTGGAGGTACCAGGGACTGGAAATAGTGAGCTCACCCAGACCACGAGAGGCCTCTCAGACCTGGAGATCGGGATGTATGCACTTCTTGGAGTGTTCTGCTTGGCGATACTGGTCTTCCTCATCAACTGTGTCAGCTTTGCTTTCAGGTAAAACACTAAAAATAAGCATTTCGACAGAAACACACCTTTACAGTTACATTTCTGACAGCTACATGTGACATGGATGATTTGTGAATTCAAGCTGAGCGATATATACAGATTTTAGACAAAAATACACTGACAACTAGACATAGATGTCACAAAAAAGTAGCAAACTTTATTTTGTAGATTTGAAGAGCTTGACATCATGATAGAGAAGTCAGTCGGTCTAGAATGTTGTACCTTCCAGACCTCTGATCCACAAATTAAAACACAAAAGGAATATGACCAGGGAAGCCGGGAACTGATTTCTCACGGTAGTAATCTAAGAAATCCATCTAAGTAAAATTGGAATACAATTGATCTTCTCAGTTTCAAAACACTTCTAGCATAAAAGTGTTGCTGGCATTCCCTTGATGTTTCACGAATATATCTGACTTGTTTGACATGTTATCTTTTGTCTTTTTTAGATTAAATGTAGATTTTCTGTCTTATTTTTCATTTACACACAATTCAAGTTTGTTTGGTACTCGATCTGCCATGTTGCAGTTCATATCATGACTGTCAGTGACAACACTGCTGTTGATTAATAAATGTAAAAGTAAAACAAACCTAAAAGTATAAATATGTTTGCACATACTTTAACTCAAAGTAATTGCTGGCAACTTTGTGGCAGAGTTCTCGTACATTGTGTCAATCGGAGCTAAGGATTTAGAAATATTTATGAAAACTACTCTATGTAGCATAATCCCAATAGGCTGGTGCACTTGGTATTTTTCAGCTGTATAGATAAATCCTCAGTGCTATAATCTGATGTGTCATTGATCTAATCTGATGAGCATCAAGTTAATATAAATAGACGTCAAGTCTAATCCCATAATTTGATGTTGCCGCTGATCACATTTGAACTGCAACCAGAATAATCATCACTTGTCGTCTGCAGGTACCGTCACAAGCAGGTCCCCGTCCTGGAGGCAGGAGGCAACATGAACCATGCTCACGACTGGGTATGGCTTGGTAACGAAGCCGACCTATTGGCTGACCACTCGGACCAATGCCAGGGCGGTCTTCCTGACGAATGCACCACCATCATTGACCGGAATGAAGGAGGGTATGAAGAGAGCAAGTACCTTCTGAATGGAGCTGGTAACACCCTGGTGATGGGCGTGGGTACAGGCATGGGCACCATCAGTGGGAGTGGCGCCACAGGCGGACACCGAGGCATCGCCCATGGACACACTTTGCCCAGATCGGTCCCAGAACCACATCAGTGCCTTTCAGCAATCACGAGTAGTGGCAAAGAAACCGCTGGGCAAATGGAGCATCTCAATAATTCACCCCGGGCTGCGGCCGCTGCTGCCGTGGCAGCCGCCAAGCGCAAACGCGTCAAATTCACATCTTTTGCCACTGTTCTGCCCAACGATAATTCGGGCGGGGGTGGCCCATACACCAACTCTTCAGTTTTGGTGACCAATGGAAGCCAGGATGACATCAAGTGGGTGTGCCAGGATATGGACCTAGGTCAGTCTGAAATCAGAACCTACATGGAAAGGCTACAAGACAATCTGTGACTGGGAAAGAGACGGTGTTCAGAGGACGAGTGCAGGAGGGAGGACGGGCAACGAGTACAATTCACCTGTAATGCCTTTGCAATGGATTAATAGAGGGAGAATGAGAGGAAAAGGGGGAAGAGTAGGAGAAAAATGATGAAGCCTTTAGATGATTATTGAGCGCACGGCGTAGGGGAGGCTCCGTTTGGCTTCCGGTAAGAGCTGAGGAAGGCATGAAGTCATCAAACTGAAATTAATGGTAGCAAACAATAACAATACAATTTAGTTTTTTTTTGGGTATTATTTATTGTGAGAATATTAGTGTAAAGATCAATAATGAAATCACAATTGGTTATGAATGTTTAGTTTCGGAATACCAGTGAACCATTGTATACACACATGACAGTAAATTCAGGGTATGTTATTGGACAAACGTGATTATTAGCCACTATCAAACAAGGGGTCATGACATCATTACATCAATTTCAAACTCCATTAGTCGCAATTTTTTTGTTGTTGTTTTCTTTTTTTAATTCATATATGTTGCCAATATTAGCTATGGCTCTTGATTAGTTCTATTTTAGTCTATAAACCTGTCAAGTCGACTCAATGAAGTGCTGATTTCTCTGAAGAATAGCTGCGCTTCAAAGATACCGTCTTTCCTGGCTTTATTACGTGACCCAGTTTCTGTTGGTGTTACCCATAATTAAAACGTGAAATGTAAATGTGTATATATATATATATATATATATATATATATATATATATATATATATATATATATATATATATATATATACACTCTGAGTACTTTTACAGTCACTATTGGGATTTCCATTCAGCTCTGTAATGGTGCTTGATCCTGAAATAATGGAGAGATGGAAGATGATATGTCATTGTGATAAGACTGATTCTCCCTTGAATCCAAGACAGAGGCATTTAATCTTGCACAATTACAACACAGGAAAAGGACATTAGCCATATTTGAGGCTTCATTTCTGTTTCCTGAACGCCAGTGATGGTTTACCCTCCCCCTGTATTTACAACCAATCCCGTTATTCTCCTGGTCCCTCTCGTTGCCTGCGACTGGACGTCAGTAAAAACCATGTGAACTGAGAGCTGAAGGATCCAGGAGGGCCTGGGTTTAACTCACTGGGAGGATTCACGTCCAAAAGAGAAGGAGGCGGCTCAGCCTGACTGAACTCTGGGTAATGAGGATTATTTAACGTACTTCAAGACACATGGAGATACCAGGACACAAAGAATGACACTACTATAAATGAAGATGGAATGACTATCTAACACATAGATATGGTTCATGAAACATCTTTACGAACATCATGATAGTCTTTTTATTTTTCCCCTTTTGTTTGTCCTTTTTTGATAAATAGAAGGTATTGATCATGCATTTTTTTTTCCTTGCTTAGTTTTTCACCTGTATGGGAAGGTATTAACTGTAGCTTTAGATTTTGTTTTTGATTTTTTTTTTTTTAGGTTTATTAAGATTTGGGGAATATATGATTTGTCTTTCAGCTAGAATCTATTTATTTAAAATGACATTTGAGAGGGTGAGGAAGGAAAGCTCCGCCAAGGACAAAGACTGATGCTAGCGGACTTGCAGGTGAATGATAGCACATGAATGCGAGATGGAACAGGCAGAGGATGCCTCACCTTCGTTAAGCTCAGGTGACGAGTCATGAAGAACCGACAATTAAAAAAAAAAAAAAAAAAAACAGGAGAAGTGTAAGATTGTTGAGATTGCAATATTTATTTATAAATGTGTTACTGTTTCAGAGTTACACTGTATGTTGTAAATAAATAAACATGCTTCAAAGTGCTTGTGAATAAGATTGCAGGTCACTAGCCGACAACATGGTGATATTTTGTAAATTTTTTCCAGTTCTAATATGGTACACAATACTATCTACCACTACAATGTGAAAGTGATCTTATTGTTTTGCTTTGTTTTGTTTTACTAAAGATGTTCCCATCTTTGTTTGGAGTATCGATTGATTTCATGCTATTGTACAGGGTAGAAATCAGTTTACCTTCACAATGAGACGTAAACATGAACGTGATCTCATCCCACACCATGTTCAAACTTTCTTGTGGATGGCGAGTACGAGAGATCTGTTTCAGAAGAAAAACCAAACCCGAGCTGCTGATATGTTAATCGTTGGACCAGGCTGAGGAGAAAACAAAAGCAGAATCTGATTTACTATGGATACATCTCTATTGCCAGTCATTTGTTCAACAAGAAACATGACAAACTGTACATTGATCCCACATAGGGAATGGAAATGAATGAAACAAGTTTGATGCATACAGACAAAAAAAAAAAAAAAGAGCCACTTGGCCTCCACCAAAGCAATAGAATTTTTTGAGCGAGGATTACGACCACACTGTATGTTCTGGACACGTCACTGTATCTTGTCTATTCTTATAGTTGCAGGACTGCTTGGGAGGACCCGTTGGGTCCGAGTTCAGTCGATGTGTAGCAACGCGATCAGATGAAAAATCTTTTTATTCTTCAACATGCTGTGAGCTTAGTCATACTTTACAGCCCTGTACATCCATTCCATATGTATTTCATTTTTCATCTCACAAAAGGAAAAAAAAAGACAAAACAAAAAACAGACCAAGTTATGTTGAGATTGATGAAGGTTTTGGCTGTTTTTCTTTCTTTATTTGATACCATTTTAACTATGTAGCCACAGAAGTCAGTAATTTTGACTGCCTGCTTGTAACTAAATTACTGCTGCCACAGGAAGTGTTTTAAAAAGCAATGTTTTGACTTCTTCGGTATCTTTGACCTGGTTTAAATTACGGCAATATTTTAGGAATACAGAATGAAAGCCAACATTTATTTTTCTTTTTTAAGGGGTGATGATTGTTTTTAAGTTTTATTCAATTATTTTTCACGTTCTCATTTTGCTTCATGTGTACGTAATTTGTCTTTTGGCAATACATCATTAATTACAATATGTTCCTATTTAGCTAGTTGATATTTACATGTTTTATTAGCTAGGCTGATAAGTAGAGCAAGGAGAAGCAATGGTTATGCGACACCATTCCGTTTCTCAATGCATATGTATAGACAAGAATGTTTTAATTTTTTGAGAGTTTAGACCTGAAAACCGGTTTATTTGAATGAAAATGTTGCGAGAAGCGCCTCGATTCCTAAGCCAAGGCAAAGTTCATTGTTCTGCTTGTTGTCACGTCGCCTTATTAGACCTATAGCACTTGTCTACAAAGATCTCCATTCCTGGTTTTACCTTGTTTTATGCTTAAAAATAGAACTTCTCCAATAATAATGAATCCATCGACTCCCAGTAGTACTTCATGCAGAAGCTCAACTTGTTTTTAATCAATGCCTATAACATCTAAAAATCAAAATAAAGCATTTTCCCCCAAATGATTCCTCTCTTGCACAGCAGTAGTTCGGTGAGCAAACTGTAAAAAATAAAATAAAATAAAATAAAATGACTCTGTTACAGTGGCTGTGTTTTACTCTGTGGGAAACAATCAGTCGGATGAGTATGTGAGTTATACTCGTGTGATTACAGCAGGAGGTGAAGAGACAGCAGTGAAACAAGTTCCAGGTAGAAGAGATGTTTTTTTTGTTTGTTTGATTTGTTCTTCTTTTTGTTCTCTCCATTGTTTAAACTTGGTTTATGGAGGCCAATAAAGACCCATAACCAACCAATGATCAGTCTCTTCCTTTGTCTTTCTACTGGATTAAATCATCTATGTAATTTGAAATGACGGCCCAGGTTTAAGTATGGCTATTTAGGGTCACCAATTAACCCACATGTATGTTTCTGGACTGTTGAAGAAAACCAATGCGTACACAGAACATTCAAACTCCACATTGAACCCACAACGTTCTCGCTGTGAGTCTTGATCATTAACCACTGCTTCACCATATGACCCCTTAAGTAATACTGGTGTTCAGTTAAAATGCAGTCCTCACAGCCCACATTTATCTCCAGTGTCTATTGTGTGTACAAAGAAGTGATGGAAGTCCATGTTCCATTTCATAGGAAAAGTAAATAACACTGTGAAAAGGTTTACCCGGTGATACTTTTGAAATTGGTTCAAAACCCCCCAACAAATGATGCAGCACAAGTACTGAAACATACGGTAGCGGAAGCTTAAGACTGTCCTGAAATACCACATACTGACTGAAGTCTCAAGTTTATTAGGAATCACTTTAACTTTAATCTGTCTATTCATGGATTCAGGCTAAAATGTGAAGCTAAAGCAAATGGATGGGGATAAGTTGTCTTCCGCATGATTGTGTTCGAATTCAGTAAATGGATTATGAAATACACTTTTGTCTGTTTCAAAAATATCTTAAACCTGTTAATGCATTTGTCAGATACTAAACTCGACAGCAATTTTGAGCAGCGTTGTCACATTAACCGATACCTAAAGCACAACGATAGAGTTCCGTTCACTCGGAGAGCATTGTGTAAACGGAGCCTCAGACTGTACAACAATGTTGTTTTTCACCAGATCAAAATTGTATTTATTTAATTCGTGAGACATGTCTTCACTCCACAATTAACTCATATATTTTAACGCCAGTGATGCAAAACCGGATCAGCTTTTGAACCTGGATCCTGGCATTAAACACTTTGTTCTTGATCATCTACTAATCAATATTTTTAATCCTCTGGACGACCTAGTCACTCATTTAAATGACTTTCACACTGAGATACTGACTCAAACTGCAGTTAAATGGTTTAAATCTTTACTGACTGAGGATGGAAATTTATTAAAAAATAAAGAAAAATCAACATCAATACCATTATCATTGTGATTGTTTTGCAATTTCTGATCAATAATTATTATTTTTCAGGGAACTGAGCAGAAAATCTCATTTTCATGCAAATTACCAATCAGTACACTTAAACAGTTCTTCTCCAAACATTAGAAAAGCTTAACACTCAATGTTTTTTGTTTTTTTTTCCCCAGGTAATCCCATCTGGTTAATGTCATTTCCATAATAGAACAGTTCACCGGCTCCTCAGTAAACCTCCTCAGAGTGACTGAGAGCAATTCCTCACTCCTCTGAGCAATCGTCACCCTGTCAGCCATCAAAATAAATCAAACGTCAGAACATTTCAAAGCCTTTTTTTTTTTCTTTACATTTTAAGCAGTTGTGTTTCCCTCGCCAAAAAATAGTTAACAGGATCCAATGAAGAGCGATGTCTTAAAGGCTGCTCCTATGGAAGCAACGGTTAAAAGTCGGAGTGATTTCTTGAATCTCATTCACAGTCCTGAAATGCATTATATTTACTGCAGTGGTTTTTAGAAAAGTACAAAAAGCTTTGCACTTCCCTGTTATCTTGTCTTGAGCCTGTGAGCTATACCAGTGGGGTCCGTAGCTCCTGGCAGGTCCGACCAGGCCGCACAGATTACAAGGGAGAAGACAGACTGAAAGCAGCACCTGGTTCCTCCAGGTTAGAGAGTCGATCCCGAAGCTTTCTGTTCTTGACATGATGAAGAGGTGAGCCCAATGTGTTTTGATCTCGCAAACATAACTGAATAAAACCAAGGATGTTTTCTTTATAGAAGTGTCAGATTGGTTAAAGTCATAATCTTTGCGTACGGCATTTTACTTGTGGTTCTACCGTCGGTATGTCTGTTTCAGGATGGATTCTAAAAATGTCCACATTAACCTATCTTCAGATAAAAATGTGTTTTCAAACATGTGATGTTATTCTGTTCTGATCTTAAACTTCATGAACACTGCTGTATAAATACTGGAGTCAAGATCGTCTGCAGATCAGATGTGTTTTAATAGGGACAATATGAAAGAAGATTATTACGTGAGCATTTATTTCACTCTCGCACATTAGGCTTTTGTGCTCGGTGTCAGTATTGGCAACACCAGCTACGGTGATACTGTCAGACTGGAAAGGAACGGATATCGCATGTCACTCGTCACAAGAAAACGGAAACTTTTGTCATTGATTATCACTCCACAAATCACAAAACAGGAACTCGGAAAAAGTTCCTGGTGGAAACTTTAGTCTTTGAGTTTGAGTCTTTTTTGATCAATGTCAAAGTAAAACAATGCGCCCTGCTTGTTTTTATATTCTAGGTTCCATTGCTATATGCAATGCATGGATATTGGTTTCTGTAGAAAAGTAACTTCAAAGTTCTCCAATAGTGGAAAAACTCTTTCTTTTTTTTTGTAATCATAAGGCAAACACAGGTTGACGGATGAATAATGCGATGAGAGCACCTCTGGGGTTAACTCATTCTTTGAGATCCTTTTCCAATATCTTTTTTTTTTTTTATTGTGCACTGCCACGAGGAGGCCCAGCGGGCCTCCTGTGGACAGAGCTACATTTACATCCCAAGTTAATTAAGATAATACTTTGTAGCCCAGCAGATTACAGTGAATAAGTATGAAATTGGAGATACATGATAAGGTTTACATTTGATCTGAAGTGCCTCTAATACCCCGTAGCACGCTGCCCACCGTCTCACAAGGAGTGTGAAAAAGCTCTTAGGAGTGAGCTGTTATGAGAAGTCGACGGCCGGTGGGGATGATGTGTTATCCAGAGATATGGGTGCAAACCATCATCTCACAGTCCAAGCTAAAGCTGCGTCATCAACCCCGAATGATTCCGAACGACTTCTGTGAAATAGTTCTGCTCGACACGGAAACATCTGAGGTGTTTTTGATTTCAACGACGCTGAACACACGTTTAACAACAGATCAAACTTCCTTTGATGGGTTATTGAATGTTTTTGGTTGCTTTCAAAGGCTAACAACCTGACGCAGTCACGTCTGAATCTTTTAGATATGGTACTGCAAACATGTGGCACTTAACCCCGATGTAACAAGTTCCATATGATGGACAAAGAAAACGCATTGTGTGAAAGAGTAGACGTGAGCTGGAAACACAATTTATTATGGTTTCTACACATTTTTACCGACATAACTTCAAAATGTTTTTATAATTTTTACCTTGATATTTCATGTTTCTTCTCTATGGAAGAACTGGAGGACTGCAGTTATGAACAGTGTCCATGCTTTAATACAACTTATTATAATGAGTAGATCTGAGACATTAAAGTAAAATGTTGAAACGTTGAGCTCGTTAAGACTTTTTTGGCATCAATACCTCTCAAAAAATTGCCACAAAATGGAAAAGTCATTGGCACAAGTGGAAAAACAAATGAGTGAGCAGTTGTTTAAGTAAATTGACAGTATTGAGTAGAAATACAACTGGGTATTAAAAAAAATTATTTCAGAGAGGTCTAGTCCTTCTTGTATAAAAACAGGTGGAGTTAGTCTTGCTACACAATCATGAGCATGTCTGAGATGTGTTGCTGCCATCAAATTCAAAATAGGTTAATATTGGCCATAAAATAGTAAAAAGCCTCAGGTCTAACATGTAGACTTTATAACATAAACTGGACTAATTTAAAACAAATTCTTCCTATAAGAAGAGCTGCTCTTGTCTACCGCAGCCACTCGGTTGTGTCTTGGTAACACCCTGCTTCGTCTGGGACATCTTTGCACCTCGGATCTGATCTCTTATGGTGGAGCCTTTCCTCTACGGCCCTTGTGCTACAGCACCTAGTAGCTATTATGCTGCCTTGATTAGATCCTCTGTTTTTTCTTGCAATTTGTAGGTTTTCTTCATATGAGCCACTTTGTCTCTACATAATTCCTGCTCATCCTGTCTCATCAGGTTCCTGCAGCCTGAGGCGTTCGCTCAGTAGCTCATCCTCTGAGACGTATTCCTTCCGGATGTATTCTTGGATGTTGGATGTTTCATCTTGAATAGTGGCTCGAACACTCACTCGTCGTCGGGCTCCCTGTTTTCACTTGGCGTATCATCTCAAGATGCACCATGTAACTACAGACAAACATTTTATAACGCTATTTGATTACTTTTGGCAGTAGATTTTTTTTTTCTGAAGTCCTGGTTCTACTTTTATTTTTGTTTCAATCCCTGCAGTTGTAAGGTTGATTTTAGGATTTCACCATGTACAATATGCCAATAGTTTGGCAGGTTCTATCTTGTGGGTTGAAAACCTGAAACCTGAAACCCTGCCACGAAACAATATGTCAACTTAATGAGTACCATTGCATTAATGCTTAGTAGGCATTTTCAGGAAACACAGAAAGTGTTTGTGTTAAATGAATTGCAGTCTGGTTGTCATATCTTATCCACCTTCTCTGTAGTTTTATAGTTGAGAGTCTATATAGTTGAGATGTTTATAGCATATTGACGTCTGGGCCCATCTGTGTGTGGTTTCATTACAATAACAACCAGCGGCACCCACGAGTGGTCCAACATGAAAACTATCAGTGCTTCTGCGATGTCCTTGTAAATGTGAACCTTTTCTCAAAAAAAAATAAAAAATAAAAAAAATACATTTTCACCTGAAACGTTGTAAACAGGGCCAAGTACCAACATTCTGACAGTTTGGCGCACACAGAGCATGAAAAATAAAGCCGAGCTTAAGAAGTGGGTTACGAGCAGCCAGGACTGTTTGGCTGTGTGAGGGTGGTGTTTTTGGAGCCAGCTCATTCTATGGGACGCTATGGGACGTCTGCTTCACCGTACAGCTGGCCTCAAGTGAGAAGAGAATTGAAATGCAGGTGAAGCATGATGTTATCTTGAGGCGGTGTGGAGCATAGAATTGTTTGTTTACTACACTGTGAATTGCTCGGGATCGCTGTAATCAGTCCAGCTGCTTTTGATGTGTTGCTTCAACTGTTACTATTTTTTTTTTCTTTATTGGCAGCATTTCAAACTCACTTCCTGATGACATACATGATATTTTCAAAGGATTACACAACACCCAATATCTTCCTGCTCTCCACACTTTCACTTTTTTTCAGCGTGAAAGCATCTTTTTGGCTTGAGGGTAGAATTTGGTTTTGCAGCTGAATTCAAATCAAACGCGATGATGTTCAGTGAGCGAGGTTTCCGTACAGCACCCTCTTTTTATATGAGTAGAGAAATGCACACAAACATATTGACTCAATTCGCAGCTTACACTGCAGTGTGTTGAAAGACAAAAAGCATTTAGGAGCAAATTAAAATATCTGAATTTGAAAAGAAAGATTTAATTAAGTGTGTCATCTCAGGGTTAGCACAACAAAATATATCAATGTTATTTTCTTTCATCAAAAAGCTTTATTGATGTTATACATTCAACAATATTTGCAATTCTGGTGACTTTCACACATCACAGCTCATCAACAAGAAACAAGCAGGGGAAAAGTGTTAATATACAATATCCAATGATCAACAATACATCATTCAACATGATTAATTATAAATAAGTACGTAGTTACACACCAATTTACATAAATGTCTTCAGAAAACAAAAACGAAAGCCTAAAATTTTGCAGCCATTCACAAATGACCACAAAGTCAGCCACTACACGTATTACTTTAATGATTCATTATGAAATAAAAAGATTGTATTTATGAGAAAGCAGTGTAAAACCAACAATATGCCATCTAATCATTAACAAGTAGCAAGTTGGACCCCTCAATCCATCAGAACCAACTTAACACTTTCCTGCTTGGATCCAAAAAGATCTTGATACTTATTACTGTGCTCACATCGCAAATGTATTGCAGACTGTTTTAAACATCTGTGAAGTAAATCTCCTCTTCCAACACATCTTAAAGGTTCTCTTTTGGAAACAAATCTGTTGACTTAGGAAACGTTTTTGAGTCAAGTGTGCTCATCATCGCGATGGAATAAAGGCGATATTGCTCAGCTTGATGCAATAGAGTTTTACATAGACAACAAACCTGGATCAGATCTGGATTCCAACTGAAAACATGCTTTCTGTTTCCACTTTTAGAATACATCTGGTGGAACTCCTCCTGACTCCATCAGTTGGTTCAAGCTTTACGCTCTACCTTCAAAATTGGAAAGCTTTTGGCCTTTCCATAACCAACCATGTCACTGACCTTTCAAGATACCTTTTCTATGTCACATAACTCTATTGAATCATTGCCAATTATTTCTCGAAAGCCAAGTCTTACCATTTAAAATGGAAAAAAAAAACATCTTTCCTTAGCTTCAGCATGGCTCAAACATGTAAACATTTTGCAATTCGTGAGCTGTTTGAAATTTGACTTTTCTATCTCAAAATCAGTGGATAGCTGAACACTAAGTGATTACGCACTGTATATTTACCTCACAGTCAAATAGCATTTAGTTTGATTCACTTACTACACAATGAGGACGTCATATTGTTATTCATAAGTATGCAGGACAGTGCATCCCTCGGATTCAGCGCTCAAGGACGATCAACCAAGCAGAGATAGCAGACGGACAGAAGCCCATTGTGTACAGCTATAGGGGGAAGGAGTCTGGAGACACACACACACACACACACACACACACACACACACACACACACACACACACACACACACACACACACACACACACACACACACACACACACACACGCACACATGAATGAATGATTTCTCTGACACACTTTTACAGAGGAAACACCCAACAGGAGCAAAAAAGAACCAGAGTCAGAGTTGGAGGCGTACTTTGTACGTCACTTCAATTCTCTTCCTTCATTTTCATGCTGGGTTCGATCCTCAGCAGCCCATCGTGACCATTTTCTAAATACATTGACTTGCTGAGATGTGATTAGTTGATTTGATTTTTGCATTAATAAGTATATATATATATATATATATATGAGGCAGAATTCAGTAGAACTTATGGCTTGCTCGTCAACTGTGGTGACCTCTTGGAAACATACCGGTCCAGTCCTGCTGTCGTGCCTTCTGGAGGTGAGTGTGGCTCGGATGGTAGAGTGCTCATCTCTCAATCAGAAGATGGAGGGAAGAGGCATTTAAATTACTTTTTTGAAGAGGAATTTTTCACCAACTTCCACATTTTGCCCCTGAGCCTGGGGTTGAGGGAGGTGAGCCAGTCTGTGACTGTTAAACACATGGAGCTGAGGGGATGCTGCACCGAGATGTATTTTACGCCCCACTGACGGTAATCATGAGGAGTGAAAAACAAGAGCTGGACTCCACATCCCCAGCCTTTATTACTCTTTGTGAGTAATGCAGGTCACGCACAGGCTCTCGGACCATTTCTCGTAATACCAACCCATTTTCCGCCACTACTCCCATGATGTTTAGATGCACCTAAAGTGTCTGTCTTTTTGTATACTGTCATTGTAAAGACCAAATCTGCTTTAAAACAGATGAGTCAGTGCGACTTGCTCCTCGTGGATTAAATGTGGATTAAATGAAAGTTTTTGATGTGCATTTCTTTGGTGTATATTTGTCATTTGTGCAGGAGTGCATCATTAGTGTGTGTTTCTGTGAGCATATATATATATATATATATACTGAGCATATATATATACACACACTATGATGGGACCATCTGTTGCTATAATAATATTTCAGAGGAAGCGCAATAATAACAGTATTACCTTCACCATGTCAAAATAGACCCATAGTGGTGATGTCCATTACAGTAAATACACCTACTACACTTTATTTTATGCTCACACGCACACACCTACACACGCACACACCTACACACACACACACACGCGCACACACACACACACACACACACACACACACACACACACACACACACACACACACACACACACACACACACACACACACACACACACACACACACACACACACACACACACACACACACACACACACACAGTTGATATTTCCCTCCTTTTATTGCCTCACCAATGTTCAAACCGTCACTTTACTTCAGATCTACCGCCATACAGCTGCATGAAGTGACAATTTCTCATTCTCACACTTTTCACTATGAGACTCCCAGCATTATGACGTGCATGCAGACACGTTTGTGCAGAGATTATTTAAGCACAATATCAATCCATCCCAACTTACCTTAGTGAAATTTGATTCCTTGCAGGTCGAAATGTGGTTTGATACCTTGAATTCTTCCTTAGTTTTATTTATGAACATGTCATCAGTTACATCGCCTATCTAATTTTGTTTACTCAGTGTTAAATTACTTCATACATTCACTGTCTATCTTGACATTTTTCAACATATACTGAATTTTCTCAAAGTATCTTCTCAGTTTTATTAACATGAATTTCAGTTTCTTTAACTAAGTCTATATGTTAAACTGGTTTTCTTTTATTCAAGTTATAAATCCATCAGGCAGACCTAAATGAAGGAGCACACCACATGCTTTGTTGTGAGTGAAAAGGCATAATTTTTGCATTTTGGCTTCAGAAACATATCCCGGTCTGGCATCTCGGGAGGCACCGTGGGAGTCCTGCAGACTTATTCGCTCTCAGATGCATGATGGCTACCTTGAGCATGGCATCAGCACACCCACTGAAGGAGGAAGGTGTCGTAAGCTGGCAATGAACTACAATGTAGTATGACGGCCATGCTCCACACCTGTGACCCTCTGGTTTATTTACTTGCACATCCACTCTTCCTCCATCTCAGTAATTCACACACATGCAGCTTCCCACTACAACCGCAAGCGTCTTTCCATGAACATGTGTTTTTTTGGTCCGTCCCTGCAGGCTCTGCTCTGCTACACTAGTTGATTTACAGCTCTTATCAAATACATATTGCCAAGCGAGTGAGACGTGCAACCTTTCATTTGCACGCCGCCGCCCTGCAAATTCGTCACGCTACATTAACAAGAAAAATGACTGCCACTATGCATGCCAAGAGCCCATGCGTGTGAGTGTTTGCCTGTATGCGTGTACAGCAGTATAGCCGATGGATAAAAAGTGCTACAGAAGGAAATAGTGCGCAGTGAGTGTGCGAGTTTTCAAATTGTACCGTCTGTGTGGGTGAGAGAAGATTTTGAGCTGTGAGCAGTTCACAGCTTTGAGTGTGTGTGAGTTCAATGGCCTTGTCGTTGTGTGTGTGTGTGTGTGTGTGTGTGTGTGTGTGTGTGTGTGTGTGTGTGTGTGTGTGTGTGTGTGTGTGTGTGTGTGTGTGTGTGTGCGTGTGTGTGTGCGTGTGTGTGTGTGTGTGTGTGTTTATGAAAGACGCGGTGAGGTCAAAATAGCTATATCTGCAACTGCTCCGTCCCGGGCTCCTCACCAAGGGACGTTCACTGCTCAAAGAGAGAATTAAAGTTGATATAACTGATCTGGGAGCTCATCCAAAACTGTCAAATGTATTTATTTTCTTATTTATTAGACATTTATTGATAGGAAGCGATTTGAAAAAGTGATTCTCACTCCAACACTTTAACTTAAAAATAACGGCAATGACAAAGCAGACAGAATACTCGAATACATGATTTAGATGGAGCCAGCATCGCCAAGATAACAGACAATGTACCTTCACTTTTGATACGATGTCATTTGTTTTTATTCTTTTCCTTGATTATCGATAAGGCCCAAACACAACAAGGCATGCTATGAGTCATGTCACTCTGGAGGCTGCCATTGTTGTCATTGTCTGTCTACTGAGCATGTGCAGAAGAAATATGTACTTTCGCCATAGTGTGCATGTGCAGTCGGAACGTTTCTGCCTGTAAAAGACACACATTGTTTTCAAACACATGTGTTTTTCTCCCCCCCATTTCTACTGGAATAGAGTGGGAACGTTTTCAAAAAATTATGTTTTCAGTGGCTCTGAGCATTGTTGTCGCGTAAACGGACGTCCAAAACACAAGAAAAGACCCAAAAAGAAAACATTCAAGAACAGAAAGAGCACTTTTAACCCCATTCTGTATCCAGTGCAACCAACTGATCATACTGTTCATGGCTCCGTACTCATTTTCCCACACAAGATCGCCGAAACAAGCTATTGTATCTTTTAGAGTGTACGTTTTGTATGCGAAGTTAAACACTCCATCATCTGCTTTATATCAATTAATTTTCTCAGTTTCTTCGGGAATAGAGCTGAGAGAAACGGCATGCTCTTATAGAGCTCTTTATTAAAATCACCAATGGGTTGAAATTGCTACCAGTTAAAATAAACGTCTCTGAGTATTTCTCACCGGGGGTTGAGACTGGAGATCTTTGTAAATTAAGCCCTGTACAGGGAAGTGGGAGTTTGAGTGCCTTTCAGAACTTTAAACTTCTGATAATTACATCTCGGTCTTCCTCTCCTCTCCTATATATTTCTGTAGTCATTGGCTGAATATTGATGAAATATCTGCTCCGTGAAACGTGCATTTAACAGCAATAATATTACAAGAGTTATTGAGTAAGATTAGATATGCATAGGGTGTTAGCACCTCCACTCTTCTGATCGTGTTTAAAGGCGGCAATGCACTTGCACGGCTGTTGTTGCATTTTAATTGTGAGAATATATGCTTGATTGTTAAGAAAACAAATAATCATCAGACAGATTGAAATTACTGATGCTTGATAGTGATTCACCCAATAAAATGTCCGCCGGCTCAGTGGTGGGTGGCACTTTGGCCTACCAACACCTGGTGTTGCTCTGGGTTTGCCACCAAGGTGTAATGACTCCCAGTCCAAATTCTCCTGGAGCTCTGTTGTTTTCATAGTTGGCAGTCACTGTAATAACGTCTGTCCATATGAATGTCTGTGTAATATGGTTATAGTGTGTTGCTCTCTATGCTTATGTGTGTGTGTGTGTGTGTGTGAGAGAGAGAGAAAGAGACAGAGAGACAGATAATTTCTCTCTCTCTCTCACACACACACACACACACACACACACACACACACACACACACACACACACACACACACACACACACACACACACACACACACACACACACGCACACACTTGCAGTGTGGTGTAATTCATGGCCCATTAATCGCTGTGTGACCTTCCTGTGCTGTTTGGTGATCTGCAGCTCTTAGTGAGTTTGCAGGCTAATAGATGGTATCCTGCCACTCTGATACACACACACACACACACACACACACACACACACACACACACACACACACACACACACACACACACACACACACACACACACACACACACACACACACACACACACACACACACACACACACACACACACAGTGGCGATCCCTGGCATGTTCACAGATCATGATGTTAATTGATGGTGGAATTATTCACAGTTGGTCTACACATTTCCATGGATAGAGATACAGCAGATAGTGCTATTTACACACACTTCACACACAGACAGCTAAATTGCATTCTGTGTCAGTGCTGTAGTAACTAATGGCCTCATTACTCCTGGCTTATATACTTGTGCATAATCAATATCACATTGGACCCAAAATAAAATAGGCCCACATGACTAAATTCCCCCACATCCAAGTACGTGTGCTGCAGAAAACGCATCTCAATTATGCCGGTCAGCCACGCCCCCCTGATTCACAAATGTTCACTAACAGAAATCAGGACGTGGGGTCAGAGCAGAGGGTGAACCACAAACCCTTATTATTTCTAGCTCACCACACACACACACACACACACATCCACACGCACACGTGTTTGACACAAACAGTGTGTACAGCTGTTTATTAAGAGCCAGCAAACTGGCCATAGTGACCACAGTTCTGCAACAGTAGAATACATTCTTGCCAAGGGTTCAGGCCTGCTCAGCCCACCATCCATCCCACCTCTCCAATTAAGAGTCCTGCAAAATCTGCCTTGATCGGATCGACCTTTCTTTGAAGGTTTCTTTAGTGTGCTAGGCATGTCTTGCTTTAACATCAGCAGAGAAACTCTGATGGAAGGTAAATGTGAAATGGTTTTCCTGTAATAGTGCTTTTCAAGTTAAATAGTTAGTCACAATCACCCATTCACACACACACACATTCACACGCCAACAGAGGTGGCTGCTGTGCAAGGCACTGAATCCATCCCCTGGGTGCATGGGTGCATGTGCGAGGGGTGATTCCTGGTTCAGGGGTTGCTGACCCCACCAGCCTCTGTGTTGATCCTTTGCAGTTCTCCATGCTGTTCTTTTCCCTCTGCTCCGTCTGAACCCCAGTTGCTCAAGGTGAGATAGCCGCGAACTGCTGAGCCTACTCCTGCTGGAGGCTTCCTCCTATTAAGACAGGGCTTCGTCTCCCATGCTGCTCAAGCCGGAGTTGTTCATCTGTGTTTTCAGGAGGTCTTGACCTCACTATGTTTAGCTGAGATGACTGCACTGTAGCTAATAAGAAACAATTATCGCTGTTGGTCTAGTAATCGCTCAGTTTTGCACATTTCCAGAACATTTTATCACTGTGAATTTTTATCTTGAGTTGGAGATGTGTAAAGTTGCTAAATATAATCATTGGCTGTAAACATTGAGCCCCTGAGCCATGCAGGTGATTTGAAGTCTGTGCAAGATGGCTGAACCTGTGATTAATTTTGGTAAGGCAAGTTTGGAGGTTTTAAAGTTCCGATATGAAGTGTACACAAATCCCGGCTTTTGTTTGGGTTTGGATTGATTGCAATACAATACGACTCATTCGACCAAAGAAAGATTTACCAAGACTAAGAAGGACGACTTAGGTGAACATGTACCTTAATTTCATTGTCACATCATGAGGAGGTACCAAGCAAATTCAATTCAAATCAAATTTAATTGAATTTGCCACTCATATTTTCACACCTGCATCAATGTTTGATTTCCATTTGTGTCAATGTCTGTATGAAAATTGAGGCATGCACATTTCCCCATAGTTGTGGGTGACATTTTCCCTGAGTGTGCATGTGCCACAGGTGTGTATGCATCTAGATCTGATCCTCAGGTCTGCTCTCAATGTCTGTGCCAACATTTGTGTGTTTACATTTGAACCTGCTCTGTGGTGGTCCCACCAATAGACACCCCTGCATCAGCTGCCTGTCTTTCGATATGGTGTGTTCAGTTGTCGGCTGTCCTCAGTAAATATTACTTTTCGTTGCTATGCTTGATGCATCTCTTTTTTGTTTTGCTCCCTCTCCTGTCTTTCATCGTCCCCTCAGGTTTTTTCTGTCTCGATACTGTAAGTCTTATTTACATTCACAGGCGAGCCGAATCCCCCAGGAGTCTCACCGTCGTCCAGCGTGTTGCCTCGAAAGAAACAAACACTGCTTTGTGCCTGTGTGTGTGTGTGTGTGTGTGTGTGTGGTCCTTGAATTCTTGAATCATTTTGTCCTTGTATCTCTCTGGGTACCAGTTTTCTCTTTCTTTTATATATTTTTTTTCTAGTTTGTCTTTAACTGAGTAAATCATACATTTCACAAGTCATGCAATAAAAACATTTTTAAGTTTATGATTCTGAAGAAATACGAATTCCTTTCACGCCATAGCACAGAGAAGTAAAGCAGTTTAATTCAGTCACTTGAGAGTTTGTTTTTGTCAATACGAATAACAACTGCAAAAATGTTGAAGGATTCACATTCCCTATTGAGGTAGATCTATCAAATTATATAACAGAAAAACAAATTAGCAATGCACAATCAGTGATCACTGATTGGGGAAGGTCTCATTAGGCCAAAGATTACCATTCAAGTTACAGGAGCCTGCTTTATTAGAAACCCATGGGAAAAAGGAGGTGAAGAAAGCAGTCAATGGTTCTCCAATTTGGTTCTATCCCGATTGGATCACTACCTTTTCATGGTGGGATAGTTTGTGTGTCTCCTGGGCCTCTACAGCTATGTTGGCAGGAGTATTGTACTCCTGGTAGGACCACCCATGCCGAACAGGTCGAAGGGTGGAGACCAGATGAAGCGTGATCCCCTGGCTCTCTAAGTTGGAGACTCCTGCAAAACCCGTGTTTAACTGAAACTGGCATTGCCACTGTGTTCTACTGTGCAGAAGCAGAGATACAAAAGATTAATGCCTGGTTCGATCAACATGGGAAGTAAAGAATGAAGCTCAAAACACAGATGAAATTGCTGTCGCCAAAAGCAGGTACAGCTCAGATAGTGGATCATAACTAACGTAAGCCAACTTGGTTAACTAACAAGGACAAGACAAGTGGAACTGACTTGATAGCTATTTTTCTTTCAGATACTACTTGGTATGATTATTACCTACTTCAACAAAGTAAAGGCACCTAAGCACTTGTGAATAGGCCATATGTTCCTCATTGTCTTGGTCTCATTTGTGCATGAGTGTTTTTATCTGTCTGCTTTCTCTGTTTCAAAGCCAGAACATCCAGAAAGCCCCAATGAAGCTAAAAGCTTCGTTCTGTAATTGCTGTGGTGCCGGCTTTGGGTCCTGGGTGACCTCCCATCTCCAGACAGCCAGTCTACTTTCCAGGAAGCAACCACTGGAACTGATTCATCTGATTTATTTCAGGTATTACCCTCTGCTTTCTTCTTCTCTTTTAAAGTTTTTGTGCACTTTTCTTAGTTTCTTTCTTTTCTTCACCTATTCAGGGAGGGTTACCATTTCCATCCAGGATTTATTATTGGTGTCTTTTTCTGTTTATTCTCTGTCAAAGTGTGTTTGGACTGTGATTATCAGACTGTAGTTCTTCTATTGGACAAGTTGTAAAGTTGGTTTATGGCTCCATTATTACTGCTCTTGACTAATTAAACTGTGGATGGGCCACTTTAACACAGAATATATTTCCAACATCATGAAAAGTGTTGTGGGCATGCAATGAGTTGAGTCACTGGTGGGCTGACTGACACAAATAGAATTGTTAATACAGCTGCATGTGTCATTGGTAAACTTTCAGATTCACCTCCGGAGAGACAGATGGGAGGTTAGCTTCCATTTTTATGGGGCAGCCATGCTTATAAATCGGCTGATGTCATTTTGGCTGTGGCGGAGATGAAAACATGCACAGGTGATGAAAACTGTTTTAAAATGATGGAGACAAAGGTTGAAAGTAGGACAATTTTGAAAGAAATAGATGGGCTCCTTTTGTTGCTTTCTCCCCGTCTCTCTCCTTCTTTCTCTGCCTGAGTGATTGTGGCTGGATGGTGCTTAAAATCACCAGATCAAACCGGGAGTATCGAGATGTTTTCTCAGCAGGCTGCCATCAATCAAAATGGTCCAAATATGCAATACAGTACAGCACAAGTTTCATTTTTGATACGCAAAAGTCAAAAGCTCAGTACATGCATTTTTGATGAGGCTTGTCCAAACATGTATTATTCTGTTCACCAACGAAAAGTGGGTGCAGTTATGTTTTTGACTGTGTGTATTTATTTATTTATTGGTTTGTATGTATGTATTATACCAACTCTATGTGAAACCTGTAGATGCAAATTGCATGAAATTTTCAGGAAATGAGTTGTCATCTTCCAAAGAACAATCGATTACATTTTGGGATTGATCAGTGCTGGAGAGGTAGGATATTTCCTCCATTGTGGACACATCGGTGCTCAGCAGTGAACCCTCAGTCAGGGCCTCTGCGAGCAAGTGCCATTAGAAGCCTGCTAGTATGCTGCTAACTAACTCGGCTCCGGAGCTCGTAGCTAATATCTCGGTTCAGCAAGTATCCAGAAACACTGGTGTGAGCCCCCTGACTCGGGTAGTGGTTTATCTGTGTGCCCCCTGCGAGTTAGCATCAATATAAGCTAACAGTTAACATGCGAGCAATGATAACTCAGTCCTGCAAAGAAATGTAGCGTTGGCAAAGGTATGCGCTCTACTGAGTTCAGTATGTTGAATGTTTTTCATTCCAGTCACCGGTGTGACAGTGTCGTTGTGTATTCTGCATCACAATCATTCAGACCTGTGGAATAATTATGTGACCTCTACTCACCTGTCAAGGTGTAAGACTGCAGGATGTCGTTTGTCTGATAGAAGCAGGACTTAACATAAAATATACTATTTTCTATATTTATTTAAATTTATGTCAGCCAACTTTATTTGTGGGTCCTCTTTGCGTGGGTGCGTTTGATGAAAACGAACTTTTCTAATAAAAAGACCTCTTATCTGTCTTTTCATAACACTTTGATCTTACAATACCCAGTAAAAGCAGTAACAGAACTGCAACATCTGCACAGGATTGTTTTGCATGCATGTGAGGGGACATACTTTGCAGTCAGGACGACGTTGTGATGAAGCATGAGCAGAAGTCTTCTCCAGACAGCCAATTTTTCACCACAGGAAAACGTCTAATTGTTCCAACTTGGACAGCAACAAATACTGCCACGAAAGCTATATTATTCTCGATTTACAAACATTTTTACTTTCATTTGTTTTGCTGTCAGATTGTCAGAGACAGAGAGCGATAACAATCAATAAGGATTTTGTTTTTTTTACTAACCTTTATTACAGCTCACAGTTTTAAATTTATTAGGTAATTAGTTTCAGTTCAAAAGTTGTGAACCAGCTAAAAGTTTTGTCATTGTTTGCAGTGATTTCTGTAATATTTGTGGTAAATCTGGTCTTTCTTTGACTTCCAATCATACAATATATATTCCCACAGTCTTCCACTCAAAAAAGTCACATTGTCAAAATGTATGTGTTGCAAAGTTGAGGCTCCTTTTCAATCATTCTTATTGAATTGAGTTGAAACATGTCAAACGGTATGTTGTAAAAGCTGACATGACTGAAGAGAAGAAAAGAGAAAACAAGAACATTATTAACCAACAACTTCCTTTAGCGAAGGTAATGAAGGTGTATGCCAAAGTAGGATTTTTGTCTTTGTCCGCTCGTAGGCTTCTCCACTGATACATAGGCAGTGATGAGTGAGTGATAGCCGGTGATTTCTTTTAAAGCACAACGATAATTGGCATCCAATTCACGAAATGAGGCAGAGCAGGAATTCATGTACAATATATCTAATATTGGAGTAAAAGCAGCAGAAGCTTTGAAACTGAAGAAAAACAATATTTATTTACATTCATTTATATTTATTTCTAACTTTGTGTTGCCATTTCCATCATGGTTTCCGCCACTGGAGCACTGCTGTAAAACTGGTTACATGTCAGAAGGAAAAGTTAAGAGCAGTCGTGCTTGTCAGGTATATACTTTCAAATGGAAAATTTGGTTCAAGGGTTGTAAAATGTGACTTCACATAAATATTTACATTTTATCATCTTGTGATTTCGTACTTGGGCATATTTGAGTTGTTAGATTAATTTACCGTCTACTGAATGATCTTGAATGGCACACAACAAAATTCTGATCTGTTGAATTGAGCTGCTATTTGTATGGCTCCACTCATCAAACCCTTCAAGTATCTCTATATTTTCCAAGTGAACAAGTCCTCAAGAAACAAGCCAGGCACACTTATGTATTATACCATCTGTTGACCATTGTGACAGAGCCATGATTGATAAACTCTGCAGTGCAAATCAGACCAAATATCAACAGCCAAGAAATTTACTACTTGTTGGCTTATCTGTTATTCTACTGTAACAGACGTGGTTTTATTCCCCCCCTCACTCTTTATGCCGATGAATGTGTCGTATTGCATCGCTCTCTCATAAATCAAATCTGTTTGGATGTTGAATTTCAAAAGAAGAATGATCTGTCAGTGATATCCACCAGATGTGCCTTTTGGTGCACCACTCATGTGTACAAAAGCTACTCAACTGTCTGCCTCCCACTGTTTTGAATAATTTCTGTGTTTGACTTCAAAGAGGACTTGGACATTTTTCATTTACAAATGTAGAAAAACCCACAGCTGCTATCAACAACACGGGCGTAAAGGCACATCAACCGCTCTTGTTTAGAGCAGGAAATTCAGGTCTGTGGTGTGTAAGAGGAATGGGGGAGGTGTTTGTGTGGACGGGGGTGCGGGCGGGGTGTTTTCCATTAAAAATGGCCTCGGGTAAATGGAAAATTGCTTGATCCAGTTTTGAGAAATTCACTGTTGAAAATGAAAGAAACGTATCAGCTTAACATTACCCCCCCACCATCACCACCTCAGCTATTGTCAGTGTGTATGAGTGACTTGTATGCTGCACAAAACCATCCCATTAACGTCGAAATTATTATTTATGTCATTTTGTGATTCTCAAACAGTTCTTCAAACCCAAATTGAGATTTTCTTTTTCTTTTCAAGATTGAAATCAAATCAACAATCTATTAGCGGTCTGTGAGTTGTTAATAATACATTTAATTTGGCATTGGATAGATTACTTCTTGATTATAACAAGGCTTCTTGGAAATAAACGGTAAACCAATATGATAAGACACCTAACGAGGAATGGGAGCAGTTTAAATACTTTTTGACTGTGAGCCTTAAATCACTTTCACGGAATTTCTGCTTCATATTTCCTTTTACTTTATAATTCCAACCACAAGATTTCAAAAACGTCATTCCGTAATGCTCTTCCATTGTGCATCTCAAAAACAGTGACAAGTGTTTGATATTTGTTCGAAGCGGACCATCTGGACATGTCCGGGTGTCAGGTGAATTTTGCACCCACAAGGATATGGTGGACCAAAAGTAAAGTTTATTTTTGTACTTGTACTGGCAGAGGGACTTCAACTTCGCTCCAAAACTATACTCCCCCTCTGTGTTATCGTTGCTGTTTCCATCTTTCTCATCTTATGTCCTCTTTGCTTTTTACCCCCAAAGTCCCTCTTCTCCCTATTCTCTGTCCAGGTGAGTAATGTTATGTCAGAACAATGGCCTATTGTGTTTTTATTGAGCTGCCCACATTCCTCACACTATCTCCCTCTTCTCTCCTCCCTCAGTCTGTTATACTCTTTGCTTCTCTCACTCCTTTTCTACGCGGTTCTGTTTGGAGCGGGTATTTCTGTGTTCCTCCCGAGGTTCCCAGGGGGATTGTAAAGGAGGATGGATGAATGAATGAAGTCAACAATGGCTGGGTGCACCTGGATGAGGAAGCTAGGATAAGGAGGAGAAGAAATTAAAGAGTGGGAGGTAAGATGGTTTCAAGGTTAGATGGATAGTTCGGGAGAAAGAATGACAGTCAAGTAGAAAGAAAGGGGATGTTTTTATGGAACAGTAAATGAGAAAGCAAGAAATAGAATTGGAGTACAATGGTAAAGGGCCGTGAGCCAGAACAGGAGCAAGAGGATGGGTGAATAGTGTAAAAGAGGAATAAAACTCAAACTGTTAAGTGGGAGAGAGATTCAGAATGACAATCTGGACGGTGGACAGAGGAGAGGATTGAAGAGTAGACCGAAAGAGAAGAGAGGAAAGGGTGACAGTGTGAATAATGGCCGATGAGAGTTAAGGCCTTAATCAATGCTTGATTAATATTAATTCGTTTAGCTGTGCCAGAGGGGTGGGGCTAACCCAGCACTTCCCGTTGAGATTGATTGGGCCGAGGGCACCAAGGGCGTGCTAACATAGCAGCACACAAAATCTCTCTCTATCTCACCCTTCTGTACACACACACACACATGGTTGCAGACTCTCTCATGCATCCTTTGTGCTGACATTGTGTGTGAACTTTCCACACCTCAGCTCCAGAGACCTCCTATATTTTAACCTCACAAACATGCACACACATTGAACTTGACACTGCTCGTTCAGGCAGAACTCCTAATTTCACGTTTCTGGTTGCCTTATTAGTTGGTATGCATGAGCCTGTGTTTGATTAGATTTCATCTGAGCACAGCAAACTCATGAGAGTTTTTCCTGAACACACTGAAGTTGAACCCGGTCTGATGGGAGTTCCTCGGTGGATGTTTTGTCTGGTGTTTAATTATTTACCGTATGCAAACAGCATTGATGCATAGTTAAAAACTGAAAGGCAAAAGGCCAGAGCTATACATGGAGAGCAGAAAAATCAATGCCATCTTTACTAAATACCCGATTTGATAGAACTTTCAATATTTATGTTTTAATTGTCCACTGAAACTAAAATACTTTCAAATGAAGAAATGGTTTTACACTTTTTAAAAGTCTAGAAATGTAGCAATTGCAGCAAAACCTACATTTTGGTGGCTACTCTCGAGCTTAACTCACATTGGAACTATTACTTGTTACCCTGTTGCTTTACTGACAAGGTAATCATGAAGAAAATACCATGAGGCCACAGAGTCCCACTAAGCGCATTTGACTTAGTGGGAAACATGTTCCATGTTAGATGGCTTATAATTTGGTTTTCTAGGTTGTTCTTTTTAAGTATTTACAGTTTTTCAACATGTACAGTGTTAGTAGAAAAGGCAAGTGAAACAGGACATGTTGCAGTGACTTGCTGTGTGTTGTAAAAGAATAACTTTCCTGAAAATAAAAAAACCTACATGCTTGTGAACAAATTAAAGGTAAAATCATCTTAATTGAACTATAGAGCAATTTCTCTACATCATACTTGATATACTGTAGAAGTGTCGAAGGAAAAAAGTTATCTGTGATATATTTTTCATACCTGCCACTGTTTTGACTTTTTACTCACCTCTTTGCAGTTATCTTCCTTGTTTCCTTTCTTTTTTTCACAACATCTTTTTCGATCAGCCTCCCTAATGAAGAGCTGGTCATCACATTGGAGGGAAGTGACAGACCAGCTTGCACCCATCTGTGGCATCCCTCATGACAGAATTTGAAGATTTAGGCTTTAGGCTGTATTTGATAGATTCCATTTGTATTTATATGCTCTAACGGGTAAACGGAAAGGGTAAAAAAAAAAAAATTACAAGTAAATATTCAGATTTAATACAACTTGGACATAGAAGATCTTGGGTCTCCAACGTTTCAGCTTCATAACTAACTTTCTGTGGCATCACTGAAGTAAGATTTACCATGAGTCTCATCCTTCTCAAAGTTCCCTTTGTAGGAGAGTCTTTTGGAGAATTACACTTTTCCATTACAGAGCTGCAATTATCACTTCCTCTTTGTTAAACTTTGGATGATTGATGCATCCTTCTCAGTGCATTCCCAAGGCATCGATTACACAATTTCTCTGAGCTAATGACTCATTAACTTAAACAATAAGGAGTCGGTTTGGATGAACGTGTCATGTATGAAAACAAACTGAACAACATGACTAAGTCATTGCAGCCAATGGTTTTTAATTTCAAGAGACACGTGCATACTGTTGGCTTTCTTATACAGTCCCTCATTTGTCATCTTGTTGAGCCAGTAGATATTGCAAATCTCACGGAGGCAAAGATTAATGAAAGACCTTTTCTCATATGTCCTTTCCTAACATGTCAGCACTCAGCACTCAGAGTAAAAAAAAAAAAAAAAAAAAAAAAACCCTTGACATTGCTATTGTAAACCTTGGTCTTTGAGGCTGTATATTGTTTGGACTTATATTATGGAGACGACTGAAGGCACCTTTGGCTTTGTCATAGCGGGTCTTGATGTCTTCATGGGCATCTTGGTCACTACTCAAAGCTTCCTCGGTACTTCACTTCCACTCCATTGATGGTGATTGTAGTTGCTTGTTGGGGCATTGATCTTCTTCTGGTTGATGTGCAGGCCAGTTCACTTTGCAAAATTGCTTGTCTTGTCAAAAAAAACAAAACCTCAAACATAACAAAAAAACAAAAACAAAGAACAAACAAATGAAAAAAAAAACCCAACTAAAAACCTTGTTGGAGTCAGGAAGCGGTGTACACCATACTCTGTGTGTGTGTGTGTGTGTGTGTGTGTGTCTGTGTGTGTGTGTGTGTGTGTGTGTGTGTGTGTGTGTGTGTGTGTAGGAGGTAGGGAGACATGTCTGTTCCAATGATGGTTGGTATTCCTCAGTGCGCTACCATTTCTTAAGCTAACTAATAGCAGCCTGTTGGTCCTATAAATCACCAGAACAGAGATAAAAATGAAACCAAGATGGAGGGTAGAGCATCGTGCCAGGATATGATTTTAATACAGTTGTGTATATGTGCTTGATTGTGTATGTATGTGTCTGATTAAAAAATACATAAATAAAATTTATTGAGGCACAAGAAAAATATGAGTATTATTGTCTACGTATAGATGCCTGCAAAAGGTGTGTGTGTGTGTGTGTGTGTGTGTGTGTGTGTGTGTGTGTGTGTGTGTGTGTGTGCCCTGCTGTGAGATTTAATCTCCTTTTAAAGCCTTATCTGTCTTCCTGCCAGAAACGCCTGACCAGACATGATGCTTCTTTTATTTGAACAACACCTGATGGCTATTCACTTTTATTCCATTTCTCGTTCCTTTGATAATTTTTTTTAGGCTTCTAGGGAAAATTTATTTCAGAAACAACATAGCAGCAATGTATGGAAGTAGTGGTAAATGAGCTAAAACTACAGTTTTGCAATTTTTTTTGGTTCTGTTCAGATAGATAGATACAAGCTTTATGAACGCCAAATATTTTAAAGAGTTACATTTACCAATTTTTTTCCCCATAAAAGATCACATTTTCTCCACTTATTAAGCTCCATCATTAGATTAATCATCCATCCATCCATATGGTGGAGGTTAGGGTTTATCCATCGATCAACTTTGTGACAACAACCATTTCAGATTATCCAAAGATTTTTTTTTCTTTCCAACATTTTGTTCAATTTCCAAATCTTCTGGTCCTCTGCTCTGTTTTATTGCCATCAGTCGTATTTCTCTGGCATCGTCTGCAGATAGGTTGGAAGCCAGTGCTTCATTTCATCCTAACCACAGGTTGCTTTACTAGAGACCAACATTTCATCCAGATGACATTTTCAGACAACGAGATGCTCTGAGGCTGATGTGAAGGTTAGATTTTTGAAAGATTAGATAGTTTGGCCCTCAAGCTTCCCATCCACAACATAGATAATGTGTCATATTGTTTTCAGTCTTTATCAGATTAAATTTCCTATGTCTGTGTCCATGGGAATTTGTGCTGATATTTTGACATTCACAGTCAGAGTTTAATGAGAAGCATTCTTTCATTTATTTCACTTAGCACAATTAATCAAGTTGTTCAAAACACTCAGACTCACTGAAGTGACTAATCTAATATTGCCAGAATATTCTTAAATGTTAATTTATTCATTCCTCCAATTTATGCTTGAGGAACCAGGTGTCTATATCTTTAAATGTGTCTGACAATCAAACCCATTTTTGCAATCACAATCACTGGGGGCAATTATACTGGCTAATATACACAATTTAGCATTTCGATTTTAAGTGAAAAACAATGGATACAATAAAGAGACTGATTGAAGCCCATTTTGAACCCTGATCCTGTTCGTGAACTGCCGGTCTGCATTATTCAGGATCATAATGAATGAGAGGGGTTCTGTGGATGATTTCAAAGTCTTATGAAAGAATATTGTTCAGGTGTTGAGTTGAAGTAAATATAACCATGTTAATATGGCCTAGATGAGCTATTTTTAGTTCCAGTGTTTCTTTAAAAAAAAAAAAAACTACCATACCAAGCAAACACGGACAGCGATGGGAAACAACTAATCAGTGCCAAAAGAGCTGCTCAGAATACAATGAATTACATTAAAAAGATACTTTTCTGTTCTCATAGTGAAGGGGTACTAATAAATACATTTGGGATAATGGGAAAACACTAATTTCCTCCACAAGCTCAAGTAAGGAAGTTCATCAGACAACTCTGTCCTTCAATTAAGTGTGTATTTGTGTCCCTGTTGGGCAATTAGTGGTGCAGCAAAGTATTACTCTTAAAGAACATACATTTATACATGGCATAGACCGTTTAAAACTCCAAGAGGGAGGAATGATACAGTTTGCTGAAACACCACTAGAAGCAGCGACTAAATAGAATAGGCTCACATATTTTATATGTGAGGAGCCACATAATACGAAATTAGGTACAAGTTCTCTGACTCTCAAATTCAGAAGGGAAATGTCTTTAAGGATGAAGGAGTGCTTGGACCTGTTGCCCTCCATGCGAGGAACTCTAAACCAAAAGCCAGAAAGAAAAAACTAGAACTCTGCATGTTGGAACGGATGGAATTGGCCTTCCTGATCATTTGCCTGTTTTCTGTATAACCATGTAATATGGTTGAGAGAGAAATGATAAGCATAATATTAAGCAAAGCGTGCATTTACAAGCTCAGTTCATTTGCTTTCACAGCTTATTGGGGTCACTGGAATGATTAACACCAAACATGCTTATTAACTGGATTCCTTTGAAGCTCGTGTAATAATGTTAAAACGCCAACTGAGGAATCATCAACACGGAAGTGGCAATGACAATATGGGACTGACATACCAAGACTGAGATTGTTCAATCTACCAAATGCAGACCTTCCTTTTTGTCACTGTTATGCCAAACCACCTAAACCTCTGCTACAATTAAGTGTCGCTGTAACCAAACAACAACTCTCTTGAAGTGAGAACTAGAAAAACATTGTGTCTCTGTGATTTTTCTTGATATCTCTGTCCCCACGGATCCCTCCAAAAGCTGCTTCGTGAGCCAGGTGGTCTCAGATTTCATATCTGTGATGCCTGTTGTTATTTGGGGGAGGCTGTCAAAGGACTCCACTTTATGACTGCCAATTGCACCAGACTCCCCCACAACAGCAACACATAGCAACAATTATCGCAATCTCCAAGTAACAAAGGAACGTGTCGTATGGCGGGTAATTAGAAATTCACAACGAAGTTGAACCATTTTGGCAACAGGAGCGGGCTGAGAAGGAAGGAAATAACTCCCAGAGAGGCACATTTAAGAAGAAAAAAAGAGAAAAGAAATAGAAAGATAAACACATATGAAGGCAAATGTAGTGAAAATAGATTTTTTCAATAAATAAAAGGCCCTTCTATGGAGCAAAAGGCAATAACATTTGAAGAGTACAATGCAAATAAACAGGAGGGTTTATAATAATAATAATATTTAATGTTCGGCTCAGGTTTAACTTTTATTAAACATATTAATGACAATTTTTAACAAAGTGGAAAAAGGTAAATTTGTTACAGTGCAACAGAAGATGGGTTTTTCTCTAGTTGGGTTTTATATCTGGAGGTCTCAATTCCAGAAAATACTATTGTTGCTCAGCTATGGATGAAAGTGGAAAATAAGTTAAAAGTTAATCTTGGACTAATTCAATGCAAAAATAACATTTTAATTCCACTACCAGCATGCAGTTCATAAGATTTGAGATTGGTCCTGTTGTTGAAAAATGATGGTGTTTGTGTATAGAGGGACCCACTGTAAATATAAAAAAGAAGTACTCCATTAATCCCAGAGAGATATTCAATGTAGTGCTCCACACTTTGAGTAACTTTATATAGTATATTAGATTGAATGTACAGGTACATACATATGTCATTTAAATATGTATTTAGGAGGAGAAACCAACATTCTCTTCAGGGGATATAAAATGGAAAGTGGGAGTAAAATGTGAGGCTTTAAGTCTCTAAATATATACCTTACCATTACCAACTTTTTTTTTAACCAAGCCATGGACCATGGCCATTTATCTTTGATAGTTGGATCAAAGAAGACGAAATGGCACTCAGAAAGCCAAAAATCAAAGAAATATAATGATAATCATCCTTTTTTGATAGTGAAAATTGGGGTTAATGTGAGTTCACAATACTCCACACAGCCAGATGCACATCCTGAGAAAAATACCACTCAAACTCAACGAACCCCAACTGAGACTTCCAGTGTACTCCTCTGCTACAGAATGAGTACATAATTACATCTTACCTGAGGGAATTAAAAATCTTGACATTTTCACTGTATTGTGTGCTGCCTTCTAAGACCGTGTTCCCCGGATTTTGAAAAGTGGATTTTGTTCAGTATTTACTTCGGAATTTAAATGAAAAGACAGCAAAAAGGGGAACAGAAACGTTGATACTCACTGTTCAACCGCATTTTTTTAATATTTCACAATTTTAACTTAGAAATGTCAAACATTTACCCCATTTACACAACGTTTTCAAGTAAAAACGTAACTTTTTTTTTGTGTGTGTTTTAGGTGTGATATGACATGGCGCTTGGAGACTCCATGTGCACTCACAGAATTTGGAAGGTATTTCCCCCCCTGCTGTTTCTCACACACAAAATCCTGTGATTATGCCATAAAGTCAATGAGCTATGTATATTTTTATTGGTGTCCAGATCACCCTCCTCAGTAGAAGTGAAGATATTGGAAGCACTGCGGAGTTTGTACCCGATTCCTTGCTATAATCGGTAGGTCACTGAAAGCATCTTTCTTAGGTGCATTAAGAAAGTGTCTTTCCTGTTAAATGTTTTAAGACTGCCTGCTGTGTTTACTTTTGTTTTACCTTCCTGGAAATTATGGCACAGTCATTAATAAGAGTATGAAACAAGTTTTTAAAAAGGTCGCCGATAGCTGCTTTATAATTGCATGGTCCCTTTGTCTATGTCTCTTTGTGTTTGCCGTGTGGTGGACTGACGACCTGTCCAGCGTGTTTCCCGCTTGTGCTCACAGTTAGCTTGGATTGTCTCCAGTCCCCTGTGACCCTGAACAGGATTAAGTGGTATAAAAGACAGATGGACATAAAAAAGAGGGTTAAAAGGACATTGGCTATGTGCAGTTTGGTTTAACAGGTGGTACTGAGCAGTGTGGTCATCGTAGTATTTTTCTGTGCTGCTGCAACTGACTGAATGCATGAGCATGAAACCGTCACCTGCAATATGCATGTGTGATGAGAAACTTCATTTCAGAGAACAAAGAAGCCTCAGATCATCATGATGAAGCAACACACTCGATTCAGCAAAAGTACAGATCCTCAAGTAAATAATGTCATCATTAATGCACAAGGAAAGTAACTATTACGAGTGCATGTGTCTATAATGAAGGATATAACAAGTGTGTGCATAGATAATAATTTAGTTCAGACACACACCTTGTCAAATTGTTCCTGGTACACAAGTGAAGTGATGTAAAAATAAGTTGTAATTTAAATTAGATTCAAAGCAGGGCTTTGAAACGACTTCCAAGGAGAAGGTATTGATTTGGTCATTTGTATGCAGGGCTTGTCTGTAAGTGATTTCTCAGCCAGATTGAACAATGTTTTTATATCCCACGCATGGAAATGGCATGACTGAGCAGACAAAATAAATAAGTGAAATCAAGCAGACAATATTGAGACAAATCCTTGTTTTAAATTCACTCTCCATTGAACGCTGTTACATAAAGAGCCAACAAATCCCAAAATGTTTTTAGTCACTGAAGTTCCCTTTTCGTCTATTGAATAACCCGTTGTTCCTCCCGCTATCTGCAGCCACCTTTTCACGTTTCAAGCACATACAAGCTGGTAGAATCTGTATGTTAGACAAGGTCACAGTCATGGCAACAGCAAATTAGACTAATCTCAATACCATAAGGTATGTTTGTATAACACTGCTTCAATAGCGTAAAACTGAGTTCCTATAGGGTGTTCGTCTTTCCAGAAGGATACATTTGCAGCTTGTCATATTTGCTACCTCTAAAATTATGTTCTTCCTATAACCCCTGGATGCCTCCCACAAGTTTGGTAATTATCATTTTAAAATGCCGTTAGTAATGTCAGCGTGGGATTGGTGATGTGACATCTTTTTTGATGCTGGGTGTTCTGTATTCATTTGAGATCACATTCAGTAGGACATTCAGTCTCATGAAGTTGGAAGAATTAAAGAACAAATTGAAAAAAAACTTCTGTTCTCTAGTTGTGCACCGATAACTGGCATACCTTGAGTGACTTTGAGGTTGGTGTCCATATCAGCGGATATCCTATTCAATTCTATTCTATTCTATTCTATTCTATTCTATTCTATTCCATTCTTCTGTTGCACATTAATTGTGGGTGAGTTGTGGCCAATGGGACTACTATGCTGTTTTATTTTGTGATGCTACATGTGATTTACAAACTAGTCTGAAGTCTAACATGTACCAGGCTTTTTTAAACAAAAAGCTACATAGCAAGTCAATTCACACTTTGTATCACTTTATTTGTCACTGTTTACATTTTGTGCAAACAGCACAGTCATGTTTTTGCATTAAAATGTACATGAAGTTGGTTTGACAGTTAAAGATGTATCTGTACAAATGTAAAAGACGCAGGACGACGGCTGAATGGCATTTGCTTCCACTCTTTGCAATATTGGTGTCCGGAAATGCTGCAGAGGTGAGCTGTGAGTTTGGAGCTGTAACAGCAAGCTTTCGTTTCCCTTCGGTATTTTACAACAGTGTGTGGAGCAATATGATTTGGTTATTTACGGCTGCGCTTCGAAAAAGTTGCGAGAACCTGTGGGCAAGCCTGAGTTGATGAAATGCACAAACATAACTTTTCAGGCATTGAAATATTACAGCAGGATGTGTTTAGCAAGGTGGTCAGTGGTGAATTTTATTCCACAGGCTTCTGCTGAGAGGCCGGGATGAAATTAACAGGGAACTAAAGCAGGGGTTTGGTGCAAAAAGAGAAGCAGAGGAGAAGCAAGGGAGGAAAAACAAAAAAAATCTCTGGAAATAAATTGTTGTTGACATTGTTTTGTTTTACTTGTCTTTTTCAATGTTAGAATGAGACAATGCACACCTGATGCTGCCACAAACTACTGCTTGTAAAGAGTGTTGTGTCCAGTGGTTAGCGCTCTTGCCTCACAGCAAGAATGTCATGGGTATAAATACCTTTGCCTGTTCTCCCCATGTATTTCAACTTGGTAATCTGGTTTCCAACCCACAATCCAAAAACATCTATATAAGGTTTATCAGTGACTTAAATCTGATCTGAGGTGTGACTGTGAGTGTATTTGGTTGTCTATCTCTATGTGCTTGCCCTATGATGGAATGATGACCTGTCCAAGTGTACCTTGACCATAATTAGCTGGGATTGGCTCCAGCCACCATGATTCAGTCGTATAGAAGATGGATGGATGGTTCTACAATATTGCGAATGAGAAATTTAATAGCCCATAGCAAAACGGGATGAACGTCACAAAACATGGCAGCACGTTCTAGGCCATAATAGAACTTGGAGACGGTCCGTAGTGGGACGGGAAGCTAAACAGGAAATGATGTTTAGTATGCATTCTATCATGGTTGTTTCACGGTTGCTTCGCGTTTTATCACTTCGTACCGCGATTCGTCATGATTCTCATGGCAAGTTACAGTGTATGGTAGCCGTTTCATCACGTTCAATCACGGCCTGTGCCTTCACATGCCTTATTTGAATTTCCTAGTTAAGCTTTACCTTCAGTTTGTTTTCCACAGCGTTGTTTCAAGATTGCCACCCTCCTTGAGTATATTTGCAGGGACTGCTGTCTGACCACTCTGTTGCTCCCACTAGTGGCAAGCAGCTGCAGTTGAATGTTGCCCCGCATGTTAATCAACCCTAAACAACCAATTCTTCCAGTGCAGAATAGTGAAGCTTTGGACCTTTGAGAATTTAGTGGGTTTGGTTCCATGATTAAATAGAAAATTGGTGCCATTCATATGACCTCATTCACATTGTTATGATGGCAGTTAGTAAATAAATAAGATTTTTCCAGTTAACAATAAGTAAGTTGAATGTATCATTTGCAAACGACCCGTGGCACAAACACACCATAGTTCTCCATCATGAAAATCTCACCATTCGTCATTGCATTGATTTTTCTGCATATACATTTGCTGTCACACTGACGTGGTCATGCACTTCAAAGGATTTCTACCAAAGTAAATGTAATGGGTTTTTCTTTTCTATTGTTGCAGTCTCTGAACTTTCCCATCTCCTTCCACATACGATTGCAGATGATATGCAGCACACGCTGATGGAATCCATTGTAAATGCCCTGAATCCTTGCACAACGCACTTGTGTCAAGTTATTTCATACAGGCAGCATTTCATTGAAGCGCCGCTTTGAAGCCTCAGTGGGAAGATATACACTGTTTGCCGACACATGTCAGCAGAGCGTTGCCTTAACTTGGAAAAAAATGGACAGTGTTGAGTCATAATTGATGAATTTCTCCTGTTTTCTGCACAAAGGTAACAAAACCTCTGGTGTAGCTGGCACAGGTAAAATGTCATGAAGCCATTCCTATTCACACCAGGCACTTCAACACATTGCACTACGACGTGACAATACCACGTTTTTGACGTTATCTTTTGTGATTGCATGAGTTTGATTGAGCTGAGCCATCTAAATAGAAACCATAGTTGAACTCCTGCTGTGAAACTGATGTGTCTTCATGCTAAATATATCTTCTACTCCACGCCGTGCTGACCGTTTTAAACGATTTGTTTGTTTGAAAGGGGGGGTGAAATGTTGGGTCCTGGAATAACTGTAGAACTCATTCATATTGATCTCACATTAATTCTCTGCTGTTTGTATGTAATCCAGCACACTGAGAATGCATCACATCTGTATAGTGGCAACAAAGCAGTGGTATTTGTTCCTCAAATTACACTGCTTGTTTATTTTTTATACATAGAGGGCGACAAGGCTCGGTATGGCAATCCGAAGGTTGCAGGGTCAATTCCTTTCTCCATCTGTCCACATGCCAACGTGTCCTTGGGCAAGAAACTGAACTCTAAACTGCTCCCATTGGAGTGACAGTCCATTGGTGTGTGTGTGTATGCGAATGGGTGAATGTGATGAAAAATGTAAAGTGCTTTGCGACTGCTTACACAGTTGAAAGACGCTATATAAGTGAAGTCCATTTACCAATTTACATAAATAGAAATTAGTCAAAAATCATGCTATTTCCATAATGCATGTTTCAAGATATGAATTGCTTGCACCATGCATTTTTAATGAGTTTTCTAAACTCACAGTAATAGTATTCCGTGCAAATATCAGTGCAAAATTGTCAATACATATATTAAATCAGTTCACTTGATCCAAAAACTGCTCTTAATGGATGGACTTACCTGGCAGTCGCCTCCATTAGTGAGTGAATGGCCGAATGTGATCAACAATGTAAAGCACTTTGGGGACGGCTCAAGCAGTAGAAAAGTGCTACATAAGTGAAGTTAATTGAACATTTGCAATAATGACATCTGATTGGGGTACATTCAATCAACTGGTTTGTATTCTGAAAAAAAATCCTGAAACTGATTTAAACATGACAGGATTATACCTTACATGTGGATGTGTCCCTTGGTGTGGCTTGAAACAGGTACACACATTTTCAGAATTTGACTAATTGATACTGTACATCAGTCAAAAACTTTATCTCTAAAGTATACGGCCTTTTAATTTTGCACTGACACAATTGATTTAGAGCTGTCGACATAATATTACACAACTCTCACTGAATGTAGCATCTTTTTCTCATCTATCATTGCAAATTTTAATTTCCATATTTTTGCTGTGTCCATTTACTGTCATGTGATGTAGTAATGCTTGTTATTATTTATTTATGTTTAAGTCTATTTGCAAATATTCCAATCTTGAACATTATGTGGCTACAGGTTTCTGTGTCTTGCCACCAACCTGACACTGTATAACTTACTTGTTTAATTACACCAGCACATCACCATTATTGCTGTAGTGTGGCATTAATTAATCACATTCATTACAAGTACTTAACATGAGCACCTTTTGAAATGAATCTTGTTTTCCTTCTGACCTTGTCAGGATTTAATCAACAACATGCTTGTAAAATTTACAACTAAACTCAACGGTGCAGGGGCCGTAATGAACGCTTGACCTGCACTGCTGATGGCAAATTAGACGCAGACTGTGGACGCTGAAGCCGCTGTAGAAAACGGTATCCCTGGAATGCGCTGATTAGCCTCCGACGCTGTAGTGGTCACAGTGTTTTTAGCAGGCTAACCTTTTTGGAGGGGCACTTGATACTCATAATTAACAGCAAAAACCGCTACATCAGTTTTCATTCAGAAACACATGACCTAATGCGCCTAGCTAATGTAATCAATGTGCACACGAAAGACAGAATGTTAGTGATTCTGCCATCTTGAATCATTTCGCATGATTGTAAGGGCATTCATGAATTGTCCATCCTGACTTTTTTTTTTCTCTCTCTTATTGAGGTTGGATATTATGTTTCAAAGTTGCAGTTTGTACAGAACTACAAGAGCAGTTCCAGTACATCTTATGCAAATGTGTACCTGCAGAAGTGGATAAATTACCCCACTGGTTAGATTTTAGCGTCTTGCTGATAATTAGTTTTTCTCCTGTTCGCTACCTGTTCAAGCAGCTTGTTGTTTAGAAACCAGTGACCTTTCCCTTAATAAGCTGTGTGTGTGTGTGTGTGTGTGTGTGTGTGTGTGTGTGTGTGTGTGTGTGTGTGTGTGTGTGTGTGTGTGTGTGTGTGTGTGTGTGTGTGTGTGTGTGTGTGTGTGTGTGTGTGTGTGTGTGTGTTTGAGAAAGACTTGCGCATGCCCAGTAAGAGCTTTGTTTACCTCATAAACTTTTTCTGCTGAATTTATCCAACAAGGTCAATGTCAAGTTATACTTTTTTTTCTCTTTTTTCTTTTTAGATGGACTGAAATGATTGCTAATGGGATGCATTAGGTTCAGTTTAAGGTACCTTTTAAAACTACCTCCACCCAAGAACAACAGTCGTTTCATGCCAATTGTCAACCCACAGGATCATGAAGGACGTCGCCTCACTGGGTGAGAATGAACCAGAGCTGGTGCAGGAGGATGAGCGATACCGACTAGATGTAGTGAGGCTCACTGCCATGCACACCATTTGCTCTGAAACCATACTCCTCAATAAGAGATGATCTCTTTCCTACTCTGGTGTTGCACAGTTTGAGAGGTGTCGGGTGGGTGTGGGGAAACTCCACACAGACAGACTTTATTGACTTGCAACCAACACTCTACCAGACTACCAGGCATGGATGTCTATGATCTTTTCCCAAATTTATTTTGGAAAGTTGGAAACTGTATGACTGGGGCATTTTCTTAAATGAAAACACAGCACGCAATGATGATGTTTACAGACTATGTATTTCCCTTCGACGCCACTGTCCCGGGATGCATTCATGACAAATGTTCACACTACAAACATGATTGAAAAAAAAAATGGCCAAAATTGACTGGAAGAATACAGGGTAGAAAAGAACTCCCTGCAAATACTGTTTCTCGCCTTTGACTCGTATTGATTTCATTGAGTGAATAATACGAGTTTTTTTCTTTCTCCAAATTCCAAACATTCGTCACACCAAACACAAATGTAGCATTTGAAAACATCTCTAATTCTTAAAATGAAAATAAATAAATAAAAGGGTCAAAATAAGATACACATCAGAAAAAATTAGCTCTCGAAAAGAAGCAAGAGAAGAAAAGCAGAAGCCAGTTGAGCTCTTGAAGTAGGAGGACGGAGCAGGAAATAAAAGCCGGCCTCTTGTGTTGAAGGGGTGGAGGTGGAGAACGAGCGGCAGGTAAAACGTTGAGAACAAACGAGAGAGAAGCAAGTCGGGAACATCAGCAATAAATGAGGAGCCACGCAGAAGAGAGCTGAAGGATGTCTTGTAGATGGAAAACATTGGAACTGAACAAAACAACGGGCGAGAACACCGAGACAATAACAAACTGAGCAGAGAAGAGAGGGAGAGGAAGCAAACCACAAAGCTATTTGTAATAGTTGCAAATTATGTTCTTTTTGTAGTATCGGAAAGCATCAAGCATCACTTTGACTCCTTCTACGTTTCTATGACTGTTCCCGTAAGAAGTCTTTTGAATTGCACTTAATAGTAATTATTATGAAAAGGCTTTATATAGCGTTTTTTTCTCGGAAACTCAAGGACATTACATTCTTCATTCACTCTATACTCGACGATGGTAAACTACGTATGTCGCCACAGCTGCCCTGCGGCAGAATGACGGACGCGAAGCTGCCAATCTGCGCCATTGACCCCTCCGACCACCACCAAATACTCACTCTCACACTGCATTCACCCACCAATTTCAACTTGAATATGTTATGTCTGTAAAGTAAAGATATATATAATATCCTAAATTCTGATTTTTAAAAAAATTAATAACCTTATATCTAACTGTAAATTGGATATAATACATAGGAAAAAAACGTTGGTTTCACCTCCTATTGAATTATTTTCAACATGATTTTTTTTCTCAAAAATGATCAAAACTGACAGGAATTTATTGATTTATTAGCTCGTCAGTTGGTTGGTTTGTTTATTTGTGGTTTATGTAGACTGTCACAAAACGTGTCACCTCTTGAGTATTTTTAAATTAATCTTTAATTCTCACATATATAATTCGCTATTTTTGATTATCTGTCCGCTGCTTCTGGGAAAATGTAGTATTTTTACATCAAAATGATGACAACATTTTGATTGCTTTCAGACTGTATTCAGTTGGTTACACAAATTATTTTGTATGCAGTGGCCCTAGAAGAGAAGTAGGAAGCACAGATATCTTCCAAAAAAATTACCTGAAACAACAAAAGCAACTGCACCACTTCTGAAACACTGCTGGTGATGGAACTGCAGAGGCACATGTGATTGAATAGAATGGGGATTTGCCTCATCACAGCTGGTTTGATTTTGGGGCAAGACAAAGAACGCAGTTAACAGGAAAGATATCATTTAATAGCAATTGCACAATGCAATTAAACACAATACCATGCAAGCCATTGATTTTTGTGTGATTTTTCAGTTTTTCAGGTGACAATAAACATAGATTCACTAGTTTCCAAGGGTTGACACAGTGACAGCATTGTCTCTTTGCAATGTGTATTCCTTTGAGTTATGTTTTCCAGCTTTAATGGGGATTACAGCTCTCTAAGGCGATGGAATATTGATGAGACATAAACATCATGTGCCCAGACTACAGTGCCCCAGAGGGCCATAAAACATGAGCAGGCTCCCACATTGCATCCCACCAACAATAGTTCCAGTCATTTACCACGCACCATCCCATAGCTGCTTGCACTCAGAGAGGCAGTGATGATAGATGCCTTTTCAAAACTGGACCGATCAATCTAAATCTATGTAGACATTTAGGGACCTATAAATACATTTAAATATTGTCATGTTATATTTAGTGATACTCTAGCCAACGTAGAAGTTTACCGTTATTGACACAAATCCAAAATTCTGAATACTGCTGACCTCAAGTCTCACAAAACCATTTTGAAAATATATGATTCATGAAAATATCTTATGAATAGAATAAAAGATTGTGACCTAAATTTACGTTTAAAAAAAAAAACCTAATTCTAAGCCTAATCCAACGAACCCATCTGTCTTGATTACACTGTTTACAATCATAATGGACGCAAAACAGTTACAAACATCAGTTTCAGACAGGTTTAAAAAAATGTAAGGCTTTAATGATACGCAACCGTGTAAAATGCCATAAACAAATCTGTAGGGTCATGTATTTGTGTAATGTGTCCATAAGAAAAGTAAAACCTACATCTATCATTTTCTGTGCTGTTGCTATTTGACTTTCATTTGAGCAAATACTAACAATTGACCTATGCAGAGATCCCACAACAAGACTTTACAACTATTGGTGACCCAGATGTTCTCAGTCTGGGACCAATTAGCCTTCAGAAAAGATTATCCCACAACCCCGTGTTTCATACATACTGTAGATGACACCATTGAAAATGTAGGGAATAATATTAGACTTGCTGAGAAATATTGCTACAAGAAATGAAGTATCTACTAAAGAATGCTCTTATTATTTTCTGGTCATACTTTTTTATGTTGTATGAAAAGTCTTGTTGATATTGTTTAATATTAGTGTTACATCTTCAAGGAAGACTACAGAACAAATGGGCACATGTGCAATATATCGTGTTGCTTCAAAAGGAAACACACACTGAGTTAAATAATGGTCAAGACTTGGTGCATGAACTGTAACCTCATATCATTTTGAAAAGAAACACACAAACAGTTTTCATCAAGCACAGTTGTATCAGACACTGGCTACCACACTTCTCTCAGAAAAAAAATATCGTGATAATATAGATAAGTGTTATTTCAGTGTATACAGTACCAGAAAGCAGCGCCATCACGTGTTGTGCTTCTGTTAAAAAGCACATTTCTTTCAGGAACTTGAACAGAGACATCTCTGGTTCTAAACTAACTCAAGAGCATGACCTCAAAAGCTCTCGAACCCCCTGGAGTGACCCCCTAAAGCTGGCTTTACAGCCTCCCCAGGGGGCTTGTATTCAGTATGGCTTCATGCAGCACGTCTCAATGTTTAACGGTGTGCAATTCCAGTATGTGCTTAAAGCCAGTCAACACGTCACAACTGATGTGTGTTCTTGCAAGACCTGCAAGAAAACATGCACAGCTCCTCAAAGACATTTTGAGTCATTTCAATTTCAATTATGATTGTTCTTTCTGAGCAAGGAGACTTATTTTGGTTGAACTAAAATGTTTAATTTGGTGTGCGGCCATATTATAAAATAAGAGCATAAGAAAAACAAGCCAACATGCATACAATCCACATTTACATATACAGGTTTGTCAGTATTTGCTTCATGATTTTTCCATTATTTCACAATGACTCAACTCCAAATCTTTGTCACAGATTGGAAATATGAAATTGTTAAAAATAAATAAATACATGAAACCACAAGAAAATGAACACAGTGAGCTTATATTTCAGCAGTGCGCTTGCACACAGGCGAAATCTTATAACCTAAAGGGCCCCGTGTGACCATTGAGGACCATTCGAAGTCTCACCATATGTCTCCATTTATACATTTAAATCATTCTGCAAAGTGCAAAGGTTTTACTACTTAAAACACTGTAAAATCACCACAAGAAATGACCATAGAGGAAGAAGTTCAGTAAAGTAGCGGTTGTCTTGAAAGTTTAGAGAAAATTCCAAATATTCAACAAATATGAAGTCTTGCTTCTCTATCAGTTGAGTCTGTCTGGTCACTTACAGGAAAAAAAAAACAAATAGTAAAATGTAGGTTTACCCCACCAGTAGTTTCAGGCTGTGAAGTGAATGAACCAGAACAGAGGTAGAGTGCATTAAACTACTCATCTGTTGGTTTTTGTTTTCCCTGCAATCGTGGTGGGTGTATTCGAGCAGGTGTTAGATTGCAGAGTTAGAGGAGATTTGGCAAGAAGTGCCATTTTTTCTTCCTGTGGGATACTGGCTCATGTCCCCCTGTGATGGAAATGCCACCCGCTACTTAGGTGTCCTTGAGCAAGTAGCACCACGTCCAGATGCTCTCCTGAGTTTTCCAACTCCCCGAGGTGGTGGAGGAAAGTGAAAGGCTTCTTTCTCTGCCGCGTTCAATGAAGTCTTGTTACACCAGCAGAGAAGAGGAGAATAAAGAGAAAATTATATTTTATTTCCGTGTGTTTGTTCGGATCCACTGTCTCCAAGCTACATTCAGATGGTTGCTTTTGGGACGAACTGATGTGCGGCCTGTGCTTGTAATCAGAACGACAAGATCCCGTCCTGTTGGGTTTCATAGAGTTTGGGGAGGGGAAACACGATTTGGCAAATGTACTTACCAAAACCGTAAAGACAGTGTGTGATACCTGCAAAATTCAAGGACTTCCAGAGTGTGAGCTTCCAATCATGGAGAAAATTCACCGGCTTGTCACACAATTTGGGACATGAGCTTGTCTCTACAGTCAAAAACACAGTGTTAAAGAAAAAAAATACTGGCAAAAAGGTTCCAGCTCTGCCTCCACTTATCGCCAGATTGTCTGTTTAACCTCTTGTGGATTTCCACAAACCTGTGGTCTGACTTGCACAAAAGTTTGTTTCAGAAAAGTTGCACGTTTACACGATAACATTCTGAAAATGAAGTCAGTTTACACAGAAATGGCAAACACATGAGAACGCTGCAGTTAGTATGACAAGCCACAGATTGGCACTGTTGGTCGTTATTGTTTATACCTCAGTGTTCTCTGCAGGTATGTGAGTAGTTTCATTACAAAAACAACCAACAGCGCCAATCTGTGGCCTCTTATTCGAACTACACCGTTTGATGGGTATTGTATTCAAAATGTTGTTGTGTGAACTAAGTTGGGCTTGACACTGTTGCCGTGGAGCTTCAATCATTTTGGTGCAGCTTGTGTCAAAGTTTGACTTCAGCTGTAATTCAGACATTGCATCGTATCAACTGTTTTGGGTCACTAGTGGTAACTTGTGCGAGAAGGTAGCTTTGAACAGCAGTAACCAATAACTCTCTGAACAGAATAGGAATCAGCCTATTGACACAAATTGGCTGCAGATAAATTAAATAAATTAAAATTAATTCAACAACATGACATGATTGCCAAGTTGAGGAGTCTCATGTGCAACATGGTGGGTTTACTACAACATTCCTTTCAGTGTAGTAAAAGCTTCAACTGCTTTTTCAGCTTTGAGAATTACACCCGCCCACTTTCTCTTTACGGCACCTGTATAATAATTTGATTCCATTAACTGATATTAATCGTGACATGGCTAAACCTATAAAAGCTGAACTTTGCTAGCTGCACAAAGCTTTATTTTATTTTTTCTGCACTCAGTAGCTGTATTCCATTTCCCCAGCATAAAAGAATTGCTTTATTGAAGAAAAAAGAAAAAAAGTAGCATTGTGGAAAATGTCCTTTTTTAAAGGGTAATTTCACCTTCCACATTTGTGAATGCCGCAATATGCTAATGTCTGCATATGTACAATTGTGATGTGCGCGTACCAAAGTGTGCCCTTCCTCTCTAAGGTTTTTCGAATTTTAAAGTGCAACATGGGAATTCAAGAAAACGTTTGTTGAATCCAATGTAAGTGAGGCTTCTTAGATATGATGGCGTCTTCAGCGCTAGCGGAGCCAACCGGCTCAGAGAAAGTGACAGATGCTGGCAGATGTCATTAAAAAAGAAAAAAATTAAATAATGAAGCTTGATGAAAACAGATGTTCCTTCATCTCAAAGTGTGTTGTGGGAAAAAAAAAAAAAAGTTTAATGCTGCCAGGCTGTTTGCCGCGCTCAACAAGTCCCAATATGAGTGAATATAAGACACAGTTTGAAGTTAGCACTTGCAAGGACGTGTGAAGCCAATTGAGTGAGTGGGAATGAATGCCAGTGGCTTTTTGGCGGTCTGTACTACATTCCTGCTGGGGTCTGTTTGCCACTTGACATGCTTTGATCACACAATCAACCTCCTCTCATTCAAATGCATATTAGATCCCTTTCGTTTATCAAAATCCCAAACTCACAAACGGCTCAGCGTCCACCCAGCGTCAGCACCGAAACGCCACAAATGAACAGAATTGTTTTTTATGCAAATTCCGGCAGCATTAAACCCAACATATCCGACTGCTTTAGAAGCGTTTTCCTCTTCTTTTTTTTTTTTTTGTCTGTCTGTTTCTTTTTGCTCTCGACCTATTTGTCACAACAGCTTCCCTTGGCCTTTGGAAACAATATTAATTTCCCACTTGAAGTCCTTCGGGGACACTTCTCTGTTTTCCTGTTAATTTGTTCTTCTCCTTGTTCTTTTTCTCCCTCTATCAGTGTGTTATTCCCTTTCCCCCCGTTTTTTTTTCTCAAGCTATCGTCACCTATTGCCTTCCCCTGACAATTTCTCTCCTTACCCTCCTGCGGATCTGTCTCCGTTGACAAGTCACCCCCATCCACAGTCACCTATACCTTTTCCTCCCCAGTCAATCAACTTGCTCCATTTATAGTTTTATTTCAACATGTAACATGATGCAATTCAGGCTCGACGTCTTTGAACATGTATGTCGTTTTAACATGTTTAAAAAGAAAAAGAAAAAGAAAACATGATAGTATCTTGATAATATGTCTTATTTTAACTTGGATTTTTCCTGCCATAACAGTGAGCGTTGATCAGTTCCTACCAGTTTGACCTCAAGTCTATCTTCCTTTCCATCTCTCACTGATATCATTCCTTTTTTCAATGGTACAAAAGAAAATTTCAATTGAACTGTGTCAGTTTGTTTTTGAAAGTAGCTGTCTTTGATAATAAAACCATTTGCGAGTTCACAGAACCAGAAAAGTGGCAATTTTCAAAAGATTTTGGGTGCAGTTTAGAAATAAAGTTTTTTTCTGTCACTGTTGTTGGCAGGCTAATATATCTTTTGTATATGTGTGTCAGTGACATGCATTGAGGTTCAGGGTTGGTGACAGAGAATCAGATTTACACATTTCTAAAATTAACATTAAATTATTCACCGTGTGTTCGATAGCAGAAAACAAGTAAATAGATAGATAGATAGATAGATAGATAGATAGATAGATAGATAGATAGATAGATAGATAGATAGATAGATAGATAGATAGATAGATAGATAGATAGATAGATAATATTTCCAAGGAAAATGAAGGGAAGTTTAAAAATGTACAAAGAAGTGTCTGAGAGTGATCAGCTAATCCCTTGTAAACAGACTGATCACTGGAAGCGGGGGTGAAGTGGTCCCTTTACTGTCAACTCAAAAAAACCAACAAAAACATTTCAAGGAAAATGCATCAACAGACCAAAAGTGATGAAAAATGGTTAAAGACTTAAAGAATAAAAGGACTGAATGGATAAAAGAGGTGTGTGTATTGGCCCAGCGGTTGTGAATGTTTGTATACACGTGCACAAATGTGATAGGAAACATGGCAACTAATCTAGAAATAGTGATATTAAAAGGAGCAAAACATAGACCCGTCATCATCACAGGGTTGGCAATGACAACAAAAGCATTGTAACAGGCAGACTGATGAGAAGAGTGGTGATAGTTTAAATATGTCAATTATTAGATCATGGTCACACTATTGTCTGCACACACTTTTTCAGTACCTGCGGGGCACAATTCTATTTTTGGGATGTCTCTTGCGGTGCTTTATTTGTGGTGGGATAACACCTGCGGAGCAAACACGTAGAGATTCACACGGGCCTGAAAATTTCCTCTCCTCCATCTCACCCTGGTATCGATGTATTAGGTAAATGTCCTGAGGGTGTCTAGAGTCTGTGATCTTCTCTGCTTGCCAACATAATTCACTCAACCCATCTCCTTCCTTTTTTTTTTTTTTTTTGCTGCTTCATATCTCCTGAGTTCTTTCATCTTCCTGTGTCTTGCTCTTGAGTCACAGCCTCAGTATGTTTCACATTCTGCAATAGATTAATGTTTCGCCACTGTTAGTATTAAGTAATTAGTTATATGCTAATGTAAGGGAAAGTTTGGAACACCTGGAGCCCCTCCAGCAACAGCTGTCCTCACTGGTGTATATTTTAGGGCTTTAAAAGGCTTTTCAGGTGAAGCTTATTTTGTAGGTTGGATTTTGCCACATCATTACACATCATTAGTGCTCAAAGACTTGTTGTCAAGCAAGGTCACATGGACCACGGCTCTGTTTACACGAGATCTTTACATTTGCGTTTACACAGCAACGATGGATAGACGGGGGAAAATATTAAGGGAGTATCTACTGCCGATCTTTGATGGAGACTTAAAAGCGGGAATACCAACCACTGCAATGCTGCTTGCGACTTTTTTTTTGCGAGTTAAATTTTTTTTTTTTTTTAACTCCCTCTGCATATGCTGCTCTCAGACGATCGCTGAATGGAGCTGAAAAGCACTTCGGGCATGTTTTTTAACACAGAAACCTATCATATGGGATGGACAACTCCATTGAGTAAATGTCTTGTAGCAACCCCAAGAGCCAGACAGCCCACAGAGGATGGAGTGGGGTTTGGAGTCAGACTTCTGTCAATAGCCTTCAGCATTCTGACTGATGAAGAGAGCAAAGGGAGTAGCCATCCACATGACCAATGAAACAGCTGAGTGAGGCTAAAGATGGCTGTGGCTCAGTAAAGTGGCACCAAGGGGAGCTGAGCAGTTAGAAATCTGGACACAAGCTCCTGTTTTATTTTTTTCCACCAAAAATAACATAAATCCTCACATATGCAACTGTTGTATTTTAATCCTAGAAATATAAGCTTGAAATCCTTCCGCTCCATCTTTCTTGAGTATGTTTTATTGAAACAGATCAGTAAAGAAAAAGGTGAAAAGATATTTCTTCATCTTTTATTACTTTTCTCTCCCAGATTATCTGATTTTAAGGCGACTGTATGGTGATATGAAGACTGATGCGAGCAATGCTGAACTTTCACTCCTCTGTATGCTGCACTAAAAATAGGTACTACTACAGTATAATCCAATAGACAAGACAGGTGTGTAGATACATACAGAGATACACAAAAATAGACACACACACCTCTGCCTCTGCTTTGACTTTTTACTTAAGAAAATGTATGTGGAGAAACCCACAGCATCACTCTAAGTAATAAGAGAAAACAAGTGAAAAATAACCAAGCTTTAGCCCTGTTTTCACAACATTTGAATTAAAAACTTGTGCTTTTTGCATTTTGTTTGAGAAGGTTCATTTTGTTTGAGAAGATTCTTCCAGCAGCAGCTGGTCTGTGAAGGCAACGCGACAATGAACAATTGGGTATTGTGAAATATGTGTGCCATTTTGAAATGAGCTATTTCTTTTAGGTGTTGGTGTGGATGTCGGAAATGTTTTAAGGTGTAGGTGAGAGTAGAATGTGGTATGCGAGTGGAAGATTTTCAACTGAGGTTTTACTCTTGTGTTCAGGGTAGTGTCTGGCCAAAACACTCCCTAGTGAACAGACACTACTAAAAGATGGGTGAAGAAGGTGAACAACCTGGAGTAGAGGCTGTATAGATTTTTAGCGGGGTTTATAATTTTGTTTATTCTTTTGCTTTGAGGTTTATTGTTTAGTATGCATTTTTTTTCTCCCTTTAGCTTGTAGGCTTATGGTTTTGCATTTGAGTGTTTTAACTTAGTTTTAACAAGTTAATGTTGCATTTTAACACCCATTGAGTTTTTATGGCTTCATCCAATTTAGCACAATGTTTTCAAGGAACAAAGCAAAATCATTATGGGTTCTGCTGTTGTAGAAGCCAAATTGTGTTTTTATCCTCCAATGCACCTCATGGCACTGTGCACCTGCAGTTTTGTATTTTTTGCACTTTGAAAATGAAATGAAATATGAACTTTGGGAAAAGAACTAACCCGACTTGCTGCACCACTATGACTTGGAAACTGGATTAGTTCTACTTTAAGCTACTTGTGTATCAACATTCATTCTGCTTTTGTGGGTGCAGAGTGGCTTTGTGCAGTCACTGGACCTTGAGAGCAATGCTGTTGTTAGCAGCGTGTTCCTTGTGTGGTCCTCCATGGTTGACAGAGCTCATGTAAGCGATTCAAACACCCCTCCCTTCAATAGAAGATTTTCCACCCGAAGAACACCCTCAGAGCGAGGTCTTGGGGTTTTATTTGTCAGCCAGGTCTTGTGGACGAGATCATGTAGGCACAGTGCCTGCAAATTCCATTCTGGAAAATGGTTATATAGCTTCTCTGGCAGTCTAAGGAATCAGAGAACCTCATTTGCACCTCACTTTCACATTTCAAAAATGTAAACTTCTCCCCCTGAAAAGTATATTGAGATATTAAAAACAATCTATTTCAGCAGAAAATCAGACACACCTGTCTTGTGGGATATGATGAATTATATAGGAATAAAACTTTTTTGTCGAGAAGCTAAAAATGTGTGGCATTCTATGATTGACTTAATTTCTCTTACTTGACTTTGCTGTTTGATTGATGAGTTATATGATGTTAAAACATTAGGTTCAGAGTTGTTTACTGTACATTTTGTTGATGAGCTTCCAGGCACAGGCACAGCATTAGACTTCTAAAAATAAGACAGTCAAAAAAATACCCAGAAAAGGAGAAGCAATTCATGTGAAAGTAAAAAAATAAATAAATTGTAATACTATGAAAAAGACAAATGGAGAAAGAGATATAATTTGTGGTGCAAAGTGAAAAGGAGAATAAAGAGGGGGGCACTGTGTGGCTGAACAGCGACTGTGAAATGTCTCCATTAGTGGCAAAGTAATTCTTTATGGTTTTATGGCTTGATAAATGAACTGTGAATGGACGGAGATATCATTTCTGTTACGCTGGGGGATAAAAGCAGACCACCTCACACTCTCATACATTCACACTAGTGACGAGGAGTCGTAGGTCAGACTCTCGCAGCACCTCCATGTTTAAATTATCTAAATTGTGAGAAATTTTAAGTGCATTTCACTGACACTTCCACTAGATAACTATTGCATATTTTATACAGCAGTGAAGCTAGTTTTGTACCTTGCAGCACTGGCCTCTCCTGGGCCTAAAATGTATCTTATTTTACCTGGAGAAAATCTTCTGCGAAAGAAAGAAAGAAAGAAAGAAAGACTTAGACACTTGACATTTTGAAGGCTGTTGAATTACAGCTATATTTACTGCTTACAACTCTAATCTCGATGCAGTAGCAGAAATGGTCTTTTTGACTGGTGAAACGGAAGAATTACAAAGTGTCAGATCAATTTATCAAAAACCATTTTTAATTAATCATCAAATTACCAGTGCAGTCCGCTGCTTTAGACATTAAGGTGTCCTGTCACATAAATGCCCACTGCTTTATCAGTAACAGGACGTGTGGTATCATTATTAATATTTTTTTTTAAGTCATTATGTCCCCACAATCTTTCAGCAACCATCCCTTTCTCTGTCGGATGTGGTGCATTTTGCCTGCAGTGATGCGTGACTAATTTAAAAACTGGTTGCACATCTTCCCTATAACGAAAGCCCAGAAAACAGTTCCATTATCACTCTGTTGCGCATGTAGGGAAATGACACGTATAGCTCCACAGCAGACATAAGAACACACACATACACATTAACATACTGTGTCAGTGCAGTAATGAATTGATATGAAAGCATCTAGTTGGATAGTATATAGTTGGCTTTCTGAGCAAAAATCGACATTGATGAATACTGTGGGAGTGTGTGTGTGTGTGTGTGTGTGTGTGTGTGTGTGTGTGTGTGTGTGTGTGTGTGTGTGTATGTGTATGTTTGCACACACACTCAACTGCCTTATTTGTCCATGAAACAGTTTGACAAACTGTTCCCTCTAATAACTATTAGCATTCTTCGTTTTTTTTCTCCCTCTCCCTCTGTTCGTGATCTGTGTTGCTTGCATTTTGTCATGCGCACACACACACACACACACACACACACACACACACACACACACACACACACACACACACACACACACACACACACACACACACACACACACACACACACACACACACACACACACACACACACACACTGGGTACATTTTGAAGACTGCAAGTGTCAGGGTAATAATGACTTGCTGGATGTGGGAAGAAAAGAACTGTGTTTGTTGTGTCACAGTGCTTACTTTAGTTTAGTGGTTGTAGATGTTACTGCAGTTCTTTGTCACTTCAACAGTCTCTGGGTTCTCATAACCTCCTTGTCCACCATGCCATCAGTTTATTTATCAACAAAGATACATTTGCAGAGCTGTATGGATGGAGTTGTAGTGGTGTGTTACCATATGGAGTGGCAACAAGTGAAGTATAGGACCCTGTTAAAATTGGACACCTGAGTGATGAATGATGTGTTTACTGTATTAGGACTGCTAAGCTGTTACAGTAACATTTAGCTATTTGCTATTTACTGTAAACCTCCTTTAATTGAACTTCTCTTGATATATATATGATACTATATTATGTATTATGCATAGCGAAAATGGCAGGTCTCGTCCTCAAAGCACTCTTTGATTGTTGATAAAGCACAAGTTATGTCCATTCAGTGCATGCCATATTTATGCTATGAGCTTTGATGAAAAGAGAAGTAGATGAAGAGATAAAGGGCCATTCTAGTGGCTCAAGCTCCATTTTGGAGGATGACATTAGCTTGATTTAAGATCCATGCAATACTGTTACATGTTCACCAGGACAGCCCCACAATATCCAGGGCCTTACTCAGCTCTGGGAATATCGCAACTGCTTCTGGAACCAAGGAGTTTGTGGACTATGCTGGTGACCTTCACCAGGGAAATGGATGAGGACATCCCAAAAGTATCAAGCCCTGCCTCCTGTAAGGGAAGCATGTCCCCCAAGTTCAGGAGATCCTCAAAGTGTTTGTTCCACCGCTGTTGGACAACTTCATGTGGAATCAGAGTGAGGCCACTCTTGCTAAGCACAGCTTGAGTAACACCCTCCGGACCCACTTATATGAGGGACGGTGCCCTAGAACCTCTTTGAGGCCAACCACAAATCCCTCTCCATGGCCTCTCCAAACTCTGGCCACTTTAACCCATTGTACCTGTCTGCTGAGTTCAGAGTGCCCTTTACCAACCAGGCTCTTTTTCAGCATGACAGCTTCCTAAACTGTTGATGTCAATAATTGTGTACTTGGGTTGCCACATTGACAGGCACCAATGAGCTTATGGCCACAATTGCAATTCGCCACTTCCACATTGGAGGCCAGAAACAGGATCCACTCGGGCTCCATGTCTGCATCTTCCTCTGATATATGGGAGACATTCTCAACTAGTTGAGGATGGCTCTCACCATCCCATCCCCAAGAGGGTGGAGGATGACTCTCCTCACCCTGTATCGGTTCCCAAGGGAGTCCATGGTGACTCCTCCTGCAACTCTGAGCAAGACGTGTGTGTGCCATCAGGAACCAGCTGTTGGAAGGGGCTACTGTCATGGTGCATGTTTTTCCATTTCCTGTTAAATTTTGAATTTCTCACACTGTCTCATTTCATGGCCCTTGACTTCCACTCTTCGTGTCTGATTGATGTTCCCTGCCCTGAATTCTTTCACCTGTGCCTGGGTGTAGATTGACTTCACCTGGCTTCAGCAGTATTGGGATTCTGTCGTGTGTCTTGTTTGCCACTTTGCCTGTTTTTCAGCATTAGCTGCTTTCCCAAGACCTATGCATTTCCTCCAAGCTTTATCTGTGCTGCTGCTTTCCCCTGTGTGATTTCTGTGTTCGTGAATAACCTCTGGCTTCCTGTGTGAGCTCTGCATTATTGCATTTCTGTGTATGTGTAGTTTCTGCATACCTGTGTTCACTTCTTCCATTGTCAGTGTTATCGCCATTCCGGAGTCCCTTTGTTAGTTTTGTGGCTCCATCTCCATTGGATGCTTGCTTCACTGCGGCATTCCCCATTGCTTGGAATAAAATGAGCTCCAAGCGCAAAAACGGTGGTGCCTGGCTTCCCAAAGTCCTCTTCCATTCAGCAACCATTGACTTTGTACTAGCGTTAATGTGGCTTGCATTTATGTCAGGGATCACAGATCATTCCTTGCTTAAGTATTCCCCAGTTATTTGTAGTTAAATATTTGCAAATATGTTAGAATATCTTGACATGAAGCCGTATTGTTTACAGGTTCCATTCATTATTGTTCATTTTCCCTGAGCTCTCATTTCTCTATACTGATGATGAGAACTCTCTGTGGATGTATACGTTGTACAAAACACTTTGTGTGCTCGTGTGCGTGCGTGCGTGCGTGCGTGCGTGTGTGTGTGTGTGTGTGTGTGTGTGTGTGTGTGTGTGTGTGTGTGTGTGTGTGTGTGTAGCAGGAGAACACAGACCCTGTGGAATAGCAATCAGCAGAACAAAATGGGTATTGAACAAAGAAAACATGAATAGCTGTAGGAATAACTGGAGAATGGAGGGAGTGACAGGGGAATGTCAACAACTCTAATTAAAATCCCGCCCATTAGCTCATTCTTAATTGGATGATTTTTTTCTCCCTGGGGACTGACTGACAATCAGATGATGCTGGCAGTGTTAAAACAAATGCAAAAATGAGTGTTCATGCTCATGATATAAGGATGGCTAAATTAAAACAGTTGTATATTTGATAACATTAATTTCCAGAACTCGTCAGGCTCTTGATCACCAAATTCAATGAAACAACAACATGTGTAAATCCTGGAGTGGCTTTCCTTTTTTTTTTTGGAAGCTGGTTTACACATTTGAGATCAATATTTGCATTCATGAGTAATACGTGAAAATAAAGTAGAATTTAATAATTGTGCTTGTGGCTCAGTGAACCTTTGACAATAACTGAAAATATAGACAATTTAATGAAGACAAAAACTGTCTTATGTATCAAAACTTACTAAAGTGGCTTGCCTTTATGTCACCATCTTTGAACATTTATATCGAGGGCAAATTGTCCACAATTCCCAGTGCAACTGTATAAAATAGGTAGCGCACCATAGTAGTATTGCTCCTGGTAATGCTAAGTCCCGAATTTTTAATTAATCATCAAAATGATATATATTAAAAGAGGAAGGCATCAATGAAAACTGGCTCACCATTATCTGACCAGTCTGACCAGTGATGACATGTTTAACTGAATGTCTTGATTTCACCACTGGTTTTATTGATGGTGTCCCAAAAACAACGTGGGATACATTAACAACGGGAAAGGTTTTTGGAAAAAGCATGGTCTATTGATGAGGAACAGCATCCGTCCCATTTTGAACAGGATATTGGCCTGTAACTTAAAACACCTAGATCAAGGGTGGGCTTTTAAAGAAGAGGTTTTATAACAGCAACCTTAAAAAGGCAGGCCACCCTGGAAGTTTTCGACTTAGTCTGCTATAGATTTAGACTGGTGGGAGACGTGCACTGGGCTTCTTTCCTTTCTCACTCTTCATACAGTGATGTTAGTACATTTTACGAACATCCTGCCTCTCTCCTGTATGTGATATGTGCTCTCTCTCTCTCTCGCTCTCTAACTTCCTGCATGATTTATGACAGTGGAACTGGAAGTTCATGGTTGGAGTCTCCTGCCCCATCTCATCTCCAGCGAGTGTATTTTGATAACTATTATGACAATCCCTTTGGTAATTACTCTTTGTTTCTGTACTATTACTTTGCCTCTTCCCATCCCCTAACCCCAAACAGAACATTAGAAAGCTAGATTTGTTTGGAAATTCAAAGTCAATGAGAAAATATAGCAAAGTAAATTTGACCAGTACAAAAACTTCATGAATGTATCTAATAAAGTCGTAGACTTACTGGCTATTCAGTTGACTGACTTAGCAGAGGTAGGAGGAAGTTGTTCACTCATATAGAACCAGGCATGCTGCCTCTCCACCATCTTTAACAGTCTCCTCTTCATTCGGTCTGGGTAAAATTCAAGCAGGGTTGATAAGGCCCTTCAGACAGAGAGTCTGTCTGGTACCCCTTGTACAGACTCAAGTATATTCTGACACCATTGAAGCTAAATGGTAGATTGAATTCATTCAGATGGTGCTTTTCTTTTTTCTTTTTTTTCCTTTTTTTTTTTTTACTGCTTCAGCAGACTCAGTGTGCTTTACATTGTTTGCCACATTAACCCAGACTCAAAAGCCAATGGCAACATCTGTCTTGCAAATCGTTCAACCTCTTTTGGGCATTTATGAAATTCTCCAAAATATGTGAAAAGAACATTAAAAAAATATATGCAGTAAGCCTCTTGTCTGTGTGCCTGCATGCAGTTTTGGTGATTTGTTGGTTTGAGGGCATCGACATTTTGGAACAGATCAAAGTACACATGCTTAAGGTAGAAAAGAAACCTGACAATTCAACACTGATACTCTGGAGTTGATGTGGTGTGAATTGTATTCCTCTTGCTGCAAATGTTTTGTTTTGTTTTTTTTAATTTTTGCAATAATTTGCAAGCTTTGCATGCCACATTAGAGATCAAAAGATTTAAAAGGTGTATAAAAAATCACATGTCGGGGCCGAAAATGCTACTGAGTCATGATGCAGCAAGAGGGTGTTGAAGGTGTTGGGTGCCAAAAAATACAGCCAAAATTTTGAAAAGCATCTTTAGAACTATCCTGGAAAAGGGATTAAATCACTGTTTCTTTAAGTCTATGTATTGATTCCTTCATCTTTCACAATGGGTTTCTTTGAAAAATATTACTTCTTCTCAATCAAATGTTAAGATGGAGGTAAAAAATAAAGTCCCATAATTAAATAGATTCACTTAAAATAGAGTCCCACCAGTTATATATTTATAGATGGAAGCAGACTATGATGGAGGAGGAGGTCCGATCAAACAGAGGTCATTAACCCATCAGTATGAATTATCATCATGCTAAATCAGCAGTCTCTCCCATCGACAGCATAATGGCCACCTCTTTCACCGCAATGTAATTCCATAAAAAGGACATGTGGTTTCATACGGGCTCGCGGATTTAGGTATAATCGTGCGTACAAATGAAGTGATAGCGAGTAGTGTGTGTATGAGTGTTTGTGTGGACTTCCACAATTGGCTGAGTTATTTAGATACCCCCCCCCCCCCCCCTAGTCCTTCAATAGAGGACTTAAAATTGATTAAGCTGAATTGCCTTTCAAAGCTACTTCAATTTCACCCCTATGCAAATGTGAACTCCTCTCTCTGTGTCTCTTGTTCGATCAGTCATTCTCCCTCTTCCGACCTGTCGCTGTAGCCATCTGTCTTACTTGTCCCGAGTACCGACCTTCTCCTGTATATCTTCTTTCCTATTGCCTTTCTTTCCGTCTTTTCTCACTGTCCACCCCCACCCCCTTTTCGAAAACCTTCCACCTATTTTTCTGTCTCTCATGTCATCTCTCCCACCTCACCCACATAGCCCCCCCCCCAGTAATTGTGTGTGGCAGCTGTTAGTGTATCGGTCTCACAGCTAGTTAGTCAACTTGTCAGCAAACTGTGTGTGTGTGTGTGTGTGTGTGTGTGTGTGTGTGTGTGTGTGTGTGTGTGTGTGTGTGTGTGTGTGTGTGTGTGTGCGTGTAGGTCCATAAAATGGCAGCAACACTATAGCTTATGTTCATGGAAATTCCTTCTGGCATATACCGCTTTTCGGCTTATGCATTCTCAAACACACACACACACACACACACACACACACACACACACACACACACACACACACACACACACACACACACACACACACACACACACACACACACACACACACACACACACACACACACACACACACACACACACACACGCAGTCTCTCCATATTATAAATCACTCACACACACATGCAGATTGTCTGCCTTGCTGCATCTTTTACTGAGGAATCGTTACATTTTTTTGATGGATTCAGCAGTAGGAGGTCTGACTGAGATAGTATCTATTGATTTTATATTTGGCAGACTGTGCTCAGGCCACTTAGTCCTGCAATATACTTTTCTCTTCCTAGCTTTCGTTCTCTCGCTTTCTCCCTCTCTTCATTGCCCCAGTCACTCCCCCGCTCTCATCTACCAAAGCTTTACTCCTCTTTGTTCAGCGACTCCCTCTGCTTTTTTTATTTCAGACTCTTCATTTATTCTGCTTTTTCAATCCATCACTCCTCCCCACCTCAGATGTTTCCCCCTCCTCCCCTTGCACTTCGTCTTTTCTTTCCTGACTCCTTTCCAACTGTTTTCCACCCATTTCATCCACCCAGGCTTCCATACTCACTTGCTCATATTTAATCTTTCTTAATACGGTTTCTCCTCATATTTGATTTTGTCCAATTCATTAGAAAATTGAGTGTTTTTGTTTTTTTGGGGAGTGGTTGAAATGCTGATGGTGGTGGTGCTTGTGATCCCCTCCATTCAAAGGGTCATAAACTAACTTTATTAAAAGGGACGTCATTTTTCACTTAGGCTTCATATTTGTGAAGTTGAAATTAGATGAAGAATGGACTAATTACCGCCAACTTGCAGAAATCTCACCGTAGACTTGGCCAAGATGGCGTCTGTTAAACTCATAGCACCTCCTTCTGGACAAGTCCCTCAGAGCTTGCAGCCATTTCAAGATACATTTATATGAAGCAATGTATGCTTACTTCTGCTCCATCGTCACTCTTTTGGATAGTTTTCATCACATTGGCTTTCCACATGTCGTGTGAATGAAGCTGTGACACTGATTCTCATAACTGGTTGGCTCAAACAAAAGGAACTGAAGGGATTGTTAATATAATTGAAAAGAAGCACCGTTTTAGTGTTTCTTTGTTCTCTTCATTGCACCGTATTTTTTTTAGATGTACAACCACATGACCCAGCAGGCTGTGAAGAGCATTAAAAGGAATAGATAATATCCATGCGGTGAAACTGCTCTTCGCAGCATCCCGGCAGGCAGAGGTTCAGGCTGAGACCAATAATCCTAAAGTCAAACGGCAAGGCACTTTTACCATCTGTCCCTGTGCTTCCCACCCCCCACCCCATGCGTCTGCCTCCGCTCCCTACAATCTTCAAGCAGAAAAACAGAGCCAAACTCGGGAGGATGTCGGCTTTTCACTGATTTGATTGGGGAGTTTGTTGTCCCTGCCCGGTTCTTAACCACATGTCACGACAATCCAAGAAGGAAGGTGTTGTCTTGGTGCAAAGTTAACCCCACTAATCTCTTTGGTAAGGTCAGTGGAATTTTTTTTTTTTTCACCAATGCTTTGCTTTTACACATGCATTAACACAAAACAGCTTTGGGTATGATTATTTTCAGTCGTATGTTATGGTCACATTTCAATTGTTTCATGTGATAAATCTTTATGTGCAACACTTTGTTTCAACCATGATTGTGTGAAAGTACTTTATTCCTAAATATGGTGTGGTGTTATTGTTTCATCATTTGAATGGCCTCTCTTGAACTTCTCATGCATAATAGTAGTAGTTTAATGTGGTGATTGTGGATATTTGTATTGTTGAAGCTTTTTCGGTTGGTCTATTATTGTGCTGTGTTGTTTAAAATGGCCCTTCCTGGCTTTTGATAATTGCATAGCTATGGCTGTTGTGTCACAGAATGCAGGTGAACCCAAATGCAGACTCACAGAGTTCCATAACAGTAACAGAGTTTATCGAAGAAATAATTGTAAAAATCGAAAACGAGGCAAAGTTCAAAAAACGAATTAAAGAAGCACACAGGTAAAACTGAGGATCAGTGGACGGGACAAACACAGAGCAAAATGACACAACCAAAATGAAGTGATGCAGACAAGACAGGGAGAGGGGTTTATATACATGGGGAAGGAAGGGGAACAACAGGTGCAGCACATGAGTACAGAGCAGGGAAAGAAGGCGATAGGATAATTGGACGCATGCGCTGGAAACAAACAGTGGCAGAGCCCCCCTCCCCCAACTGTAAGGCATATGTTGAAGCTTGATGCGTATGAGATGGCATGAAATGTACAACTATTGACAAGTGCATATAATATATGGAAAGATTAACGATATAACTGATGTCTGACAAGGAAGGACTGTTTGATGAGCTTCTCAACATACCATTGACCTCTCTTTTTGTTTGACTCTGTATTTCCCTTTTCAACCTCTCCCCCTTTACTCTTTCTGTTGTCTCTGGCTCCTCAGCATCACACATCTTGTTCCAGTTTGTTGGCTGTTCCTTATCATGCCTCAGACCAAATAAAAAAATACACTGACAGAGCAATCACACAGCAACAACTCAAAATTGGGAGAGTTTTAAGTGTTCTGTTAGTCTGCCTGAAATGAATGAAAGTGATGGGGTCTCTGGTTTACATCTGGGGACAGCTTGTTGCAGATAATACTCTCATTTGGAGAGGAATTGACAAAGTTATTCCAGCTAGACTGTGTTGGAATTCATAAGAAAAAAAAAGACTTGCTGCACAATTTTTTTCCCTCACTCTTCTTTTTCCCTCGTCATGCTGTTTAGATTTAGTTGGCTCGTGTTTAACAACTACTTGAAAATGGATTTACACTGCCTGACCAATGTTGCCAGATATGGCGGGTATCCCCCAATTGGGGAGCCAAACTCTCTTAACATCTAACTTTGGTTGGTTCATGCATTTGTATGTTTATGGCATGTGTGCATGGGCAAGTGTGTGTGCAGTCTCTCTCTCTCTCTCTCTCTCTCTCATCTTCTTGTGTTTTCGTGTCTGCACTCAACTCCAGCTGTGCTCGCTCAAGTTACAAATGAATTTGAGCATGCAGAATAAGTTTTAGATTTCTTTCCTTCTTTCCTTCCTTCTTTCTTTCTTTCTTTCTTTCTTTCTTTCTTTCTTTCTTTCTTTCTGTGTTGTTCACAAAAATAGTGATGAATAATACAATACAAACACAAAAGCTGTGATCCAAATGGGTTTAATTTTTTCCCAGTCAATCATTAAATTAAACTAGGATCCACACATCCCTGAGTATAAAAGGCATAAGACCTGCCGTCATGCAAGCACTTCTGCTCTCCGCTATACTCATTGGTAAGAGTAATGGAACATTGGACTTCAAAGCTTGAGTTGTTTGGGTCAGGAAAAATCTGCATGTTGAGTTGTGTGCCCTTCTCCAAGTTGGGATAAATGAGCACAGTCAATCCTTCTTGCCGAGGTGGTTCAGCCAGGTTGACAGGGTCCAAACTCCCAACTGTAATCTATAACAGCAGCACATAGAAATTGAATGTATTTCAGTTTAAATTGTTTACAAATGGCATCAATCAAACGATCATCCACCAATCCATCTTCTACATAATGAACAGGAAGAACATACCCACGCAAGATCATCTTTCTCTCACATTCACACTTATGAGAAACTTTAGAGCAATTTTTAAACTAGTGATCCATTACATCAAAAACAGTCAGAATACTAATTGATGCTATTCTATATTTGATGGGGAGAGTAGCCAACAACTCACCACAATGTTGCCTCTCAGCTGTGGGCTTGACCGTGCTACATGGTTAGACACGAAAACAACCGGTTTCTTGTCGCCTCTGCATATTGGTGATGATGACGGTGCAGCCTGGACGTACGCAACGGCCAGCAAGACAACGAACACTGCAGCAAGTTTCATCCTCAGTCTGTCTTCACCTGAAGAGAGAAAAAAACAGTTGAAAATGAAGACAAGTTTCACACATTTATATGAGCTGCAATTGCTGAAGGCTCCAGCCATCACACATGACGCCGCTCTGTAAATGTTTGCATACCCTCAGGTACATTTGTCAACATCTTTTTGAGGGAAAATACCTAAAATCAACAAGTTATTATCCTAAACTATGTTGAGTTTAATTGTAGAGGGAGCTCTGCTGGCCTTTTGCCCTGCAGATGAGTACTGAGCAAATAATTACACATTCCTTTGTTCTGTTTGTATATTCATCTACAGTTGGACTGCCAGGATTCAATTTCATAGTATGCACGCACCCCCCAAATTTTCTAAATTACTTTCAGTCACCAGTCGACGGTCATCATGTATTTTCATGAGTATAATGCAACTTTAATATTTATAGGTATAATGATAGACACAGTATCATCATATACCACTGTAGTGGTGCCATGACCGAGTAAGCATGCTGCCTTCACTCTTCCCGCAGCATCCCAGTCAGGGCGAGCCTATTCACAAAAAAGAAACATGAAACGTGAACAGACCCATGAGAGTTTGAGCCGACACCAAACTCACATGCTACCTGCAGGACCCCATCGACCAGGGTAGATTTCCTCTCCCGTCAAAAAGTTGACCCCAAGTATATGTGCATTTTGCACAAACAGCGTCCCATTGGAGAGAGTTTTCAGTGGAGATGGAAATATTGTTTCCCCTCTAAGACCCTTTCGGAAACAGCATAGGGTGAATATGCTGGTTTCCTCAGTGCAACAAGGACATGACCCAGGTGTAAATCATAGCCTTTCTAGGCTCGAAGATCATTAAAAAAAATGTCTTGTATTTCGTTCTTCGTATTTTTGTTGTCTTTAAAATAACACTTGTTTTTCATTGCAGTAAGATGCTGGTATTTGCACTTTAAAAGTCTGCTGAATTAATTTTATTTTGCCAACTAAATTTCAAGTTTTGTATCGGTGGGAGAAATATGTAGCCTGCCTATAATGCATCTATTATTCTATTGCAGAAAAACACAAATATCCACCTTTCAGGGGAACTAACTAAAATCAACAATACATTATCTTAAACAATGTTCAGTTGTATTGTAGAGAGAGAGAGAGAGAGAGAGAGAGAGAGAGAGAGAGAGAGAGAGAACGCTGCAGGCCTTTTGCCCTGCAGATGAGTGTCAATCATATAATTGCTACATATACTTTTCTTTGTTCTGTTTACACATTTATGTTTGCAATGTGGGTTTGTGTGTTCAAGATTAAAATGTTTATGAGTTTTACCTGTGGACAAACTCATGTTTTACACAAGAAAGTCACACAAGTGATAATAACAAAGCTGCAAAAAAAAAGAAAGAAAAGAAGAATTCATGAGGCCCCCCAAACCCTCAAAACTCTTCCATTTTATCCTTTTTCCCCCCTAATGGTACACTATCAGCAACAGAAATATGTGTTGTACTCAAGCAGTGAGGATGTAAAACAAAACTGTATGAATGTTCATCCACCAATCTTTCATAGACTTTTTCACACTAGATTCAGCTTTTGTGTAATTTTTAACAAGTAAAAATAACACTTAAAAATAAGAAATATATTAAATGAAAAGTAAAATAGTAATTCTATAAAAAACACAATGCAGTAAACAGGATGGGATTATAATAAAGCAGCAGCACTCATGACCCAAACTGTCTTTCTAAAAATGTAGTAATGCTTAAATGTGTGTATCATTGTGGAGCAGTTCAAAAGTCTGACAACATTCCAGTATATTTTTCATTTTTTATTTGTTTTTTGTGTGTGGCATCTAAAAAGCAGAGCGACGTTGACATAACAACAAAAGTGTACTTTTTATGGTAATGCATCAAATTCTTAAAAAAACAAAACAAAAGGAAAACCAAATTAAACAGGGGGGATCCAACAGATGGCACAGCAGGGGGTGAGATAACAAAGTTCAAAAACTGAATAAAAAAAGCACACAGGTAACACTGAGGATCAGTGGACGGGACAAATACAGAGCAAAATGACACAACCAAAATGAAGTGATGCAGACAAGACAGGGAGAGGGGTTTATATACATGGGGAAGGAAGGGGAACAACAGGTGCAGCACATGAGTGCAGAGCAGGGAAAGAAGGCGACAGGATAATTGGACGCATGCGCTGGAAACAAACAGTGGCAGAGCCCCCCTCCCCCAACTGTACGGCATATGTTGAAGCTTGATGCGTATGAGATGGCATGAAATGTACAACTATTGACAAGTGCATATAATATATGGAAAGATTAACGATATAACTGATGTCTGACAAGGAATCACTGAAGTTGAATTCAATTAAAGTTCATAATAAAGACATTCTCATTTTAAGGTGACTTTATTTTAGAAAGCATGCTGTTTTTGCAGTCTTTGCATCAAGCCTCACTCAGCAATCTCGTGAGTAATAGCTTTGTAACTCAATGTGCCACATTTTTATAACTGTGACCAAAAACAAAAACACATCTTAGAATAAGGACTGTTTGATGAGCTTCTCAACATACCATTGACCTCTCTTTTTGTTTGACTCTGTATTTCCCTTTTCAACCTCTCCCCCTTTACTCTTTCTGTTGTCTCTGGCTCCTCAGCATCACACATCTTGTTCCAGTTTGTTGGCTGTTCCTTATCATGCCTCAGACCAAATAAAAAAATACACTGACAGAGCAATCACACAGCAACAACTCAAAATTGGGAGAGTTTTAAGTGTTCTGTTAGTCTGCCTGAAATGAATGAAAGTGATGGGGTCTCTGGTTTACATCTGGGGACAGCTTGTTGCAGATAATACTCTCATTTGGAGAGGAATTGACAAAGTTATTCCAGCTAGACTGTGTTGGAATTCATAAGAAAAAAAAAGACTTGCTGCACAATTTTTTTCCCTCACTCTTCTTTTTCCCTCGTCATGCTGTTTAGATTTAGTTGGCTCGTGTTTAACAACTACTTGAAAATGGATTTACACTGCCTGACCAATGTTGCCAGATATGGCGGGTATCCCCCAATTGGGGAGCCAAACTCTCTTAACATCTAACTTTCGTTGGTTCATGCATTTGTATGTTTATGGCATGTGTGCATGAGCGAGTGTGTGTGTGCAGTCTCTCTCTCTCTCTCTCTCTCTCTCTCTCTCTCTCTCTCTCTCTCTCTCTCTCTCTCTCTCTCTATTTGAGCATGCAGAATCAGTTTTAGATGGCTAATCGCTTTATTTATTCATTCATTCATTCATTCATTCATATATTTATTTATACTTTCTGTGTTGTTATGGGTGACCCAAAAACAGTGATGAATAATACAATACAAACACAAAAGCTGTGATCCAAATGGGTTTAATTTTTTCCCAGTCAATCATTCAAATCCTTGAGTATTCATACATTGATATTTATAGACGGCAAAAGACCTGCCCTCATGCAAGCACTTCTGCTCTATGCCAAGCTCATCGCCAAGAGTAATGGAACATTGGACTTCAAAGCTTGAGTTGTTTGGGTCAGGAAAAATCTGCATGTTGAGTTGTGTGCCCTTCTCCAAGTTGGGATAAATGAGCACAGTCAATCCTTCTTGCCGAGGTGGTACAGGCAGGTTGTCAGGTTCCAAACTCCCAACTGTGATCTATAACAGCAGCACATAGAAATTGAATGTATTTCAGTTTAAATTGTTTACAAATGGCATCAATCAAAAGATCATCCACCAATCCATCTTCTACATAATGAACAGGAAGAACATACCCACGCAAGATCATCTTTCTCTCACATTCACACTTATGAGAAACTTTAGAGCAATTTTTAAACTAGTGATCCATTACATCAAAAACAGTCAGAATACTAATTGATGCTATTCTATATTTGATGGGGAGAGTAGCCAACAACTCACCACAATGTTGCCTCTCAGCTGTGGGCTTGACCGTGCTACATGGTTAGACATGAAAACAACCGGTTTCTTGTCGCCTCTGCATATTGGTGATGATGACGGTGCAGCCTGGACGTACGCAACGGCCAGCAAGACAACGAACACTGCAGCAAGTTTCATCCTCAGTCTGTCTTCACCTGAAGAGAGAAAAAAACAGTTGAAAATGAAGACAAGTTTCACACATTTATATGAGCTGCAATTGCTGAAGGCTCCAGCCATCACACATAACGCCGCTCTGTAAATGTTTGCATACCCTCAGGTACATTTGTCAACATCTTTTTGAGGGAAAATACCTAAAATCAACAAGTTATTATCCTAAACTATGTTGAGTTTAATTGTAGAGGGAGCTCTGCTGGCCTTTTGCCCTGCAGATGAGTACTGAGCAAATAATTACACATTCCTTTGTTCTGTTTGTATATTCATCTACAGTTGGACTGCCAGGATTCAATTTCATAGTACGCACGCACCCCCCAAATTTTCGAAATTACTTTCAGTCACTAGTCGATGGTCATCATGTATTTTCATGTGTATAATGCAACTTTAGTGTTTATAGGTATAATGATAGATACAGTATCGTCATATACCACTGTAGTGGTGCCATGACCGAGTAAGCATGCTGCCTTCACTCTTCCCGCAGCATCCCAGTCAGGGCGAGCCTATTCACAAAAAAGAAACATGAAACGTGAACAGAGCCCGAAAAAAAAAAAAAACTTGGAGATCAACTCTGTCACCATACCCATGAGAGTTTGAGCCGACACCAAACTCACACGCTACCTCCAGGACCCCATCGACCAGGGTAGATTTCCTCTCCCGTCAAAAAGTTGACCCCAAGTATATGTGCATTTTGCACAAACAGCGTCCCATTGGAGAGAGTTTTCAGTGGAGATGGAAATATTGTTTCCCCTCTAAGACCCTTTCGGAAACAGCATAGGGTGAATATGCTGGTTTCCTCAGTGCAACAAGGACATGACCCAGGTGTAAATCATAGCCTTTCTAGGCTCGAAGATCATTAAAAAAAAAAAGTCTTGTATTTCGTTCTTCGTATTTTTGTTGTCTTTAAAATAACACTTGTTTTTCATTGCAGTAAGATGCTGGTATTTGCACTTTAAAAGTCTGCTGAATTAATTTTATTTTGCCAACTAAATTTCAAGTTATGTATCGGTGGGAGAAATATGTAGCCTGCCTATAATGCATCTATTATTCTATTACAGAAAAACACAAATATCCACCTTTCAGGGGAACTAACTAAAATCAACAATACATTATCTTAAACAATGTTCAGTTGTATTGTAGAGAGAGAGAGAGAGAGAGAGAGAGAGAGAGAGAGAGAGAGAGAGAGAGAGAGAGAGAGAGAGAGAGAGAGAGAGAGAGAGAGAGAGAGAGAGAGAGAGAGAGAATGCTGCAGGCCTTTTGCCCTGCAGATGAGTATCAATCATATAATTGCTACATTTACTTTTCTTTGTTCTGTTTACACATTTATGTTTGCAATGTGGGTTTGTGTGTTCAAGATTAAAATGTTTATGAGTTTTACCTGTGGACAAACTCATGTTTTACACAAGAAAGTCACACAAGTGATAATAACAAAGCTGCAAAAAAAAAGAAAGAAAAGAAGAATTCATGAGGCCCCCCAAACCCTCAAAACTCTTCCATTTTATCCTTTTTCCCCCCTAATGGTACACTATCAGCAACAGAAATATGTGTTGTACTCAAGCAGTGAGGACGTAAAACAAAACTATATGAATGTTCATCCACCAATCTTTCATAGACTTTTTCACACTAGATTCAGCTTTTGTGTAATTTTTAACAAGTAAAAATAACACTTAAAAATAAGAAATATATTAAATGAAAAGTAAAAGAGTAATTCTATAAAAAACACAATGCAGTAAACAGGATGGGATTATAATAAAGCAGCAGCACTCATGACCCAAACTGTCTTTCTAAAAATGTAGTAATGCTTAAATGTGTGTATCATTGTGGAGCAGTTCAAAAGTCTGACAACATTCCAGTATATTTTTCATTTTTTATTTGATTTTTGTGTGTGGCGTCTAAAAAGCAGAGCGACGTTGACATAACAACAAAAGTGTACTTTTTATGGTAATGCATCAAATTCTTAAAAAAACAAAACAAAAGGAAAGCCAAATTAAACAGGGGGGGGATCCAACAGATGGCACAGCAGGGGGTGAGATAACTACTACAAAGAGTCAGACAGACCGAAACTGTACACATGGAAACTCTTCAGGTATATACGGACAGAGGAAACAGGGATTAAGCAGGCGAACCGACATGCTCACATGAATGGACTGAGGGCTTTATATGCACACCCGGGGATGGGGTATCTTTAGGTCCAGGTGGGAAAGGAAATCAAGATGAACGGTATGGCCAGACATAGTAAAATAAAAGGAATGTTACACATGACATGAAAACCAAACGTGAAACCAGACAAGATCCTGAACACACACACACACACACACACACACACACACACACACACACACACACACACACACACACACACACACACACACACACACACACACACACACACACACACACACACACACACACATAATTGACTTCCAAGCAAATTTCGGGAAAAATAAAAAACTGGTTAAAATGTGAACGTATCTAAAAATGAGTGATTGAGTAGCAAACTTTTGTCAGGATGACCTCCTCCAAAAAACTTTTGTTCCATCATGATCACAAGATGGCTTTTGAAACCAGTTGATTGTTGAAAAGATTATCTCAAGTCTGATGACTAAAGACATTCACGTAGCCACTACTAGGATGAAATTACACAGTTGTTAGGAAAGAGGGGTAAAGGGTAAGGAATGCATGAAGGAAACGTCGTTTTTCAAAAGCCTTTGGACCCCTGACTTTTATAACGAGCTGCTGAGTGCCTAAACGTCATTCATATCATGAGTTATGGCCTCCCTGACCCAAGATGGTAGTCAATGGACAGACAGATGGCCCAGAGGGAACAGATTAAGTCACTGTGCAGTGAGACAGTTGGGCTCCATATTGCATTAATGGCAGCAATACAACATGCTAAATGATGTTTAGTTTAGACAGTTTTATCCTAAATGACTTGAATCACTTCATTGAGTGCAAATATTTTGAGAAAATGTAGCCATGTGTGAAAACTAGCTTTTCTGATACCTAAAGCTTTGCAGACGTGAAAGTAATTACCAACATGCTGATATCACATGCTGGGGCTTAACTGTAATGCAAACAGTTTTATAATAAAAAAAAAAAACACAATACAGTTTTCATTTGTGCTGTCAAATGTAAATGTGCACAACTGCAAACAGACATTTGATCGACCCCATCTTCTGTTCTTAATATAAGTGCTTGTATTTGGGTCGAGAACAATCCAAAAGGCCAAGATCAACTTAAATAAGTTTAAAATACACCAAACACATGCCATAAACAGTTTTATAAATTGTTTTATACAATCTGATATGATTTATCATGATGAATCTCTTTCTATGTAATGTTGTTAGGCATTTCCTTTATTCTTGCGTGTTCCAATCTGTGGCAGATTAAGTAAAACAGACCTGAGATGGTCATAGTTTACACGAGTGTTTATTAACAAAAACATGTTCACCAGGTGGTTCGCTGATGGGTAAGTTAGGCCATCTGGCAGTAAAGTGACCATCTTGAGTTTTAAAATGTAAACCTGAGCACGCACACAGTGTGAACAAACAGTTTTAACAGTTTTGCACTTGCGACAACAAACCACCATTTAGTATTAGAAAAAAAAAAAACACTTATTCAAAACAATTTTTCAATAGTTCAACTGTCAAGGTTGCAGAGGAATATAATTGTTTGCTCCCTCCTTCAGTTCCTCCAGCCTGAGGTTCACATCACTCCACGGGAAAGACGTCTCATCATTTTCCTTGAATGCAAAGGGAGGTAGAAACCATCTTCTCTCTCCTTCTCCACCTCTTCTGAGAAGACCCTCTTTGCTTCTACTGTTCCACTGTACCAGACTGTTTTTACTTCCTTTGGTTCCTCAGTGTTGACCTGTCAATAGCTGTCTTTTTTTCATGTACCTCCCAAATGTTGACCCCAATGTTGACCTGTCAATAGGTTTTTGTCACTGATCTGATGGACTTTCCACCCTCGACTCCCTCGATGGAGACATAGCCTGGCTGTGTGTGCGTGTGTGTGTGTGTGCGTGCGTACGACGAGAAAAGAGCTTTTAACTATATGAAGATTCTTATCATCTCACACATCAATATCTTCCCACACTGGCTCTCTGTGTCAAAGCTCTGGAAAAAGGAATCACTTTTTCTAACCTTTCTGTAGTTGAGGAACAAAACATGGAAGACAAAGGCAGTCTGCATTTCTATTTCTCCAAGAATTGAAAGAATTTGGAATGACACGTTCAAAGCCGCCCCATTTTTACATGCAGCTACAGGAACAGGCACTGATTTTCAGACGCTATCAAAGATACTTTTCTGCTTTTATAGGTTCAGTAAAATGGAAGATTCAACAGAATATATATTAGGTTTTTAAAAAGGTTCAAAGGCAACATGCGGGTAATGGCAGCAACACCTTGACACATAACAAATGCATAGCAAACTAGTTCACTACCTCATCACTTTGCTCACACGGGCTTAATTAGACAAAAGCAACGAGAGCAAAAGGATTGTATTTGTGAGTGGTTACCCAGAAGCAAAGGGTGTAAGAAACATTCAATAATACTTCTATTATTGTGTTTTTCTTCAAGGTGTATCATGAAAACCTTTTGAATATTTTCAGAGGATGATAAGTAATAAAAGCAGAAGCTCTGGCTCCTGGATCATACTTTAGGACTGAATATAATATTTAGTTACACTCAACTTAATTCAAGCTGAAAACTGTGTATTCCTGCAGTATTAATTCAAACATAATGACTGGATAAAGACAAAGATAAAGTGCTCATTGATAGAAAGAGTTCATATAGATCAAAGAGGTTTTTTTCATCATTCCATCAATCTTTGTTGCCTGCTTTAATCAAGTAAAAAGTTATAGGAGACAATTCTTGATAATATTGTGTAGAGGGCAGGATAAACACTGCATAGGTTGCCATTCACATAATTTACTTAAGAGGTGCCTATATTTGGGGAAAAGACATGCAGAACTCTTGATCATACATCTTTACTTCATTCAAAGAACTATGAACTCCATTAAGGAATTATAAGGTAGAAACAGAATGTATAGCATTCATCTATAAGATAAGATAAAGATGATAAACTTTATGTTCTGCCCTAAATATTGATGCAACTTGAGCACCCTCAAATTCATCAATTTCTGCAACTTGACATTTGCTGTTCCAGTCAGTTGCACTCCAGCAAAACACTCCAAACTATTGAAGAAGGAATTGGTTAACATGTTAAAAGCAGAATTTTCTTCTTGCCTAATGAATATCAACTTAATAATGGTACTCAGTTTGCACTGCATATGTTTTTTCTTGGGGCTAAATGTAAATCTGGTAGGGGTTGTTTTTTGTTTAATGCAATGAATTCACTCACACGCTGTATCCTGCTTCAGAGAGATTACATGGACTTGCAACTCTGTTTGTAAACGTCCCGGTATTTTAGATCTGACTGGTTATTCTTTCCCCTTCGTGTCATCTGCACAGTCCAAATATTAGCAAAAGTGACCAGAAGGGTTGAAAGTGCAGGTTTAACCACAAAGCCTGAAGACGGCTAAAGACAATCGCATAGAGACCTCCGCTCCATTTTCCCATCTCTGTCTACTAGAACAAGATTACATTACTGCTTCTTTTTGATATGTGCCTGCGAGGTTGATTCCAACGGTTCAGGAAAGTTTTTTTTGTGATGTACTCTTGGAAAGTTTGGATTTGAATGCATGGAGATGCAAAGTACAGGCTCCTTTTCTGCCGTGATGACCATGCAAATCAATTCACATCAAAAACGGCGATCCGCAATCTAAATGGAAATAGACCTCAACCACTGTAGCTTTATTCTTACATTTCACATTTCATCTCGTTCATCTCGTTTTCCTTATGTCTTCACCTTGTCCTCCCGTTGCTGTGTTTTTTTCATTAAAAGCATGCATCAACGAACAGAGACATCCAGAAATGACCAACGGCGATCATAAAACACCATGAACACCAACAGTCGCCGAAAACAATAACCATCAAACTTCATAGCCAACAATAACAACCAACAGCACTAAGAAACCTCTCAAAAACAGCTCCAGTCACAACACGAACCATCACACACTGTGATGGTGGTCAGACTGCATGAAGGTATAACGTTGCGCTTGCATATACAAAGTTGAGTGCGACACAATGTCAGCTGATATTTGTACTCACCAGTTTTTGCTTAGTTTGACAATCAAGGTATTCAATTAAATGGTACACACTTCATCTACTTTTTGAACAAAAACATTTCTTAAGTGTATTAGTTATGGGGGCGTTGTCGTAGCAAAGCTATTTGTTAATATGTTTGGAGAGTTGTATGTTTGTATTTCAATCCCCGTCTGAAATGACATTTGTCAATTTGTAAAAGAATTTGTGAACGCAAACCGGAATCTCCAAAAGTCACCTCAAAATTTGTCCATCCATAGGTTTTTCAAATGTGTGAAAAATCTGCCAGTCTGTTTTAAAACTTGTACATGTAATAAAGGTTGTCAATGCATACAAGGAGTTGCCAATACTACAAAGATATTCACTGTTGACAATACAGACAAATCACCAGTTGGAGTTGACCAGCTTCACAGTTGGCTGTTTATTTTTTGTGTTGTTTTTTTTTTTACACTTGACTTTTGCTAGACTTCTGCCATGAGAGGTATCAAAGCCGTAAAGTCAGGGTTTCAGCGCCCTGAGCTGAGACTCACAGGGTGATTTATCCTGGCTGCATACTGCTCTGCTGCCCTGTACCTCAGGCAGGCGGAGCTATGCCCCAGAGTTTTTGAGTAAAAGTTAATGTTACCGTTTCGTTTTGACAAATTCTTTTACACATTGACAACTCTCCCTTCGGACACACAGATAGAAATACAGACAGCTCTCCATATGTATTGGCAAGTTGTTTTGCTACAGCAATGCCCCGATGTACCTGGTGAATGCATTTCAGTACGTTTGAAAATGAACAACTTGCCTTTTTAATTCAAAAACAGAAAGTACCACAAATAATTCGTCGGGAACGAATTGAAAAATAAATTGTGCACTGGACCTCCATCTCTGTTAGCATGAGCACACCTTATCTCTCTGTTTATTTTTTCTTTCTCACTTTACATTATTGATTGTACTGTCATATGGTCAAGCTGTTGTGTACGTGCTCTACAAATAAATACATTTGACCTCACTTTACCTTTATCATCGTTCTCTCATTTTTACCGCTGGTCTTCTTTTCTTCTCTCCTTGCTTTTTTTTACCCTGTATTTAACCTGCTTCTCTCTCTCTCTCTCTCTCTCTCTCTCTCTCTCACTCTCTCTCTCTCTCCTTCTCTCTCTCCCTCTCTCTCTCTTCCCTCCCTTCAAGCTCCACGGTAATCATCCACCAGACAGTTCCACAGGCCCCCAATTCCACTTCAAAGGGCAAGCATTTCCTCCTTGTCTGTAAGAGGACCTGTCAACCCTCCCTGCCTGCCTGCTTACCTCGCTACCTAGCCATAAGTGGGAAGCGAGAAAGAAACTGAAGACAGAAGGAAAAGGAAAAGACGCAGTCGAGGCAGAGGAGCAGATAAGTTGCAAGTAGGTTCCTTGAGGAGAAGCAAAGAGGAGCTGTGGGTGGCCCTTCAACAGATGAATCATGTCAGCATGGAGGCATGTTTTTGTTAAGTGCGTGGTAAAAGTATCCGTGTGCCATGACCTGTTAGGAAACACACATGTCAGCGCTTTGCTGACGTGGCACTGAGCACCATTTTCATGCCTCAAAAAAAAAAAAAAAAAAAGCTTCACCTTCTGACTTCTTTAGGAACTTTCCTCCCATTTTGCCACACTCCCCCTCATCCTCTCTCACGCTTCTTACTCTCCTCCCTCCCCCTCCTCATCGCTTATCCGCCCTGCAGGAGGAACAAGCGCGAGTCGCGGTGTTCCGTTCCTGCCCCGTCTCGTTTTCGCCGCATGAATTAAAGTTGCATTCTGTGCCACCATTGTTAGGGTAATGAGAAAAAGTTATCTTCAAAGGGTTTGGATGGCGGGAGAGAGGAGAGAGCCAGGGGTGGGAGACAAAGTGTGCACGGGCTTCTGTGTGCGTGGAGGTTTCCTTTTTTCTTGAGCCCTTCTAATGCGTGAAATTACACCTGCCACCTTTCCATCCGTGGCGAGTGTGTGTACTTGTGCGCATAATCCCCCCCCACCCAACCCCTCCCTCCCAGTTTGTATATGAGTTGAGATACGTATGAGCGGAAGCGTGTGTGGAACACGCCTCAACAATGCTGCCATCAAAAGTGTCCTCATGTTCCTTACTTTCACCGCTCTCCCTCGTTACAAATCTCCGTAAGTCAGTGCGCAGTGGCATGTTCTTTATTAAAAATTCCAGTTCCTATTAACAGTCAACACCAGATAGCAAGTTAATTAACTCTCTGCCCTCCTTCTCCTGTGGCTATCAGCACACAGGTAGCCTTTCATGTCGCCACTAAGAGATAGAGGCAGGTAAAGACGACGGAGGGGGGTTTGTGTGTGTGTAGGGGGTAAAGATGGAGGAAATGAAAGAAGTGGCAGAGGAGAGGATGGAGGAGAAAAAACATAATGGGAGAAGAAAAGAGGACGAGGGATGAAAAGAAAAAAAGAGGGGCAAGGAGGGGTGAGGTAAGAGGGGGATGCAAGGTGGTGAGGATGGGAACATGAGCTAAATTGGATTTGGATGACAAAATGCTGAGAGGGTTGGAAAGTGGCAGAAACAGACATTTTTTTTTTTTTTTAATCTTTTTTCGTTTGTTATTCAAAACCTGCTCAGAGCAGAGCAAGAGATGAAACAGATGGAGAGGACGTGGGGAACCTAAGAAATCAAACTCTTTGAAACAAAAGTGTTCAGGATTTTGATCCCAAAGTAATCCAACGTCTAATTCGTCTCATAGCACGAGAGCCCAGGCGACCACTGGCCAGTTGATAAAGCAGTTAATGCTCAATTTGTCATGTTGAAGTCTTATACATAGCTTAAACAAGAGCTCATCCAAGATGTGTCACAGTGGGAGGCTGTTATTTGGAGTAAGAACAGTTTTTAATGAAGAGTATTAGGAAAGTCTGACATGAGAGGAGATAGAAACAGAAGCACCTATCAAGGGAAAATAAGTGAGATAGTAAATACTGCTCTGATTCCACTACTAATTAATCAGTAACTAGTCCATTTAACCAAGGTAGATCAACACCTCCTCAACAAATGCAGATAAGAAACTTCTCAACCATCCCCCATTTCAAGTATTTGATTTTAATTCGTCTGAGTTTGACTGCTTTGATTTGATTCTTTTGGTTTTAATTCTGCAAATCTTTCAGGTTCTTTGGTTGTTTTTTTTTTTTACCTTATTTTTCATTTTTAACTTCCAGTTCTCATAATGATGTAAATGTATTTCTTTTTCTTTAGTCTTGGGTGTGTTTTATTAATGCTTGTGTCTTTGTCCTCATTTGCTGTGGGCAGAATGCAGCAGTTTCCTGCCTAGTGGTGGTGAGGTCTTCATCGTCCCCTCGCTCTTATTTTGATTTGTGTGCATGAGTAATTTGCAGCGTCATGGGTGATTTCAGTTGAGGACCCCTGTATCTTTCATTATCCTGCTGCATGGTAAGCCCCATCCCTGGCCATGCTTCCCTTTTTGTTGTGCAGCTATTTAGTGATCTATTTATTAATTCATCTTTTTTTGTGTGATTATGGAAATAAAGATTTGCTTTAATTGGACCTGTCTCACCCTGTTGTAACTTTGAACCTATGTGAACTTTTTATTGTGAAAACCTTAGTTAGGATTTTCTGGGGTGCAATTCCCAGGTGGCATTGTTGGATATACAATTACTTAAAATGTCTTTCATTTTGTTTCATCCATGTTGTTGTTTTTTATTTTGAGCACAATAAAAAAAAATTAAAATGGTTCGTACAATGAAAATGTAAAGTTTAAGATACTCAAAAAGAAGTAGGAAGTTACTTACACGTGTATGTTTTTTCGACTGTGGGAGGAAACCCATGCACACATAGGATGAACACATGGGGAGGCCACACAGAAAAGGGTGAACCCACAACTTCCTTGCAATGAGGCGAGAGCAATAACCACTGCCTAACTGTTTATTTTGTAATGTATTTGTTATTGAGCTTTAACATTTCTTTTGTGCCAGTTGTATTAATGTGCCTTTTTGACAGATGTGACAACCATACATTGAGTCAGAGGTAAAAATGTTTTTTCTCCTTACATTAAATAACATTTTAGAAAGTTCTTCTTTTCACGTGTTTGTTCATACTCTTAACTCTGAGCTGTGTGCTTGTGTCTTTCTGATGGGCACAGATATTTGGACAAAAAACGAACAAATGTTATAGACTCGTCAATGAGCAAGCAGTAACTTGTTATCATTGCGCGAATACATGTGTGCGCTGTGTTATTCTGATAATAAATTGATGTTTGCTCCACAACTTTTTACTTTCTTCAGAAATAATCATTCCATCATCGTCTTTTACTCGTAACCACTTTCCATAGGTGTGCCATTAAGCAGATTCAGGGGTCACTTTATCGTATTGGTAAATCAGTTGCAGAAGTGACAATTCCAGCTCCTTTCCTTCATCACATCCACTGATCAAAGCACTTAACCCCAGCAGAGATGCCCAGCAGGAGCACTCAGAAATGTTATGATACTGGGTGTTATAAAGAAAAAGGCATTTTAGGCTGGCAGGAGAGTTTAGACCATTACACAAATATGATTACACAGCTCCCATGTTCACGTTACTGTTATTCTCATTTTATGTACCTCCTCTGTTATGTTAAAGATATTAAACAGAAGCCTCAACCTAACAGCCATGCTGTTCAAAGGACTCCTTGTTATATAGACATCTAGTGCTCAATCAGATATAAAAACTTTGTTTTTAAACAATAGATTCTCCCACCTTATATAGAAAAAAATTCCAAGTAGGTGAGATTGGTGACTCTCCAGCTCAATCTATGATTGGAATATCATTTGTTTTAGGGATCATATAGAAATGATTTGTTTTTCTTGGTTGTTCCAAAAACATGAGGGCCAAATGTCATTCTACACCACCAATTTAACGAAAATGACATCTAATATGTCTCTAATTTTGATCATATTTTATATAGTTTTACCTTAACCAGATACTCTTTGGGTGATTTCAATTGATAACTGCATCAATTGTGCTTAACTGACTGTCATTGGAAACCAATAATTAATACAATCTTGGAAATGGACTTCCTGGTCCTCAAAATATCAGGATGTGCCTTGAAAGTGGCCTGCTGTCTACCAGTTGCCCATGACTGCTGCATAACACACTTATTATCTAATATGTGTATACAAGCTAAGTAAATGATAATAACCAATAATCAGTGTAACATCGTAGGGTTTCAATATTCTTTTGAGTAATAACCTGCATATAAAGCCAAAAATATATTTTTACGTGTTCCACATGACTAAGAGGTTATGTCATTTTACAGATTGAAAAAAACCCCAACAAAAAACACTTAACATCCCTGTCCTTAAAAACAAACCTCTCATAGAAGCTGGCACAAACACAATCAATTTCAAATGTTTATAGGTCGCACATTGCTTGAACACAAAAACAAAAACAATTGGATTATCATTAAAATGGTAATTATTTTATTATTGTCAGTTATTTCTACACTCAAAACATTTCAATTACAGCCAACCCAATCTCACGTCTGGCACATCTATGCTGACACATCTATGCTGCTTTACAACTCACCCTCATTGAAAAAGCAGAGGTTCCCACAAGATCTTTTTTTTTCTAATTTAACTTTAAGAAACTTTGCTTGTCTCATTCACAAGATCTGGCAACACTGACAAAAGTTTTCCACTGCGACAGACAACAGGTGAAGAACAGACAACCTCCATGATTAAAAAGTGGCAGCTATAGATCTTATGCAATTCATCTATTCTTTTTTAATCATTTGCTTGTAGCAGCATCAGTGTGTACCACTCACAGTATCACAATCATTTGAAAACAAAATGTGCAACTTATGTAATCACAGTTGTGCGGGAACCCAATTATCACTGTTGTCATTTGTAACTCATCTCTTCTGGGATAAGTTTTTTCTACAGTGGTACCCCCATCACAAATCTGTAGCTGGGGGTACCTTTGTGGAAAAAAGAGATACAATTGTAAAGTTCCTTGGGCTACTTTTCCCATTGAATATAGCAGAATATACATTTATACTTTGTGACTGTGTCAGAAAGTCATTGAAAGTTGATTGATATACTCTTCTTATTTTGTATACAAGATGGATTGGTGGATGATATTTTTTGGGGGTCGATCCAGTTTGTAAATAATTTGAACTCAAATACATCCAATTTGTCTGGAACAGGTGGGATTTGTCGAAAACAACACAATCGACTCTTCTGCCCCAAACAAGATAAAAAACACGACTGTTGATCGACTCTTCTGCTCCAAATAAGACAAGAAACACGACTGTTGATCACACCACATGGACGAATGCATGAATTTGACCGTTTTGGAACTGCGCACTTGGGCGAGTCAAATTATTCAGCATAAATATTTTCACCGTTGTTTGTACAAGTAAATCTCTTGGGGGCGGGAAGCGAAGTTAGCGCAGAGGAATCCTGAGATGAGACCATGGCACACTTTCTCTTCCTGTCCCAGTTTTTCGGGCGATTGGCAGGGAATGGTCTAGAAGTGTGAGGTGGTTATTTTGTTTATCCTTAAAGTGAAACTTCCTTTATGTGTCTCTGAGGTATTGAAATGGTGATGAAGGGATGCTCTGCATGCAACTCTAATATAGAAGATTGGCAGTTTTTATGCTTCTCCATTTTATGCTCCACAAAATGCATCGGAATGTAATTTTCTGAGCGATAACTTGAATAGAAGTTGGTCTAAAATTGTTCTATTTATGCTTTTGTTTTTTGTATTGCAGGCTAGATGCCACTGCTAAGGAAGTGTCACCTTTGAACTTTAACTTTATATCTTCATTGTCTCTACCTGTTCATGTGACTCTCACTTCCTCAGTTTTTTTTTTTTTGACTCTACACTCTTACTTTCCATCTCTCTCATGATCACTCACACGCACACACTCGTTCGGGCGCTATTTGATCAAACTCTGCATTTCCGCTTGATGATGCTTTCAGTTGAAAGCGCGGCGGTAAATAAAAATAAAATGAAACAAGGGATGAATAAAATATGAGCACGATAATGAATAAATAAAGGTGTGACTGTATTAATAAGAATGAGTCAAAGGTACCCGCCGAATGGAAATCAACACACGCCACCATCGCCCACGCTTACAGAACTGATGAAAGGCTAAGGTGTGTGGGTGAGCAGACAGCCCTTCTACCTATACCTCTCTATCTGCCATCTCTGTTTTTCTGCCTCGTTTTTTCCCGGCTCATTCTCTCTGTAAGTGTATTAGCATGTATACAAATCTGAAAGAATATTAGTGAAATAACAGTTTTAAAAGGCCGCTAATATTTATTTGTGTCTGTTTTTTTGTTTTTTTTAACTGATTCATTATCAAAATTTTGAAAGTTGAAAGACGACAGCAAGAGTTCACCACCACGACAATGATTTATAGGGCAGAGAGATCAAATGTCACATGGGTAATCGGTGCACTCAAAAGCCCAGCGGCAAACTGCTTGCACATATTTTGGGCTACAAGTGTAAAATGGAAACACATTTCACCCCCTGTTCATGACGGCTCTGTGTTCAAACAGCGATCTGAATGCAAAACCTCTCCTCACACGCCACTTTGGGCATTCTAAAACAGGCTGATCACCCTGGCAACGGGGCGGATCGGCAGCGATTGGCCACGGTCGTTATCATTCCTGTCAGGACAGGTGTGAGCGCGCTCAGTTAAACTAGCTCTTGATTGGTTCAAACTGCCAGGAGGCCTACAAATCCCTAATCATGCTGTTAGCATATGAAAAAGAGAGGTGAGATAGAGGAAGCAAGAGAGATGGAGACAGTGGGAAAGGATGGTTGGTGCATTGGAAAAGAGAAACTGGAAATGAGAATTTTATTAAGATATTTGCAATTAGAGTGACTGGGGAACAGTTCCCTTAGCACATCAGCATGCACAAGCAAGACTGCATGTATATGTATGCGTTTTCTACAACAGTGACTCAGTTCTGTGCCCATGTAGACAAGTTTTTCTCACGGATGTGCAAAAAAACTATTTGGTGGCGCACTCTATAGTATAGACGCCCAGACTCCGTATCCATATAGACTCTATACGGAGACGAAGGGCATTTAAAAAAAAAAAAAAAACTTTCATCCCGTTTAAGTGATGACACAGTTAGGGCTAACCCAGCATTTTTGTTTTAACTGGCTCGAGCACCATTGTAAATGTTCTGGGATATCAAAGATGGCGTCATGGCAGCTCAAGCGAAAATATATACAGTACATTTGACAGATTCCGCAAGACTTCTTAAAGAAAGAGTATTCAAGCCACAAGAATAGCCTTAAATGTTGTGAAAATGACTGCTGATCACTTTTTGAGTGTGAAACAAGATCTCGCGAGATCCAGTGTACAAATGGGATCTTACCTCAGGGATCTTCGAGAGTTTTCATAACCGCATGATGACAGCAAACCTGGGAAAATTTTAATTGCTGGAAATTTGTGTTTGTATGAGTATAATGACGAATCTCCTTCAGAAGGTATTTACAATGTATTAGAGATGTACATCTTGATTATACTAAAACTGGGTCTTAAAGTTTTCATTCCTTCCATGAGGATTCTACAAGAGTAACTTTAACGCTAATTAAACAATCGTGATTCGTGATTATTTGGCATTCCCTCTCAGGCTTTTAATATGTATTTACAGCTATGGACCTCCTATTAGTCAGATACGACGATGTTTCAAAGGTCAGGTCAAGAAATTAAATTTCTGCTTACATCCATGACATTTTCAATAAGCTGAGGACAAACAATTATTCACTTAGTAGCAATCTAATTAGAAAAACCATGAGACTGTTAAAACCAGCTAATTTCACTGAAGAAATGGCTAAACTAGTTTCACTGCGAGTTAACCTTTTCTGTCCTTCGCTCCTGAGTTATTAGAGAGACACCAGTTACTCTGGTGCTGCTGCACAAAGAGACAGACACATCTTGACATAAGTAATGGATAAATGAATAACTCTTTAGTAGCTCTGTCACAGCCAATCAAATCTGTAATTGATTGCATCAATTAAACTGGGCTAATCAAGCTCTTTTAATCCGTAGATGATTGTCTTAATTAATCACAGCTGTTTCAAACTGAGATATTAAGTGTGATCTGACTGTGGATGGAGGTTTTAATTCCAAAATGCACATGAATTAGTCTTGATGGAAGAAAGTTCCGACTCGCACCCACTTTTTCAGGGTCAAACCAGTACAGCAGTGATTTCAGTGGCCAGCAAGGCAAGCAGCCATTCCAATTAAATAAAATCCATTCAAAAAAATTAATAATACAGATGGTAAGGCATATTTATGTCTGAAAGAGTTCAAAGGGGAAAAAAACAACAACATGAGTAATAATCGGAGGAACCAGTGGAAGAATAAGAGGAGACCTACAACCAAAGCCAGACATGTTGAGCAACTCCCTTAAGTGGGCGGAGTTAGATGATAGTAATTACTAGGTGCTGTTTATATGAAAATGATGTGAGGGCATACTTTTTGTGTTTACTTGCGTTGGAACAATTGGATAGAATTACACTTGTCGACAAAGGAAGTGGAGGGTGAGGAATTGCATCTAACAACAAAAAACGGCATCGTCTCTGCTGAAGGCAGAGCTGATTTGCACCTTCTGATGTGATCAGGAAAACGGTAAATGTTTCCAGGCATAACTTCCACCGTGCCATGTAAAGTTCATGGCGCTGACCATGGTGCTGAAATGCCTATAGTCAGTTTTGGTGCTTGATTTTCAGCAGGTTGCTGTTTACTGATTGCAGCATCCATGGTACTGAAATAATGCAAAGTGTGCTGCTTGTTTGTTTGGTGGAATGTCTTTGATTGTTTGGTGGGCACTATTGACTTGTTATTAATTTTGAGCGTGTCCAAAATAAAATAAAAAATGATATGCAATGAAATGGATCAGCTGTGTCATTACAGGCTGTCACTACACAGAGTCTTATGTTGGATTTACTTTGTTTTAGGTCATATATAGCCATTTAAGAAGTAATTTAAGTCAAATACATATAAAATAAGCTCTTAAGCAGTACGTTACAGCAGTATTTTTGTAAACCCACTGAATAATGAGCAGTACTCTGGTCACAAATATCAGCGCGACATAACTGTTCCTTATCCTTGTCCTTGATTTGACCATATTATTGATCGTGTAACTGTGCCCACAATGTGCTTGGAGGTCTCTACATTTACAGATTATTTCTTATGTCCTGTATGAATAGCTTTGAGCACATTCCAACAATGCAGTTGATTGCAAAGTGTTACGAATGAACCTATCTGATAATTACTCAACTAACTGGTGAATGTTTAATTGCTTATGTTAATTAGCTAGATTTGGGAGGACCAGAGTTGGTAATTGCATGGAAATTAAGTGTTTTAATTGAAGTCACCTTGTGTCATGCTGAATCATATTTTTGCCTCCAGCTTTCATTTGACATGTATATGTTTAGAATTGGAATGGACCCATCCTGAAGACTAGTATGTTGCTGGTTCAAACCCCCCGAGAGATTAAAACTACTTTGCATGTGTCCTTGAAGAGGACACTTTGCCCGGTCTGTAGTTTTGGAGATTCAAGGTACTGTGTTTCATTTATTCTCAGAAACATGGTGCTTTTGACAAAAGTGTTTACTCATTGAAATATGTCTTTCATGGGGCATGCAATAACAATAGTAAACAGTCTTGTCATGTTGAGAAAGGGGACTATCTTGGAGGTGGGAAAAATACAGTCAAAATGATTGGGAGGTTATAAACAGCGCCTAAACATCGGTGGAACATGACAACAGGGCAGCAGTTTAGGCAAAAGCTTTTGTTTTAAATGCACTTCTGTACAAAAATAAGTAGTTTTTTTCATCTTGTTTTAGGTCATAGTTAGACTTAAATCACACTATATACTCACTTCAGTTAAAAAGACTCATACCTTTAATGCTTTATAGCAATCACTAAATATCAGCCACAGAAAACTAACAACTAGAGTTCAAACGTGTATGAATGCAGTGTGAAAATAAACTTTAGTTCATTTGAGTAGATTCATTCCACCCCCTCTTTGTTTATTTGTCTCTTTTTTCCTATATACTTTTATTGCAGCAATCATGCTGCACTGCTGGAAATGAAAATGTTGCACGTTATTGTACAAACAGCGTAAAGTGGAAAATTGGACCTTCCCATTCAACTGAAACCAGTTCCCAGGTGCATGAATGTAAAGATGAGGTGAAATTGAATTTTTTTACTATATTCAAAACTGGCACAGGAGAGGTGGACTCAGAATCCCAGACACCACCTTTGTTGAACTCTTTTTATTGCCAAAAAATGGTAAAGACAAAAATCTGAAAGTTAAAGTCCACAAGCTCAAAGGAGCGTTATCCCCAAGGGACCCGGAGTCCCACCCGTGCAGACACAGAAGCACAGTCGGATCGACAACCAGAACAGACAAGAGAATCTAAAGCCACCAGGTGACGACAATCACACACTCTGGAACAGGTGAAACATCATGGCAGGGAACAGCATTCAGACACAACAAGGACAAGTCAAGGAGCCTCAAATGAGGGATGGAGTCACGATCTCACAAAAAAAAACACAAGACAGAACATGAACTCTGACAAATCAAATTTCAGAACAACAAAAGTTCAGGCAAAACATGCAGTATACACTGTATCATTATGTCATTTTGTAGTGACTATTATATGTGATTTGAAGTAAACTATACTGATATAAAAAAAAACATGACACCAGGCAAGCGCAAAGATTTCAAAGAAACATTTCATTGAGTTTCAGAAGACCGTCAGAACAGATACAACTCTCCAGTGGTCAGTGTCTCTCAAATGTGAGAGACACTGATGCACATGGCAATTTAAGGCTGTGTTTCAATGTGTTAAGAAACTAAAGTTGGTATGGTGTAAAGACGTCATGCTAAGCAATGCAGTGTTGTGTGGATGGAGAGGAAAAGCGGCTCATAATGTTACCACTAATGGAAACTGATGCCATTATCGTTTAAGGGCTTTTTTTTTTTTGTATTTTAGGGTTTATTATATCTAATTATGTGTCTACCTCATGTTGTTTTAATTTCTTGGGTGAGAAAGGAACTCCAGCAATTTTATTGTCTGTCTCCAAGAACAGCACGGTGTTTCTGAGGAGAAAATAAAAAGCTTTGCACGCAGCTTCTGGAACTCATCTGATGTCATTTTATTGAGAACACTGGCATGAGCCGAAGACCGCAAGTTTCAAACAGGATGAAGAAGCAAAAGTGAGCTTGGACACCCTGAAGGCTTCATTAGTGGGTAATAGCATAACACATCCAAATTCCTGATTGAACTGGCATTGTAGATTAACTTCCCATTATGACTACGAGAGCGTTACAGTGAGGCGGTGCTAAATCAGCACTCTTTAAAAAGAATATCTGGACATTTGGGGAAAACACATTTTCTCTTTGCCCAGAGTTATGACTGCTGTGAGCATCCTTATTTCTGAAAGTCAATCTTGGCTTTGAAGCCAGAGGGCAGTTAGCCTAGCCTAGCATTAAAAGCTGCAGTGCATTAAACAGCTAGCCTTGGTGATCCAGCTTCTACACTCTCAGAAGCTCATTGAAAAACACACTGTACCCAGTTGGACATTTAAATTTTGGGAATATGTTTTTCCAAGCAGTGTAGACATCTGTTGAGTACTTTGTCACTGTTTATTTTTTTTGTTCCCAGTCACAGAGACTTTTTAACACTTTAAAACCTCAGTTTGTGTTTTTACATTTCTGTGGATTGGTGCGAATCAAAAAGCAAATACTGATTAAAAATGTTTTACCATCACCTGGTTTCCAGTCTTCATGGTAAGTTAATTACTTCAAACTGATCTCATACATATTATCTACATGAATATTTCACCTAATTGTTAATAAAGTCAGATTCCTTAACCGTAGAGTATTAAAAATGTGCACTAAATTGATGATTCCTACATAGAATGAAACCCGGTCTAATGTGGTTCTCTGCCATCAAACTAACATGCAAAATACAAGGAGGAAAATATGCTAATGTACAACATGCACTGTGATTTACACCTATACATGTTTGTATTGTTCTGATTACATCCGCTTTCAACCGATTTTAACGACTTATTGTTGTTACTGTTACTGTGGTTGGAGGCTTAGCGAGGTCTCTCCTGATCATCTTCATGTAAACAGAGTCGGGGCGGCATGGCTCGGTTGGTAAAGCGGTCATCTCCCAATCGGAAGGTTGCAGGTTTGATTCCCATCTCAATTTGAGCCAGAATATTACATTTACCTCACGAATACCAAAGCCCTGTTTACCTCAAAACAAAGCATTGTTTTCGCATGAGCAGAACAATTATTTACTCTGAGGACTGTTGTAGTGTAAATGGACACCCAAAACATTAAAAAAAGATTTACGTTTTCACTTGAAAACGTCATATAAACAGAGGCACTGTAATTGCTGCATTCAATCTACATATACTCTTAAAATGTAGATTTTTGGTGAAAGGAGAAAGTCGAAGGCGCTTAAGGGTGCCACATTATATGGATTCCAACCATGGCATGTGTTTTATTCTTAAGGGTTTTTATCGCTGGCAGTTCATGAAACCATGAAGCCCCTCAAACTTGGCTGCTATGTATTTTAACCTGCTTTTATGAATATGGAAGACAGCAGTAAACTTGTGTGTGTGTGTGTGTGTGTGTGTGTGTGTGTGTGTGTGTGTGTGTGTGTGTGTGTGTGTGTGTGTGTGTGTGTGTGTGTGTGTGTGTGTGTGTGTGTGTGTGTGTGTGTGTGTGTGTTACATGATGTGAGCGCTCGTGTCTGTGTGTGTAATTCCGCATGCAAGTGTGAGACATCCATTGGGTAGCAGGAGAACAATCATGCTGAGACTCTCTCGCTTGCTCTGTCACAATGAAGGTGTTTCATTATCATGGTTAGCACACCCAGCATGAAGGAGAAATAGCAATGAGTGCTGCTGGATTATAAGCTATTAAAGCAGTGTTGGTTCAGAGTTGCCTTTGCTGCCCCACAGCATCACGTTATCCCCTGGTGGTGTCCAAACACCCTAAAAGTTCACCTTGGGTTGTTTTTCTTCAATCAGACAGAGCCATTATTCTGCAATATGAATAAAATAAAACTCCACTGTGACATGTTACGAGCTGCTCGCTGTCAGTCTTTTTTTTTTTCTCTTTAAGGGCAAAGGAATACCTACAATATTGAATGTGTGCGTGATTAGTGGGAAGAAATAACTACAATAGGGTTTTGTAGCTTTGATAGAGCAATCAGCTACAAACAGCTGACATCTTAGTAGAAACTGAGAATATCCAGTATCATATGTCGCAAGAGAAATGCTGAATAGTGCTAAATATGATAATCAGTCAAGTTATAAATGTGCTGCTTGACTTTTAGGGCATGTTCGATTGGGCCATGTGAACATTCCCGCGAACTCTGAAGTGGACCGAACAAACAATCTCTGGTCCCCTTAAAATGCCAGGTCTCACTTCGTTTACAGACGATCTTTTGAGCAGGCGGGGTGAGAGGACGTGATGTAACCACGCGAAGCAGAGACAGAAAGAAAAAGTTGGAAAACGTCTTGCGGGCAGACGTGGAGTAGTGAGGGAGAAATAGTGAGAAAGGCGCTCGTTGATATCTGGTCTGAAGACTGTATATCGCTGTTGTTTGTGGCTACCCATAAGCCACGAGCGAACTCGCCCTGCCACCACGGCTAAAGCGGCAGGACTTCCGCTTTTGGTCCGGACCAATCAATGAGTCGCGTTTCTTCTTTACTCCCTCTCTGATCAGTGTTTGTTTCAGGTGACAGCGCCCCCAAACCAGCAGCTGTCGTAATTGCGTGACATTTTCCAGGCTGTTTGTTGGGATCTCAAAAGTGAATGTGAACACCACCCGAACCAATTGAAGGTGTGAAAATTCTCGGAATCTCGGACTGTCCGATTGTGAAAGGCCCCTTAGAAACCCCAAGACAGCCCATCCACACAAGAGCAACAGTAATAGAGCACAATAGGTTTATGGAAACCTACATCACACCAGTGAAATTGAACCACTGGTCCGCTGACTTGACAGATACCTGTGTGAAATACTGAGAAGAAAAAGGCATTCTTTTTCATTGTAGCCATACTTGAAGATTGCAATACAGATTAGATTATATCAGACATTGCTGGATTCAAAGTACCACACAGAACAAAGCTGTGCATATTGGGTGCATATAACAAAGATAAAAATCCAATTTCAAAACAGAGGCTGACCTCTACCTCCAAAAGGAAAAAACAAAATAAATTGAAACTTTAAGAAAGTCGTTAATGGAGTTTCTTAGACTGTGTGTTGTCTGCTTATACAGCATATTTAATATTTTAGTTATTTGTTTGTTGGGTTTGAAATCAAGTACCATCTGATTGTTGTCCACTTCAGTTTTTTTTTTCTTTTTCCCCATCGTGTCGAGAGATTTGCTGTACGCCGATAGAAAGGGCCATTAGCTGTGGGATTACTGCACAGTGTGGCAGACTGTTGGCAGACTGCAGCAGAAGGTCTGATTCATCAGGTTTTTTTTTTTACACAGTCTGAGCATTTACCCTTGAGCTCCATCAAAAATCTGCCTTCTTGTTGGAGAACTGTTAATGTCATGGCTTATCGGCTAAGTATACATAGATTGTTGATGTAAAAACCACAGTGCCTACCACATTTCTTTTTTTTTTGCATGCTTGGTATTTTTTTTTTTTTAAAGACCGTGTCAAAATGATCTCCCAACATTAAAAAGAAATGGGACCATATGGTGTTGTAGTAGTGAGCAGTTTTGCCTCACAGCAAGAATATCCCCATGTTTCTTTCTGTCCACTATTTACTACGGTCATGTTGTGAATGTGTGCACCAGGCTTTCCCTTTAGCATTTTCAGAAAGTAACACCTCGGGAACCATTTTCATAAACTTGCCTTTTCAGTGGCTTTGAGCAGCACTGTCGTGTCAACGATAACCGAAAATGCAACAAACATCTTTTGTTTTCATTTGAAAATGTGCAAATGGGGATGACTCTTCGTGAGAACACAGGATCACAAATAAACATCTGTATTTTTAATTGTAAAAAGTTGATGCAGATGTCAAGACAAATATACAAAACGAGGTCAATAGCAGTTCAGGGACATTATCGATGTAATATATTTGACCAATTGGATTGTATTTGTGGCCCTCATTGATGGACTCAAGTTTAAAAAGCAATGATCACTGCTAATACATAATACCTAGTTTTTAATCAAAGTGGTGGGGAAAAAACGAGTTACCTTTAACAATCAAAGCATGTCTTAATAGTTTGCCACGTATATTTACTGGACTGTTCAAGGTTAAGGACTTCAACCTTAATTAAAAAAAAAAAAAACGTTTGCATTGCAGCCATAATAATGAGTGAGGAGACAGAGATACTATACAGACACACCAACAAACTAGCAATAATTCAAGTCATTAAAAAAAGTGTCAGACATCCTGGAAAGTGGACGAAAATTCTATTATCTGGGTGGATGTGTGTGGTCCAGGATTGTTGACATAATGGGACCTGGTCACATTATGGGGAAACTCAATATTCACTGTACAAAACTTTTCAGGCTAGATTGTTCCTATTTTTGAACAAATAGTAGTAAATAGTACTAATTAAATTGGCCTTAGGTAGTGACTCAATACACCATCTTGGAAACTTTAGTAAAAGTGAACTCCTGGCAAAATTTTTGGTCTTTCCTCGAACTTAAGTGCTCCTACGTCGCACTGTGAGACCAGTTCAAAGACGGCCATTGTCATGGTCTTGGGACTAAAGACAACCAACAATAAAATTCAGACAATGTCGGATATTTGGGTGTGACCGTGAAAGCTGCTGCGACCTGTTTGTTATGTTGACATGTAGTGTGTTTTGTTGGAAAGTGAAAGACCATAACAGTAAATGGTAACGTAAAATGCTAGTAGATGCTAAAAAGTACCTCAGCCAACTTTGGGTGCTAATTTTGCAAAGTTAGGTTTTGCTTTCCACGCAACGGCAGCGTGCATATTCTCCTCCTTCTCCCGTTTTTGAGGATTTCTCTCCAAACATAAATACCACAATAGTGAGGGCTCTGTTAATGTTTATGTTTAGGTCATTTTATTCTTCCGTAATCACAATATTCTTGCACACTGCACTTCCGTGCACGCACACGCACTCTGCTACTCCGTTGCCAAATTCATTAAATTTGCATTACTCAGCCCGATTAGAAAATGCTCCAACCCTCCTGTGGAGAGATGAAAAGATGAGCAGGCGCACCACAAAATACCAGTGAGACGTTTAGAAATGAGGGTGGAGGATGAGGGGATGGAGGCAGCAGTAACCTGAGGATTAGACAAGCAGCGTTTTAAATAGAAGGCTGATTACTTGACTTCCACACTTTCTCACCAGTAACTCTGGAAAGCTTTCTCTGCATGAAAGTATTGTCATTTAGCTTTTCTGTTAAGTCAGCTCTTTGCCACATACCGGGATACCATGGCTGGAAGCGAAACCTTGTCAGCTGGATAGCAACATGAAGCTGCAGTTCAGGACACTACAATTTAATTATAGGCTGACAAAATGCTTCAATAATAATTAACATCTGCATAAAGCAGAGATAATGTGTTGTGCGTTACACTACACGACTGCACAGTCATACACACACTACAGAAAGTTGCACACCGAGCTCCTTCCATCGTCGGACATGTGGCCTGCAAACAAATGCATGGAACATCTCAACATTTCAACTGCACGCTAAAAATAAAAATTGATCTTGAACCCCAATCCAAACAGACCAGACTGATGGAGCATGTTAACTTTTCCTCCCTTTGTTCTATGTCTGACCAGCCTTGTGTATATGGAACACAGAAATAAGGAACTTGTATGACTATATCCATACTGCAGGCAAAAGGAACTTATATCTAACTTTTCTGCCCATATTTGACCCAAGTCAGATTTTTGTAGGACAGTTTTTCCACTGTGATAATTTTCAGATGTGCATCCAAAATAGATAAATAGCCAATATTTAAAATCCATACCCAGTCTGAATGATTATATCACATTTCTTTATCAATTTACTGTAAGTCCTGTCAAATGTAGCTGGCAGCCATATTGGATGAGGATCCCCTTGGCCTCCAATACACTCACTTCTGTTATCTTATAATAATGATTACATGCTTAATTTACAATGCATTTTAATATCGTTGTTTTTAAGCTCAACTACTTCATGCAGATTGTAACAATACTAGTTATGTTAGCTATTCAGGTCACAATGACAGAAAAAGTTGTGATTGATCGGTAAGACCGGCAGTGTGAGTGTAGCGCTAACCCTTGCAACTCAATCCCACATTCATGTATCAATAAAGACACTTCTCATGTTCACATTTACACAGGAATGCACAGAGTGCCGCTTGTTGGGAGAGATGCTAGCAATTCACCCACTCCCCCGCCAACTCATCTCCATCTCGGGTGAATTATTTCTCTTGCAAGCTGAGCCAGGCTTCTTCTCTAGCCTGTCGGACGTAGCACAACAAATGAATGTATTTTAAAATCAAAGAATAGCAGAATTTCCAACTCTTACCAATCAGGAGTCAAAATCACGGACACTTACACTGAATAGCAAACTTTACTTGATTTCCGACTTGAAAGACCTGTGTAGCATTAGTCGTCGGGATCCATGAGCAAAAAGTATCAAACACATGAAGTCAAGCAGACTGGCACTTGTTTAAAGGCCTGCCGGCACCATGCCTGGTACAGATATGGTGGATCATTTCATAACTTTATTGCTGTCCTGAATACAATTGTGTTTTAAATTAAATATTGTTCAAACACCTCCATTTCTTTTAGAATCATGACTTCATCATATGTACAGTATATATACAGTATGAGTCTGCCATCACAGTATTTGTCCTGCATGTCTTTCTGAAATGCTCTGCTGAGTTCCATATGAATCATACAAACATACAAACTACTGAATTCCCTTTGTATGAAGACAAGTTTCCGTGGTGGCAATTTTATTTATTGTTTTTTCATATTTAATTTTTAGTAAAGTGATTGGTTGCATATACATCTGAAAGTATTCACCAGGTTGTCCTTTACCTCGATAATTGATTCCCCTGTAGCATTGGCCTCTCTGTGATTTTGCCTTTGATTATTGTATTTGTAACCTGGAAAGAAAAAATTTGAAAAAAATGGAACAATTAAAATAATTTATTCCCCCCCCCAAAAAAAAACAAACAAAGTATCTAATTAAGGTCTTTGTCATTGATTGAATGCTTTTTAATCATACCTCCTTTGGTGACACAAGAAACAACAATTAAATGCTTTGTTTTTTACAGATATTGGCATTTGAATATAAATATCTTGTTTTCTATCCTTTTAAGGATGACTATTATGTGTGCATGCATGTGTGGATTAATTTCATTTTTAATGGGTAAAATAATAATTCCCACTAATGAAACATTATTACAATGGCTTGAGAGATGTTTATTTATTTTAAACAAAGTCATTACATAAGAAAATATTTCAGCTCAATATCATTATTCTGTCAACATTACCAATAAACATGCATAGTTTCTTTGATATTTGCTTTAAATTCTTGATAAGTTGCCAATCCTGGCATTTTTTATTTATCCACAAACATTATTAATTAATACTTATAATACTAATAATCACTAATAGTAAATCAGTACTATACTGATTCAGTGATGACATGGCTAATTTATGTATTTGTACGAGTTAACAGGCTTCATGCCCAATACATCGATGATGCGTTCAGGTGCATCACGTAACTGAACCTTTTTGTCTTTCTTTATACATTTGGTGGGTGCGGCTCATATTCCGCTGCACTCAATTGTCTGGAATTTATGGTAATAGTGACACATGGCAAGGAAGAAAAGAAAGAAGCTTGGTGCAGTTAGGGTCTCCTGGCAGTCAGAACCTACAGCAGCTTCACTAGAAAATGGTGCAGGGTGGGACTGAACCTGCCCTAACTGTAAGGTTTATTAAGTCTTGAGCCTGGCCTTTAAAGTAGAGACTGTGTCAGACTCCTTCACTAAAACTGGGAGCAGCCTGACAGCTGAAACCTCTGTCTCCCATTCTAAAGCCAACTTTCTTTGTCTAGTGATTTTCTATTTTAATTGAAGGAGAACTCACTATCTGCATGAGTGCATGCAAAAAAAAAAAAGTTTTTTAAACGGCACTTTTCCTTTGTCAGACTACTGAGTAAAAAGTTTAATATTTGCTAAATCCAGCATATTTACAGTAACCTCATGAAGAGATGGCCTGTTCATCATTATGCACTGTCCCATCCAAATAAACTAATAAATGAAATAGCAAAATCAATAAGCTGTAAAGAATATATTCAATAATGTAGAGACAGTCTAATTCATGGATGTCGAACCCACCCCCTAAATAGTCTCTGTGCTACACAATGAAATATGCGCTTTTATTTTATAAAATGTAATCATTTAATCAAATGCAATTAAAAAAATGGAAGAAAATGTTTCATTTTAATTGAAAGATGTTTTGTCCTGCAAAACAAAATTGAGATCTTAAAATGTCTCATTTCAGTAGAATTCGATATAAAACAGTGTCTTTTAGTATTCGGCTGTTTTTTATTATCTCGAGCGACAGAGTAGCCTTAATGAATTAATATATTTTTGAAATAATTAAGTTAAAATAAAAAATGCAATCTCTAATTTATTTTACTCAGAAAAGTTGGTTACGTGGAAATGGGCACTTGTCTAGTAGCGACACTGCTGAAAAAAAGAAGTAGCAAGAAGAACAAGGCAAAGAGTGGGAAAGCAAAACAAATAATAGTGGATGGGGGGGTGGGGGGGGTATTACAGAAACACACGACAGCAGGGATGAAAAGAGAACGAAAAAGCAACCAAATTAAAGAAAAACGCACCGGAAAAGTGTCAGAAAATCAAAGTGAGAAATGTGGAAAGGATGGGTGAGGAGAAAGAAGGGAAAGAAAAGAGGAGGTGGGAGGGAGTTAGGGAGGGAGGGAGGGCAGGGGAGTGAAGAGAGTGAAACAGGAGGCTCCAGATGGAAGGTTTGCGATGGCGGGGCGGGCTGCCGAGGAAGTCATTAAGCAGCCATTTCATCTGCGTCTGCTTGGCTAGCGAGGAATCTAATTGCATCTGAGGAGAGGAGAGGAGAAATGCCAAAGTACATTTAGATCAAAGATAGAAGACACCAGAGAGCCTGTAGTCACCAGAACCCCTCCCTTCCCTTCCTCCCTCATCCTCTCACACTTTGGCTCGCTGTCTCGCTTTCTTCCCCTCCATCCTTCACTCCATCTCCCAATCTTTCTCACATTTGCCTCTCATTTTCTGAAATGTACCCTTGCTTCTCTTCACGCTTTCACTTCGTCGCACTTCCCCTCCCACCCACTCCCCGCATCTTCACTGCCTTTTGGCTTTTTTTCTGGCTTTGGCTGCAGAGGAGAGCGTGACTGTAAATACTGTCACACATTGTAGTCATTAGGAACACAAGTCATTCTTTATTTTTACTTCACAAGGCTAAGAGGCCGTAACACTTTCTCTCCCCTATAATTTTCCATCTCTCTCTTTTTACTCTTTTTTTCTTGATTTCGTCGCTCTCAACCTACTTTCAGGTGTTAGCTGTCTGGATTCAGGTGCCACTGATGATGGGGGGGGGGGGGGTAAATTAACAACTGTGTTACCTGCCACTGTTTTGTATTTGTATTGTTTTGTACTTGTATTTAATTTAGAATTTCATAAAAGGAAATCAACCAAAACTGAATACATCGTGTGAAGCAAACAGCAGATACATTTATGTTATGTCTTTTGTCCTAAGTGCTGATTAATCACTATGCAGGTCATAATTTTTAACCCCCTGATTGGTAAAGACATCTAATTAGGTTATAGAGACCTGGGGGGTGTAATTCACCCTGTAGCTTCTTTTTTTAAGCTAAATTTCTTAATTGTACATTTTTGCTCTGGGAACAAATTTCTATGTCAGAAAGACCATTAGGCCACATTTACACGGACACCCAAAACACAAAAACGACAGCGGCGCTTGGAGTCAACGGAGTGTCATCACTCCCAGTCCACATTCTTCAGGGACTTGGTGGTTTTATAGTTGACAGTCACTGTAGTAACTTCCCAACTTGGTCATCTGTCCAAACAAATGTCTGTGTACTCCCATTGTTTAATGTTTAGTTTTTTTTATACATGGTTCTCTGCGCATATGTGTGGGGTTTCATTGCAAAAACAACCAACAATGCTGACTTGTGGCCTGGCACGCTAATCGTTTTCAGGGTTTCTTCCATTCCTGCACAAACTGACCTAATTTTCAAAATATTACAAAGTAAATGCAAATTTTTTTCTGAAACTTAAATGCTAAATTTATGTCTTTGTTTCACGTGGACGCGTTGACGTGTAAACGAGGCCTTAGAGTGCATGTGTATGACATGGTTGTGTGTGTGTGTGTGTGTGTGTGTGTGTGTGTCTGCATTTCGCCTTGCATGTCTGTGTGTGTTTGTGTGTGCAGAAAAAGAACGCTGCTTTGTGCAGGATTGGCCTTCCACTTTCTTCCCCAAAATAGAAATGGCTTCAAAAGCTCTGGAGAGGCTGGGGTGGGCATTGGAAGGGGGTTGTGAGAAAAGGAAGGGGGGGGGGGAGTTGGAGGCTGGGAGGGGGCGCTATTGTGTCCAAAATAAATTCATCCATTTATTCCTCAGAGCCATTAGAACCATTTATACATTGAATTGGCCGAGTCGGTGTGAAGTACTTTTCTAGTATTTTAGTGGGGACGCAACAAGTGGAGAACTGCAGCGATGCACAACTCAGCACAAAGAATGCTGAGCTCTCTAGGAGTGAAGCTCTGCACGTCACTGTACATGTTAACTGCTGCTACTGCAGCGTAAACACTCTGAAAACAACAGCAATTCTGAATCTGTTTACTTTTTGTGACGTTCGGTTAGAAAACCTGATAACAGCGGTGCTTTTTTCTGTCGGCATCTAAAACTAGTTATATCTGATGTTTTCCACAGTTTGCTTAATTGCTTCACACTTTCTCTATGATTGATTGGCATCACGATTACCAGACAAAAACAAAAAATGATTGCTTGAAGAAAGATTGGACAATGCCTCTCCAAATGGCCAAAGCTCACAACACATCTTAAACAGGTTCCTTTCAAACATGATCGAAAATACTGCTAATGGATTGTGATTTAAAAAAAATATTTCAAATTGTTGATAGACTTCCTCATTAAACTGACACATCATGACGTTATTGTACCCAAGAAAAGTGACCGTAATACACACAAATGTCGAGTTTTTTTTTTAACCTAAAACATAAGTATTGCCCATACAGTTAATTTACTAAGATGAGACAATCAATCAGCCTTTCTTTATAAACACGTTTTGATTTTAATATGCAGCCTAACTTGCTTTACATGTTAACTCTTTATGGTATAATTTGGCAACTTCCACTTTCCTTCATGTTTCATCCAAGCTGATGATGGTCATAAACTACCAAAAGCTTCCCTTGGTTTTGCAAAGTATCTCCCTCCCAGGTCAGAATATATTTGTGATGCATTCAATTTAAAATTAAAATGAAAGAATATGAAGATAAAAGAAAAGTGCTTGAATATCGACTGGGGGTTATGCCACTGTGAAGGCCGCCATTGTGCAGAAGAACTATTAACCACGGCTGTGGTGCACATATGCAGTCGTGCTGTCAGCAATTTAGAAAAGCCTTCCCTCCCGTTTCCATGGAAATGGAGTTGGAGCATGTTCAAAAAGTTCCACCTTGGGATCAATTTTTGAAAAGGTGCATTTTTAGTGTCTTCTAGAATCACTTCTGTAAAGACACCCAGAGCAGAACCAAAGTCTCCTTTTTTCACTTGTAGTGAAATGGAGCCTCGTCGTTTCAGTTTCTCTTCTTTTCCAGAGCAGAGGAACCCAGGAAGGTGAAGATCAAATTTTATGCACTTGCATATTATTTAAAAGTAACTCTGGCTGGTTTATTCATAACCCAACATCACATAAAAAACATGCACATTAACAGGACTTTGCAGATTCTAGTTTACAACATTGACCAAATCAAAAATCATCACAGAAGAAAAACATGTACTTTATTGATGCGGTTGGACAAAACATGATTTGCATGGAGCTCTTACTAGTTCTCATGCCAACTCAAAATGAAACTTTTCTAACAAGTGGCTATCTGAACAGTGAAATCAATGTGTGGAAGATAAAGACTAAACTTACTGTCAAGTAACAACAGAGGTGTGTCTCGCACTGATTGTTGTTTGAATGAAAGCAAGCAAGAATATTTTACAATAAAGTAAATTCCATTTAGAAAGTGCACATGCATTTTCAATGAGAATTGCTATATACAGTTAGATCTTTCTTGTTTGTTTTCATGTTACAACACCTATCATCCTGACAAAAAGGAAAACAAAGCATAAACATGGTTCTTATCCTCAATTTCAGTCTGAGAAAGACTGCAGAGAGGACATGAGCTGACTGGATGTTGGCAACAGTTTCTCATGCATGTCCAATAAAAGCTCGCATCCATGCCTCACCTAACAAACTAATTAACCAAGCAACTAGGCAGATTCTAAGGGGACACATTATGAACGTCCGGGCGGACGTGTGTCACTCTTTTAACCCTTCATATCGCTGGTTATATGAGTTAGATTTCATTCCACTTGATGAGAACCTTCATTTACGTTTTCCAATCGTCACACTTGCTGTTCTTTCATTCCTTTCCCATCTTGTCATGTGCTGTCTGTCCTATGTCAACCGTTTGTCCCCCTTTTCATCCATGCTGGTGTAGGGCTGCACTCTCAGGATGGTCAAAACAAACTTCACGCAATGAAAATTTACGAGGGCTGGTGAAGAGGTGTAACTGAGGCGTTATTTATACTGAATCTCAGTGCAAAGATAAAAGATCAGAGTTGATGACAAAGCCTCTCTGACCCTGTCCACACGAGCCAAAACAATCTTTTTTCTTCCCATCTTTCTTGGTGCAAAAACATGCAAAAAAAAAACCGAGTAGAAGACTCTTATAGGAGAAATCCAACATATCACCTTGTTAAACCAAATAGCATCAGAGATTCAGAAAAGAAAGAAACATGCGGTTACATGAAACGGCGTTGTCCAATGGACAGGGCCTCTGCCTCAATGTATGCTGTATGAACTGAGGTGGATAATTACAGACTAATGTGCCAAGACAGAGAGAACAAAGACTGGGAAGTGTGAGTAAAATCAAGTGGGGAAAAAAAAACAATAGGGTGAGAGCCTCACCAGTGTGCGCACGTCGGGAGAGAGCCTGAAAATGCCAAACAGACGCGACAGAGGCGCTACTTTCCCCGTGTAAAATCAGGTTACCACATTACACCGCAGAGAGACGTGGGGTCGACCTCCCGGCGAGGCGGGATTCAGACAGCTACTTGTTAACAAACTCGAACACGACGTGTCGTTAGCTGTGATTACAGGCGCGGCGCGGGTGAAGAGTGGCGTCGCCGCAGGGGGAGAGGGGTGGCTCAAATGAGGCAGACACAAACATCGATGGGAAGAAAGAAAGAGACAGGGAGAGAGAGAGAGAGAGATAGCGAGAGAGAGAGGTAGTAACCAGAGATGGAACATAAGAGTGTGTGAAAACCCTAAAAATGTATACACAAGGTAAAAAATAGAGGAGCAGGATTAAAGGAGGGAGTGGAGGCGAGCATGTGTGATAACCAAACTCTTCCACCTGTGAAAAAATGATAATATTAAAAAAAAAAAAAAAAAAGATATGCTGGCTTATCAGTTTCGCCTCTCCTCTTCTCCTCCTCTTCATCTCTTTTGTTCCCCTCTTCCCACGGTGCGTCGCCAGGAGGCAGAGGAGCGGTGCATTAAATGTGGCTCCTATCAGTTAGCGCTATGATGTCTTTGTCCTCTTTTACCTTCTATTCTATCTCCCTGTCCCATTTTGTCGCAATGAATACTACCATCTGAAAAAAAAGTTCATCCAACTTACTGAGAAAGTTGAGGGGGGTAAAAAAAAAAAAAAGAAAGACTAAAAACTCAAATCTAGTCTGAAAACCGAGCAGATTGATTCTAAATTAAAATTCTTCAAAAAGCTAAAAGAAGTACGGGGGAACATCATGAACATTTAATGGTTGTGTAACTTTGACTAGAACATATTTTATTACATTGGGATCCTTGGATAGACTACTTCAAAAAAAGATACTGTTTTTATACATAGACAGTCGATGCAATTTGAATTCACAAATATGCTAAAGTACGATAATAAGAGGCTAAATGAAGCCAGTCAGTCCACACAACAAGCCTTCAGATAGCTGAATAATTATTATGATGTTTTTTTCGGTGCTTCAACGTTGAAAACAAAAATGTGACGGGAAAGAGGAAACAGCTCCTGACCCAAATCATCCCACTTCATTTGTGAAAAAACCTGTGTGGTGGTGGTTCCGTTGCGGCTCAGCCATGTGTGGCTGCCAACAAAACTGGCACGCTGACATTTATTGATGATTTTGCCACTGTCTGAAGCAATGGAATAAATGCAGAGGTTTGCAGGGAGCGATGCGAGCATTCAGATTCAGCCAAATGCATCAAAATTCATCAGGCCACATTTCATCATCCTAAACGTTCGCCTCTATTTGTTGAAAGGAGACATGTCTCCCACCCACACCATTCTTCCTGTATCGATGTGAACCTACTCAAACATGCTGAGGCGGAGAGCCTGAGGAACAAAAAGACAAAACGAACGCTACCAGTCTGGAACTGTTGCTTGCGAGTTGAACATCTGCATCAGTGTAGTGACACAAGAGGACACACTGAAACATCAGATGCATGTGGACTGGCAATGGAGATGCAACCCTCCTCATACTTTCCTGAAAAATGCCAGAAATAAATGTTGCCTGATTTACTCACATTCTGCATAAAGTATACTAAGTTACACATTCATGCAAGCTGGTGATATCCCCCATCATGTCAGTACCGCTGCTTACACAATTGTGTGTGTGTGTGTGTGTGTGTGTGTGTGTGTGTGTGTGTGTGTGTGTGTGTGTGTGTGTGTGTGTGTGTGTGTGTGTGTGTGTGTGTGTGTGTGTGTGTTGTGTGTGTGTGTGTGTAACATCAAGTTTGCTCTCAATTTTATGTGGGGAACTATTGAGTTGGTCAGGCCCTTTATGATGATGCAATGAAAATTTACTTGCATCTTACAGTATCTGCCCAACTGAATAAACATCCCCATGTCTTATTAATTACTTGATTATGGAATCGTGCGGCTCATCCTGATCTGAGTCTCCTCAATAAACAAATTATCGTCAGTCTATGTCAGTATACCGAGTCAACTCAGCTTCTCAAACGTAGCCAGAAAAGAATGATCTTGCAGCATATTTGTGCACCGACATTCAAAGTGGCATTGGATGGCTGTCAAAAAATAAGTAAGATTAGGCCCACATATATATTCAGCCAACTAACAACTAACATCTATGTTGTGACATTTGTCAATCAAAAACAAATGTCTTGTCTGCTCAAAATTTTAATCATATTTATGTAAACGCTTTCCCATAATCTAAACATTTCTAAATACTCTTTGACAGCCTCGGTGGTCTGGTTTGATGTTTGTTGCCTCATATTTATTTCACAGGACTCCAGGAAGTGCTAAAAGCACATATGCACTAAAATATCATTCACACTGTCAAGTGATATATTCAGCAAGATGGAAATAGTTGTGGACGGCAGCCATAAGGAACGAACAGGGAACAGGACTAGCATGGAAAATAGCTGCCATGGAACATGGCAAGGACTAAATACCATCTGTTAACAAAACTGTCATGGACAATGGAAGACCAGGAGAATCACATTGGCATCTCACTTGCAAATTATTATTGGCTCACTTCACAGCTAATGCACACACTGAGGCCAGTTTGTCACCTTCATCCTAGAAGAGATTTCCTTTATCTCCCCCATATGATTCACTTTCTCCACTTTCTTTAGATTCACCTTCTGGCCTATATCCAAGGACTTTAAAATGTTTAGTTCTCACTTTTTTGGTGTTATTTATAAACAGTATTTGGCAAAGATTGATTTCCCCTTACTAAACCATGTATCTTTGCATTACTCGTGAGTAGAGTGCGTTATTTGATAAAATGTTAGCTGCCTGTTGTAAAGTCTACAACTCCCTTGGTATGGCGATTCTTCTGCTCCCCTCTCATGGCAGCGCTGCCATCGTTACAGCAACACACACTGTATATTTTAATACTAATCCCCACACACCATCAAAGAAAAAAAGGAGGTGTGATTGTTACAGTAATCCCTGGGGATCCTTAATGGGCGAAAGTGAATGAGAGCGGAGGATTAGGGGACTGTGACGGCCAATATATTCCATAATTAGCCAGTTAACAGCCTCAGCGATGGCAGGATTACCCGGGTCTTAGCTGAAAAACTTAACAGAGGCTACACATGACTGACAGATTGCACAGTGCTGGCAAGGAGGGACCCGTTAGAATTTAGAGGGTGGGGTGTGCAATGAAGTGAGAAATTGGAGTGAGAAAGAACATTTTTCTATAGTTAAACTTGTCATTTACCCAGAATGTTTGACATTTTAGCTACGAAAGTCATGAGCGCCCCCCCCCCCCCCCCCTCCCCAATGCTGACTGATTGAGAAAGGACTGAGTGGCTGCCATTGCATGGGAAGTGCACATCTCCAATGATCTTGACAAATACAAACTTTAAAGGCCATCTAATCAAAGCAATTTGTATGAAACATTGAAAAAAGTGTGCTACATATTTTTGTCAATGTCACGATAACTGAGCAATGTAATAAATCATTGTCATATTATGTGTGGGAGGAAGGAATGGACGCCACATCATCAAAACTAAAATTCTCAAGAACGTCCTGGTTGGTGCAGTGGAGGTCACATATTGATGAGCCAATTGGATTTATTTACTATCCTTCGGAGGTTGTCTGTTCAGTCACTAATCAAGGTCATTAAAAATCTGATTTTTTTTTTTTTTTTGGTCCAGATCCACCATTTGGGATTATACTGTTAACTCAACTTAGGTCAAGCACATTTGCCCTCCAACACCAAGGCCGGCGGTTTGATCCATACTTCCATTTGAGCCTGAGCCAAATTGTTCTTGGACATGACGCTAAACACAAATACGCCCATGACGCGGGCATGTTGCAGGGCAGCTTTGTTTCCTTTGGTCTTTGAGTTGTTTCTGTGTAATTGGATGTATAGGACGCATCCTGAAATGGAGTGTCCGCTCCAGATAAACACTCCGACTAACTCAATGCTTTCATAATGGTTCCAATAAAAACTGATTATGTACATCATAGAAGCTCCTACAATAAAGTGGTTGCAATGAATTTAATTAGACTGTTAGTGAAACTTGCAGTAGGTGGATGAGCTGTGTTTTTTTATTCTGTCTGGGTTTTTAAGTTTAGACAAGCCAAGCGCAGGGAAAAGACAAGAAATTTATCGACACAGTTTTCTCTGGTTTATTTGTCATCATCTATTTTGATCAAATTTGACTGAGAGACAAAAACTCTTCTGTTGAGTAAGTGATTATAAACATTCTTTTAACACCACTTAAGACCCTAAGTGTTCCCAGCACCCGCCACAAACAACATCTGACAGTGGATCAATCTGTAGCTACTTCATAAATGGCTACCTTCTAAAATCCCAGGATTATCTTTTTCACTCAACACAGATCAAACCAAATGGTGAGATAAATGCTTTATCTACCTTTCCTCCTGGTGGATCTCTGGTGCAATATTCTCTTGTAGAGGTAATAAGAATATATGGATTGAATGCTTCAGTCATTTATCTCAGATCCCCCCTTCCCCCCAAAAAAGACGCCTCAGTCCTCTCTCACTCTCATGGGGATGTCCATCAGCTCAAAATGCAATTTAGAAGCATGCAATGTTCAATTATCAACAGAACAATGTTTGAATACATTTTGCCCCCTCAGTTCAATCAAGCGCGTGTCTGAGAAGCAGAGGACTTACAGGAGAGAATTTCTCGGACTTCCTTGTGCACCGCGTTACTTTCACTGAGGAAATCACAAGTAATGATTTGTGGGTAAAGCGTAGCAGTGACACCTTGGTGAGACAACGCCATTTGATTTCAGGTAATTGAGTCTGCATTGAAAAGAAAAGAAAAAAGCTGTGGCATCTGTTTTGTTTGATGGGGCTGATGTTGATTTGAGCAGCATACATATTTTACCATATTGTCACAACAGCACTTGGCGCCACTTCATTTGTCGCCCCGCTTTTTAAGGCTTTGCCAATTCCTAGTTCAGATGAAAACGTGTTGCAGGAACAAAAAGGAGACATGTCCTGCATACAGTACCATCGGCTTCTCGGTAGATAATCATACAAAAATTATAGGATTTTTTATTTTTTTTATTTTGAGGGAAACTTTGTTTAATATCAGAACAATCTTGCTCTGATCTTTTCTTTGTATATCACATTTTGTTTGTGTCAAAGATTACAGCCAGCATGGCTGCTCCCGTATGGTAACCTCCAGTATCAGGACAGATAAAGATATGACTAAGGCTTGTATTCTCATCACACATAGCGTTATGATGTGCTTTATTTTTTTTTATCTTGGAACATTTTGTTGACTACTAATACATGCCATGCTTTGGTTGAAAATCCACATGTTTTCAACACAGTTTTGCTAAAACATGAATTAGTGAATTATGAAATAGGAAGTAATTTCAACTCATCAACTCAGTAGCTGTTGAACTGAATATTTTTCTTACCTTAACATTTTCAAAATGGAGAAATGTCTTCCGCAAATACCACCTGTGTCTCATTCCTTAGAAGTAGCAATCTGGTAGACTCACTGGAGATCCCTAAGGGGATTTAAGGACTGCCCCCTTGTGCATAAACTGTGCACTGCATGTAATTAATTATGTACGTTGGGTTTAAAAAAAAAAAAAAAAACGTCACACCAAAATATACACTATAGGGTTAAGAATACACAAAGTTTTATGACTCAAATAAAAGAAAAAAAAATTTCTGTCCGCGTTTCAGTTCATCCTTTGACCTGAAACAAATTGCTGTAGCTCTTATTTTCTTGACACACCTCAAACAAAAGCCTCTTTATTTACAACACTGAGCTAAAATGGGTAATTTGAAGCTAATCTGTATATTTTATTCTGCAGTCTGAGCTTTAGGTTGGCTCATGTACTTAAACGTTTTTATTGGATAGACAGATGTTTGAAAATCCAGGTAATGCTTCAGGAAATGAGTTCTCTCCATGTGATAATGGATAGTCAAATTGTATGACTTCTTTCATACGGTAGATACTCTTTCTGGGAGGCAAAATAAAAATGCAAAAAAAAAAAAAACTTTTGTGCACATTGGTGCAGGTGCAAACAAGATGAGTAACATGGCATGATTTGCTTTAATCAAAACCAACACTGAAGCCCAGTCAATATCTCAGCGAGCAATGCAGAATAATTGATGATCTGGTCAATTTTCCCAACTCTGCATTCACTACAATGAAATAAAAATATTCAACATCATTTGGCATATTATCCAAACACTCTCTGGGGCCCTCTTAAGGCTTCCCAGGGGAATTTGAACCTCAATTCCAGAGCCAGCACCCTGCCAGCGCCAACACCTGCTGTTTTCTAATCAGCGCTCCTCCGCAGAGCACTCCCTTGAACTGGTCCCAATCCTCAGTGGACCAATTAGAAGTCTCACTTGTCTTGTGTTTCCCGGTTCTTCTGAAGTTCTGACCAATGACAGATGGCCAGTGTAGAAACAACAGCAGTCAACAAGAGTGTATCGGCTGGAAAAAAAACAAACTGAACCAACACATTTGCATAGAACAAGTGAGCGTAAAGTGTAAAAAAAAAAAAAACTCAATAGCGGAATAAAAAAATCAAGTATCGTGTTTGTTTTACTTGATAGATACTATCAGTGAGACATGATAAACTGAATTCTAATTTAATACTGAATATCTAGTTGAAAACTACTGCAGAAGTATTGAGTATCAACTGTAAAATGAAGCACACTTGTTTTACCTTTAACAATTATTCGTGACATACCATAACACCGCAGGCAAACATCTGGGTTACTTTGGCTTGTTATTGCACGCATGAGGTCTGAATCACAGGGATTCCCCTGTTTTTCACTTTCTTAATCCAAATCATGATGTTTTTTTAGGTTCCAACATCTTTGTTAAATGCTCTTGAATAACACTACTTGATCTATGCCAGAAAGGGGGATTAATTACAGAAAAATATTGTAATTTTTAAAGATAATTGCCTCCACTGAGCAAAGTGGAAAAACTAAAAACAGGGAGGGGATTATATTTCAGGTACGAGCCATATTAAGTTGGGCACAGATGCGATCTGAGATATATTTGAAGAGTTATCAGATTCCACATATGACCCAGTTAAACTAAATTTCTCTGCAGGATAAAGGGCAAGTTCACATTTTGTGAAGTCTTGATGTAAGTAATAAAAGACAAGATCTACCATCCACCTACTGAGTTAAAAATACTTCTTTTTTTTTTTCCAGTTCATATGAGGTTCCATTAGTCGTTCCAGCAGTGAGTCACATGGCGTGCCACATGTTGAGAAGTATGAGACCTTTGCTGTCATAAAAGTACCTGGTACTTTTGTCATTATATGGTAGAGAGTCGATGCCAAACCGAAGTTAACATGACAATGTTTCAAGTGAAAATGCATTATTTCTGTTCCGTTTCTGTTTCAGAAAACGTGTTCACAGAGTAATGTTTAAAAAATGATGTCTGTTTTTACAGAAACAGTAGAAATGCTGAAAAGAATGTCGTTTTTAAGTTCGGCCACTAGTCAGTGCTGCTGCTTGTTTTTGTAATTAAACATTGTAAACAAACATTTGTGTGGTGGGACAACCAAATCCCAACTATAAAACTACCAACTCCCAGGAGAATGTTTCAAAAGGTTCCACCTTGGGTGGCGTTTTCAAAAAGTCCTATTTTCACTGGCTCCGGGCAGCGGTGTTGTGTAAACGCTGGTTGCTGTTTCGTGCCCCAAGGCCTGTACGACAAACCGTGATCAACATATCCAGGATCTCTCTCTATTTCCTGGGTTGACTGATCCAGACATGCGCGATCCTGATCAGCGCTAATATGAAACAGGTTTATCAACTCGCTGGTTCAACACAGACCTATGTGTTCGCGTTCACATAAAAGGGGTGGGGTTTACAACCTCTGACCAATCACACACATGGAGAAATCCTGCAGCGCAGTAAACAGATTACCGAAGAAGCAATTATTCTCTGACAACATGAAGAATTAAAACACATCCACCAGGCTCAAAGCAACTCTGCTGCCGCATCCAAAGCCAGGACATTAATGACTTGTTAATGCGTGACTTCAAATGATTATACGATATTAATTCATCAGCGATATAAACGGACGGCACTGTGATCACTGGGTTTCACTTTATTACAGCAGAAATATGTCGTGCAGAACTTCCTCTCTGCTCTTCTTTTAGTTTAGACTTTATATCCAGTTGTTTTGAGGAATATTAATTCATCAACGCGACGGCATGAGAAGATCCACGCCAATCCCCATCATTTAATAATGGACAGGTAATTTTTCAAAAGATCTTATTGGCCAGGAGGCGGCACTCTGGCCTCTTATCGAGGACGTAACGTGCTCTGGAGCAGATTTGACATTCAGCGCAAGTTTGGTGATCCATCCCTGTGAGAAGTGAGCGAGCATCATAGTACGGAAAACCCAGGGTTAATCCTTGAAGGATTAAGGCACACCTGTGCCTGACTGTGCCACGAGTTGTTCCAGCTTTCCTCCTGCTTTCCATTCCTCATGTCTCCGACTTGTTTCTGTCTGCTCAAGATCCCTGCCCAGCCTCTCGAGTGAGATTCAGATTCTGACCTCAGTCTGCACAACCACGGCCCTGCTGCTCCGCTCTCCACCTCCCTTTGCCTCCTGTGGGCTCAATAAAGGAACCGTTTGTCTCGCTACCTGCTGTGTCTTTCAGTCCACCTTTCACTTGTGACAGTTTGTACCATTTTTGGGAACAAATGGGAGTGGACATCCCGCAGTGGTTTTTTTGGGGTACAAATGTTCCCTCTCTATTCGACAGTATTCACTGCAGCTGAGCTGTACTGAATGAGTAGTTGAATCAAAGAGGGAATTTTACTCTGGAAAAGGTATATTTCCCACATTGTTACTTTATTATTTATCCTCTGTTCGCTGCACTGACTCCTCAAGCAGCAGCTAGCGCATTGTGCCTTAAAGCATCCACAATCATGAAATCTGCTCATGTACAAATATTTCAGCGGAGGGTGTTTCACCCTCAGCCAGGTGGGCCACCTCTTTATCTCAGCCGGCGACAGAGGGACTTCTCTCAGGGAGTCACCTTGGATGAGAGCAGATGTCAGGTGAGCAGTCTGAGACTGGGGGGGAAAAGAAAAAAGAAAAACTTGTGAGGGGAAACTCTGAGAAAGTGTGGACAGTCGAGAGAGAGAGGGGAAAAAACACAGGAAGGGATAAAACTTTTGGATGAAGCAGGTAAAGCAGACAAGAAATATGAGGAAAGAGTGAGAGAATATAAATGTGAGATAAACACAACAACGAGGAGGTGAAAGGACAAAAAGGACGAGAGGAGTATCAGGAATTTGCCGGAGGACAGGTCTCCTGTAGTTAAAAACAATGTCGCTCATGACAACAGCGAGCAGTCAGACACATTTCATCAAACAGAGCTGACAGAGAATAAAAGGGATTGAACAAGAATAAGGCAAGAGAAGGAGAATAATGCCGATACATATTAATGTCTCGGCCAAATAACAAAGGGAATGGGGCGCCTTTGTTGGCCAAAATACATGTTAGATCCTCTCAATATGACTGCGGAGGGATGAAAAGTGATGAAAGCAGGAAAGTGATCGATCACTGAAACAAGAAAACACAAAAGAGGACAAACATCTCATATCCGGCCCGCACGATTCAATTTCTCTCCATCAGCTTCCAAAATTGAAAGCAACTGAATGTGACACCAAGCATTTCAGCTTTGTGGCTACTAAAACACAATGAAACTTTTTTTTTTCTTTTTTCACAGAGAAGAGCTCAGTGGTCAGTCTCAAATGTCATTTCTTTTGAATCCAGAAAATACAAGGAGCTTGAAAAAAAGAAATGAGTGCAAACAGACAAAAATATGCTTTTCCCTCCAAATAGAGGTCTTTGCACCATGTAAAGTGGTTCTTCTTTGACATTTTCCAGCACAATTGAAGTTGAGCTTAATAAAAAAAAATAAAAAAAATGATGGAAAATTTTGAATAAGAGAGTGCTCTTCAGAAATGACTTACAAAAAAACTCCAACAACTTGAAGAGGAAGAGGATTTGGACTGCATAAATGTTGATTATAGTCTTGGAATTCTGCCTTTTCTTCATAAAATGTGGCCTTTTTCTCAAAATGATGACTTTTTTCTCAGAATTATGGCTTATACCTTTACATAAGTCTCACGATATGGACCTCTCCCCAAAACCTTTTCTCAAAATTCCAATTTTAGTCTGAAAATATCAAGATTTTAGTCTCACAATTGTGCCTTTTCTTCACAGAATTCAGGTCTCCCCCAAATTCTGACATATGATGGTTAATTTCTATAAACTTTTTTCTCAAAATGTAATTTTTATTACATTTCTCACTTTTTCTTTCTTTCATTTCTCAGATTTTTTTTCTTCTTTTACAAAATTCAGATTTTTTCCTTAGATTTCAGACTTATTTCTTTCAAATTCAGAGTCCTTTTTTCTCTTAAAATGTTGACTTTTCTTCTCCAAATTCTGACCTTATTGTTAGTATTTGGAGTTTTTACCTGAATATTCTGACTTTTTTTCTTTGTATTCCATCACTAAACACCATCATAAAATGTTAACTTATGTCACCGGTTGGTAGATTTAAATCTTTATGCAGAGTACTGTATATATGGGACTGAAACACATACATATCCTGAATCAATTTCACGTGAATGAAGGTTATTTATACATTTCAGTGAATGTTTATGCAGGCTGGCAATTATTTCAGACGAGTGTTATCAAATCTCATTTGCAATATTTGTATGAATATTTATGAAGGGCAAATCTTCAAGTCAAAGTTTTCATTTCATTAATATGCCGTTGATTAAATGTATTTTATTGAAGTGATTTGCAGCAACAAGTTAAATCAGAAGAATATTTAGCAGCCGGTAATAATGAGCAGCAAATTTGCCTGGAAGTGTGAAAAATGGAGCAAAACTACAACTGTCATCCACTTAGTACAGTTTGTTCACAATGCATTTCCACTCTCTCTCTCTCTCTCTCTCTCTCTCTCTCTCTCTCTCTCTCTCTCTCTCTGTCTCTCTCTCTTTACCATCATATTCTTTCAGCCTGTTCCTATTACTGTATGTTTTCTATACCTCCACATCGCTCTGCACATCGCCGTCTGGTTCCTTCCCATTCAATTACTGTCACAAAAAACATCCGCCCTCCCATGTCTTCATCACCACTGAAACATTAAAGGACAGTCAAAAGAGAGCATTCAATCTCTTGCTTCTAATAGCAAATAAACAAATATGCACAGCATCAGATGGCCACAAACACTTTGCACATTGCTATTCCACATGCATGGAATTTTACACTTCCATACGAAGGCACAACCTGCAATTGACATCAGTAGACAAGAGAAAATGTCATTAGTTGGAAAGTCTATGAACTGTATTTCTGCACGTGAAGTCACGTGTTTTTTTTTTTTTGTTATTATTTCTCTGGCATTCTCTGTGTGGAAGACAAAGAAATGCATGAGGAAACCCTCCTAATAGGGCAGAATTGACTGCAAATGTGCATTTTCCTTACTCTGTTGAATATTGCAGAAAGCCTTATTTACATATTTGTTTAACATCTGTTTCTCACTTGCATAAAGTAGTTCCACGCATGTAATTTAGTGAATGCAAATGTGCGCCGTGCAAGGCCAGGTGTAATTGGCCTTACGGGTTCCTGCCTGTTTCAAAGAGCAGTAGTGCAGCCGTACTGAGCTTAACATGCCACAAAGGAATCACTACATTGTTTACATCTCGCAGCGCTTTTTACTCTTTGCTCTGTGAGACACTTGAGTGGGTGGAAAAGAGGGAGACTATTCAGTGCTCATTACAAGGTCACTTTTTTTTTTTTTCTTGAATTGAAATCCTCGGAACAAATACTGCCGCAAACGTACAACCATATACAGTAAATCTATGGAAGGAAGTTAATCATACAGCTAATGTGTCTTTCTCTGTGTACATTGGGTGTAGATGTATTTATTTAGCGTATTTGTGCATTCATGAAATATAGATGAACCGATTATTGAACCTGTTGTTTAACATTTAAAATGACAAAATCACAGCTCAGCTAACAAAGTTGTAAAGTTCTGCCTTTTTTACTTTGTCAGACTCGTTAGAACAATTTACTCGATTTTTCACTTAGTTTTTTTTTAACTGTGTTCTGTAATTTTTCTCTTGATGGTTCAAACTGTTTTACACAATCGATTTTTTTTTTTAACCATTCTTAGCCATTTTCATCATTGTAGAATTCAGCAGAATTTTCACACCTTCATTTGGCTACATTTGCTTTTACTTTTGAGAGCGAGTCAAACAGAATGTAATTACGACAGCTGTGGGAGCATGTAGGACTTTATTGATAAGATTAAAATGAACAAATTCATCGGTATGAATAATGGATTGATTACCGTGTTGATGCCAGGGTCACTGGTAAAGGTTGTGCGTGCGGACTGGATGTCGTAAATACACAATGCAATCAAGAGGACATTAACAACGCCGAGCAGGTTATGAAGGTATAAATTATAACACATGGCTTTTATGCATAAAGCTAAATGGCACATTATCACAGGGCCAGTGTTGAGCTAAGCAGTCCCTCAGGACGCATAGACTGGCTGGAGGAACTGCAGCTGTTTCTTCTGCACGTGCGCGTGTGTGTAATACAGTCCATTAGTTGCCTCGCTACGACAACTACCTCAGCAGATTCCCATTCCCATTAAACACTACATCCTGTCAAACCCAATGATCAATAATTCAGTGTGAAAGAGAGGTGAGCGGCAGTGTCCGTGTGTATGTTATCCCCATTTTGGGTGTTTGTGCAGCTGCAGGTGTAAATGAGGCATTCGGTCAGTTATTTCTGTGCCTGTTTACACCAGTTAAATAACTGTGTTTTAATGAGATTATGGCAGATGTCTGTTTAAACGTGTGTGTGTGTGTGTGTGTGTGTGTGTGTGTGTGTGTGTGTGTGTGTGTGTGTGTGTGTGTGTGTGTGTGTGTGTGTGTGTGTGTGTGTGTGTGTGTGTGTGTTTGTCACTTTGGATAGTAAGATCTAGCAAGAGGCAATTGGACATTGCAATGCAGCATATAAAAAGACGTTGTGCTCCAGGTGTATACACAGGGAAATGCACAGTTTATTTCCTGGCAGAAGGGAATGCTCCATGTGAGAAGAGGACGCCGCGACTCATGGAGATCAAGATGGGGGGGTTTTTTTCCACTCTCTCACAGTACGCAATGAACAGAAGCCCATGATTTTGAATGAGTTTTATGTAATTTACTATGAGCAGCTCATTTATTAATAGCAGCAGAGAGGGCACCGTCTGAGAAACATTCAAGGACAGTTCTGAGGTTCTGTCATCCACGACATCAGTGGTTTTTGAAGAGGTGTTCAAAGATAGTCGAGAGCATTAATCTACAATAGTTTGAGCTGTGCATGAAAAACTAAGAAAAATATGAAGGATGAACCAATACCACTTTTTTAGAGTAGTAGTACAACTACCAACCTCTTGCTACTTGCCAATACAGAGTACTAATATTAGTTTAGTTGCTAAGCCATTCAGTAGAATTGCGAAGCCGTGGACGTTGCTCGTGCTCTCGTGTCTGCCTCCTACTGACGGATGGCGTCACGCAACATTCAGCAGGTTAAGTTGGGAATCTGTTACAACTATGAGTACTTTGTGCAATATCAGACCTGATACCCGATACTGGCATTGGTGCATCTTTAAATAGATTACAACCATTTAAAAATTTTGAGAAAGTCAATATGCAAAACTGCAAAATTGTCAGTGTGTGCTGGAAGCTTTCTCAGGTAGCTCGTTTTCCTTTCTTGTACACATCTCTGTGGTTTCATTACAGAAAACAAACACCAGCTCCCACCATTAGCCCAACATGCGAACTGCATAATTTTCAAGGTTTATGCTGTTCCTGTGTAAATGGACATCATTTTAAACACGTTGCTGTGTAAAGTAAAAATGCAAAAACAATGCAGTTTCACTTAAAATGTTGTATAAGCGAGGCCTCAGATCTTTATGACTTGTGACATTTACTTTTGGTCATGAATTTTCATTTTACATAAAATGGAGAAAAAAAATGGCTCAGTTCAATGTTTTTATGTTCTACTGGGAATTAGATGTGGTGCTTTATTTCATTTATATTTAGCACAAAATATTCCAACATTTTTGGTGTCGCAAATGTAAAAGATGTTGAACCTGTTCTCACAGCTTTAATGCATTTCACTGAATGTGCAGCCTCTGACATTAAATATACGTGTACAGTGTAGATAAGTCAAGAAATCCAACTGGCTGTCCCTCTTCTATCATTATCGGCCTCCACCGTAGAGCCTTTGTGAGAATGAATAGCAGGTTTTTACCTAAAGCCTTTGGATTCCAGTCTGTAATGATGACATAGCTCTTCTCTAATGGAGCTTCAGCCTTGACTTAGTGTATGGTGCCTGATTTACGAATCAATTCATTGATCAGTGGGTTAAATGATGCCTGTCCAGCCCTCCGGCTTTCTATTCCGAGCTCTCTGAAAGCTGCACAATGCTCAAATCATGCTATGTTCATCTTTCCTTGTTTATTTCTCTCTGTATTTTCCCACTTTTCCTCCCTTGCTCTTTCTTCATTCCTCCCTGTCCAAAACTCTAGTGTCAGGCCTTTTTTTTTTTCTTTCTTTTTTCCTTGAAGGGATTGAAGCAGCCTATCTCATAGTATCCATGACACAATAAAATATTACGCTACAGGGATCGAAAGCTCTCGCTCCCTCGAGCACCAACACGTAAATCTCTCTGCCTCGCTGCTGGCAGCTGCCTAAACATACACGGCCATCACTTTGTGTGTAAAACGTCATTGCTTTTTCTTTTCTTTTTTTCCCCCTCTCTCCTCGAAGCGGGAGGATGCGCTCTCACTAAATAGGCTCCAAATGGAATTGAACCTTGAACTCTTGCAAAGGTTGAATGGAGGGGGAGAGTCTTGTAAATCTGGTCGTTGATGGCTTATCTCAAACACACGGCACCACCCCCATTCAATCCTACAACCCCCCCCCCCCCAAATCACATCCTACCACCCGCCGCTCCCACCTTGGCTTGAATTGTGGTTTAAATGACTTTGCTGGCTTTGTGAAACAGGAACAGAGTCAGAAGGTATTTGACAGAATATTTAGAAGAATGAATAGGAATACATGGTTGGGTGAGAGAGCACAAGGGCCCAAGAGTCAAGAGTGTTCCAGAGGAAAGTAGAGAGGCCAAAGACGGTGGAGTATGAAGGGTAAAAGGATTAAAAAGAGCAGAAGGTAGATAAGAATGATAAAAAGCTGAGTCGAAAAAACAGAAAAGGACAGAGAAACCACGCAAAGAAAAGAACGACGAAGAAGATAAATTAATGAGGAGGAAATGTGCACATTCTACACAACCATAAATCCCAAAGTGACTCCTGAGGGCCTGTCAACATGCAAACTTACTGACTGACAGCTTAATGATTGGCACTTAGGGGGGCGGAGGGTGAGGCACGGGATGGAGGGGAGGGGGCGGGGGGGTGCACAGAGATGGATGTGAAGAAGACTTAATGAGAGAGGGAACAGAATGGAGACGCTTCAGGATGGGTGATGAATGAATGCGTGGATACATCAGTGCGCATATGGATTTGTGGATTGATGAATCACTCAATTGAGAACAGAGTTGGTCGTTTCTGATATTCATGGGAAAAATACAAGTGACAAGTAAGATACCGTCTGTGGCGACTCAGAGTACCGTGACTGTTCTGGATAAAGGTGGATATCCTTTAATTTTCCTCGATTTCTTAGTCGTTCTTTGTGGCTTTTCTCAAACCAGAAGTTTAGTTTCCTTTGCCTTTGATAGACAGGCCAAAAAAGGTGTATTGTTTTATGTTTCTGCTGTGTAGACACTGATGTCATGATCAGTAAATGTTTGAAGGAAGGGTTAGGGTTAGGGTTAGAGTTAGGGAAAAAACAGAATTGACTATATGCTTTTCATTGAAGGAGCTGTTTCATTGGACTGTGAATGATAGTCAAATAGTCTGATTTGTTGTTTGTTCTCCTTAAACAAACAATACATACTAAAGAGAGAGAACTCAAGCAATATTGCTGCATGTGGCCTAAAATGTGTTTTTAGAGAGTAATATGCAGTAAATTACTAATGCCATAATTAATTAAATCAATTAGATCTGTGTACAGTGAAAACTACTGTAGAAATATACAATTAGAAACACAACACAAAGGACCAGAGAACAGCTACATAATTAGACCATGTGAATAGTGATTTGTTTGAGGGGATATAATAACAATCTAAGAGAATAAACCCCATCCAATCTCCTCCATGTATTTGAGGAGCGTGTTCTCAGTGGATGGCACGGACATAATTTCCTGTCACAGCCAACTGTTTGAAAGTAAAAGAAATTGTTCTGTAGAAAGGGGTGCAGAGGGAGAGCGAAACAAACAAATTGTATAAGAGGACAAAGGATGACATGAGAGCAGGAAAGTGCAACAAAGCAAACCCCAGAAAAATAAATCTGCACTCTCCTCTATAAATACTGGATCCATCCATTCTCCTGCTATACCTGCATAAATCAAAGAACTGGAGCTAATCTCAGTTCATATCGATTGATGATAGCCCTTGGACTGATTTCCAGTAACGAACTTTAACTTTAATCCTAATATATGTGAAAGGTCCAACCGAGCATCTCATTTCAATCCTAATTGAAGCAGTTCAGAAGATGGACGGACAGACGGATTCAAGTTATAACAAGTCAAAGTCATGGTGTAACTCAATACCAGCTAAAAGTGACATTTTCTAACCAATCATGCTAAGTCGTTCTTGCAGCTTCAAAATAAACTGGTTTGGTTTGGATTAAATCCCCATTCACACGACAGCATTTCATGCAAAACACATCGCTTATGCATTTTTGTTTCAGAAAGGTTTTGTGTTTACATGGCAAAGTTTGGAAAAAAATATATATCTGTTCACACAGAAACAACAGAGAGGGTGAAAACAATGAAGCGATGTAGCATGTTAGGGCACAAGCTGGTGATGTTTTTGTAATCAAACCCAACACACAAGTGTGTAGAGAACAACACGCTATAAACATGAACAATGGCGAGCACACAGACATTCGCACGGACAGACGATAAAGTTGGATTGGTATAACAGGTGACTGTACACTCTAAACCTACATAGTCTCAGGTGAATATGGACTGGGAGTCATGACACTGGAGGCAAACATTGTTGTTATTGTCCAATTAGAGCAGAGCAGATGTTACGCCGTTAGTTTTGAGATAATTGCTGAATATTGTATTTCCCTCGCTGCACCATGTGCACTTAAACACTCACAGTCTAAATCACCACTTTTAAGATGATTCATCAACTGAGACAACTTAAACAACTTGCGCGCCTCCATTGGAGTTCCAACTAAGTAATGTAACTTCAGGAGACCTCACTGAGTGAATTAGTCACTGAGGAGAATCACTCGGTGACTGACGACTCAGCTGATGTGTCACAATAACTTAACTCAAACAAACTAAACAAAGAGAACAATTAAGAACAACACGAAAGTTAATTTTCCAAGCAATGTTTTTTTCTTGAGGTATTCAGTGATGTTCTTCCTCTTGCTTTTATAAAAGTAACTAGCAATTGTATTCAAGCTCCATGTTTCAGTAGCTGCTGACCTACATGTGATTTGCAACTCTTTACACTCCTGCTGGCATTGCACCTTCATGCATGCATTTCATTTTCACATCAAGGTGAAACAAAAGGTGACGCTGACAACAACTTGATGGACTGCCAAGTGAATCACATACTCTGGCATGATACCTGGCGCCTAACCTGCAAGTGTCAAAGTGCAGAGGAATGAGTGAGAGACTGTACAAGTATGACCTGCAGAGGGAAAAGTCTTCATCACTGAAATGACAGGTTTTAAACAAACATTTATTCTTAATGTACAACCACTGGAAACTGTATTTGAGCTAAAACCTCCATCGACATCCCTCCTTCCTCAACGTGTTTATGTGCATATTGAAGCAGCAAGGGACTGATCAACAGGATAAACTGAGGATCACTTATGATAGATGCTTATCTGCCCTATGAATCTCATTTTTGCCTTAATGAATATAAAATATCATATACCATGTATAATGTGATTTACAACATCTGAATACATTTGTGTTGTTTACAATTGCATCTATTTTTAATAGGTTTGAAAAGCTGGCGCAAAGCGGCACAACCTAGTAGAGACACTGTTGTTATGGTGGTGTTGAGACATTTCCGCGACTGGTTTTTCAACCACATTTGTTTGTGGACTTCATGATCAGATACTTTCTGTGTTCTTTTACAAAATATTGCTGTGTAAATGTGAAAGATTTCTGAAATAAAAATGCTATCAAAGAAAGGCATTTTCAGTTCTGTTGATGTGTAAATGGGGCCTTAGTTGCATGATTTATATGCATCTCGGTAAAACAAGCCCTGTAAAAACGGAATGCAGATTCTGTCATAGTTTGTAGGGCCGGTCAGTCCTCGAAAGATTGTTTGAAATCCTTCTCCTTGCATTGATTTTCAGTGAGGAGACAATGTCTTTCAAACCATCTCTTGCAAGTTTGAAATCCTCTCATAACCATTCCTCTGAAGGCCTTGGAGGGTCTTCAGATCCTGACATGACGACAGCACCCCCTCAGCAGCAAAGTGAACAGCAGTTCCTAAATGTCAGAGGTTTAAAGTGAAGGTCCCTCCTGTCACGTCCATGTTTTAGCTCGCTTGATGCTCTCAGGGAGCTTTACAATGTCAGCCACATTCACTCTCTCGGTCATTCACTCGTGGTTCAATGGAAGAGTTTGACTTTGGGATGAAGTTCAAGCACACTTTTGCAGATGGACGGGAAAGTGACTTTCCAGGTTTTGAAGTTGATTTGGTAACAAACATTCTTAACCAATATACACACATAATTCTGCCTGTTACATGCATACCTCCATTGTGTGATTTACTTAAGCAATTATGTCTTTTGCAAAAATTTACTTGAGTAACACTGAGTTTTTTCAAGAACTTACGTTCACATCATTGCACCAGTAAAAAAAAAAAAGAGACGCTCTGTCGCCATCCGTTGCATTTCACTTTATAATGTATAATAACATAGCACCTGAACACACTTGGTGGTAACAAGCGCAAAATGCTACCTCCTATATGCCACATGCACACACACACATACACATTAACCTTGTGCTTTCTCCATTAGACCGTCACAAATCCAGACCACTGACCTGCACACACACAAAAATGCTCAGTTTGCTACACACACGCGCACATGCACACAAACCACAGAGCAGTCTGTTGGGCCATTCATTATATGAATTGATTTAGTTGAGTTTCCCCTGGTGGTCTCTCCGCGATATCAAGTTTCATTATTCCATTCAACCCGTGTGTGTGTGTGTGTGTGTGTGTGTGTGTGTGTGTGTGTGTGTGTGTGTGTGTGTGTGTGTGTGTGTGTGTGTGTGTGTGTGTGTGTGCGCACTTGGTTTCAGACCAGCACACTTTCATAAATATTGAAGAGTTATCTTAATGCTTTCATTATGGCCCTGACTCACAATGGCCAAGCTTTGTCCTTTTGACTCTTTGTTAGAAAAAGCTGGCCCTCTCTCAATCTCATCTGCTTATATTATGGCCTGGTAGCCAGCTATACCTACTGCCCAGAATTAATGACAGGGATGGAGAGGACCGGGATGGGCTGTTTGTGTGTGAAGGAAAGGGAGGGATGGAGCGAGGTGGAGCAAGGAAGCAGGGAAAGCAACTGCAAGGGAGGGTTGTTGCGGTTGAGTGGATGAGATGCACACACCAAAAACTAACCACGAATATATGTAAATATGATGGATGTGTTTGGATCTAATTTCTCCAGCTGCCTGAGCTAACCCCCATGCGAGGCACATCCTGATGAAAACGGGAAAACGTGCTGTGGTATCTGTCTTGCAATGTGGGGATGGTTCCTGCAGCTCCTTTAAAAACGAAGCATCGGAATTTAAACTTTTTTTTAATTTTACCAACTGCACACCGGCTGAGCTGTGGCTTCAACCCAAGAAGGAATCCCTGAGTAAAATCAACAAATCGACTTGCGCTCGCTGCAGAGCTGCGGGATATGACATGATACGGTTTGATAACTACACGAGTTGGAGTCACATTCTGCAACATTTTTAGGACTAAAAGTCACATATTTTCTGCTTTTTTGCAAATTCACAGCATCAATGGTGAGTCGCAAGTTTTTGTATGAATCATGGTATTTCCAGATAAATGGTAAATGAAGTTTCCCCTTCCCAAAACAATGGCTTTTCCTGAGTTGCGTTCTTAAGAAGTGTGAGGGATTAAAAAAAAAAACAATCAAAACACATACTTAATAGGACTGAATGGAATTTAATTTTAAGAAGGAGAATTTCAATATTGAATCGGTGCAAAAAATTGCAAGATATATTGTAAAATATGCCACTCAGTCATCACTCTTACTTTAAAAAAGATGCAGTGTAATAATGCAAATGTCAACTTCTCATCCAGAACAAAGCTTAACCAATCACTCTCACCCTTGAAATAATATCTGCTGTGCAGTGATTGGTGGTGGGGAAAAAGGACACAGAAGCTGAATTCAGTAAAATTGTCTTTTTATACAACAACTTTAATGGGAACCCTGAATCTTTACCAAGTGTATATGAACCATAGAATATGTTGATGTGTAATACATGCACATAACTGCTAATTTTCTTTGATGTAAAAAATATTTCATACTGTGCTTTTCCTCAATAAACAATGATGTTGAACATGTTGCCCCTCAGTGTGTGTCATTTGCTCGGGCTGGATGGTCTGGTTTGTCCACCCACACTGAACCAGCGGCCCACTCTTATTTATGGCTCTGTTCTGTGCTGCTTCCTCGTTATCTCCTGGCCTACATCAATCAAGAAATCCACAGGAGGTTATTGTCCCACAGCACATTGCTATTGTTGGTACGTTGTTGGAAGTCATTTCAGTGTTCGCTGTTTTCTCCACCTGGAATAAGCTTCCTGAGAGCGTCCCTGCACTGAACTCCATCGTACTGGAACTTACACATCCATGATCAACTCAACGCTCCGAGATCAAATTTTCAGTGGAAACAGAGGCTTCAAAAAAATACAAAAAATAAATGCTCTTCTGTATGCTATTCATTATATTCCTATATTCATACTCGTTATCCATCTGTCAAAAAGACGAGAGGAACTTTATTGCAATGCAGTACATTTTATGCAGATTTTCTCACTAAACCTGTGCAAAAGACATGGACTCTATATGCATAAGTGCTCAAATGAGCTGCACTCGTTGAAGTTTTTTTTTGTGTTTGGAGAAAACGTGGCCTTAGTTTTGTCCTCACATAATTGGATGGCATCTACAAAAGAAGAAATTCTTTTTTTTTCTTTTGGGATCAATCTGTGTTTATATACATTTTCTAAACACCACAATGATGACATGTACAAAATTAGGGAGTTGTTGTCCACCATTTGAAAAAACAAGAAGAACAAACAACTACTCCCTCCCATCAGAGACTTTCACAGTAGCTAATGAGAAAAGATGGCGAGCCATATAATAAATAACTCCACAACCCAGGAAATGTGTCCCTGCCCCATCTGAGATAAAGACTAAGAAATCTCAACAAACCATCTTCTACCCCAGAGAAGACGAACTCATCGCCTACAACCCCCAACACAAGAAAAATCTATTCCGACATAGACACTTAATTTATTCATACTATTACTAGACAAAATCAATAAACATTTACTTATCTATTTAAAATAAATATTAATAAATAGGTGGTTGCTTCCAATACTGGCTTTTTTTTCTTCCCCCAGCCACTAGACACTTTCTCCAGTGGCGGCCGTGACACTCTTGAAGCTTGAGGCAAACTCTGGCAAACATGCAGTATCAGAATCAATTTCAGAAGTTCTGAGTCAAGCAGGATAACGTATTTGCCCCAACGTGTGTCCCAGGTCACTGCCAGTCACTGCTCCTCCAGGCTGCCTCCGATATTACTTCCCGGAAATCTTGGTCTTGGCGTGTGTCCAACTGGATAAGGTAGTTAGAGAAATGCCTAAGATTGTGTTTATTTTGGATGGAAAAGAAAATGAGAAAAAAGGTGTGGATTTTGAATTCACAGGATGCCTTCTGTTTTCTCTGTTTGTCTCTGGCGAGTGCACCCTCACGCCCACAAGCTGCAATCAGTCAGACGGTGACTACCCAAACATTACTTTCCACTTTGTGAGTCCGGCTGCAGTTGTCTCATATTCTCCTGATAAACTGACCCGAGCACGACTGAGCTTGGCAGCCAGATAGAGATAAAGAGGGAGGTCGGGCTGCAGCAGCTGCAGATGCAAAAGTAGGGGGAAGGAAAAAAACTAAACAAAAAACAAGTCAGGAGTTACTTTCTGTGTTTTCTGCAATTCTGTAAAAGTAGCAATCAGCCTGCATTGATTTCCCAGTATTCCCTTGAGGTCTTGGCATGAGGCAAATTACAGGTTACAAATCTTAAGCTCTTTCTTGTTTTATCTTATTTCTCCATTTCATTCAGATTTCTTTTCCTTTTTCTAATATACCATCAGTCTTACTTGTCTGATCCTCACTGTTTTCATGATTCCATAACACTTGGCACTGCCCACCATAATCCTGTCCTCGCTGCAGAGAGAGAAAAGTTATGAAAGAAAAAATGTGCTGTAATGTACTTTAAACATTAAACTTGGCATGCATTCCAGCGGCTGCCCTTGTTGCATCTTCCTTGAGCGCGTAAATATATATATATTTTTTTTTTCAGAGCATTTTGTGGCAGGGCAGAGAGGGATTTCGCAGAGAAGCCTTTCCTCAAAGTTCTTATATGGGATTGGGTTATGAATCCACATGACAGTGCAGAGACAGAGCAAGGCCACTGATCGCGCACACACACACACACACACCCACACACACTACCTTCTCTTCCCAGCCAGTGTTTCATACACACAGCATGCAGAAACTAGCAGGGCTTTCAGCTGACTGTGCAATTTTCAACAAGAATAACAATAATAACAATAGCTCTGGCTTTTCTGCAGCAGCAGAGCCCTATGCTCCTATATGTGTGTGTGTGTGTGTGTGTGTGTGTGTGTGTGTGTGTGTGTGTGTGTGTGTGTGTGTGTGTGTGTGTGTGTGTGTGTGTGTGTGTGTGTGTGTGTGTGTGTGTGTGTGTGTGTGTGTGTGTGTGTGTGTGTGCATCTTCAACGGGGCAGAAGAAAAATGGGCAAACAGAGACAATGGCACAGAATACAATTTACATTGTGCTATCCAGTGCGAGTCCCTAGAGAGGAGTGCAGGTAGTGAGACATCTCCTGTGTGTCTCGGGGTGGTTTTATATAGTGCGGGATACCAGTGGGATGATTGCATGCATGCATGTGTGTGTGCGCGCAAACAAAACAAGGTATACGTCTGTTTACAGCACAGAGGCGTACGAGCATGGCATCACAGCAAACAACTTGTGCCAGCCATAAGAAACTTTCCTTGACTGTGTTATTGGCTGACAGCTTATGTCACATTGGAGAAAGCCCCCCACGAACTCTTGACCTCACATTTGCAGCCACTGCATAAATTGCCCCTTAGGGTGGCTAACCAGTGTCGTACAGATGCCACCGTGTGGAGAAGTCTTGAGCTTTTTTCCCCCTCATCCTGCAAATCCACTAAACTGCTGCTTCATTTTATCCTGTGCTGCCTTCAAGAAATGATTGCTTTTTAGACTACAGTAAAAGTGTATCAGGGATCAATACAGGACTGTGGATATGCTCAACACTGCCAGAAACTCCCCTTCCTTGAGTCGCATTGACATTTTGATGCACACTAATGCAGGGGAATGCTCTGTTATATTATGGCTTTATCTTTATCTGGAAGTATTTATAGTGCGGCTTTCTCCCCGGGGACGACTGCATCCAGAGACTGATAGAGAATCCTGGGGACTTTGAGCAGGCATCTCTCACCTGGCTCAGCAGCAGCTTTTCTCCTGCAACCCTATGGTTTGTTTTGGTTGTTGTTTTTTTTGTGTTCAGTCACTACTGATATTGTTACAGTTACAAACATTTTCAGATCAGACCAGGGCCACGTTTTCACATAGATGGGTGTTTACAAAAACAGATATTTCACCCTCTATGTTTTCAAAAGTAGAATTGTTCACACCAGGTTGTTTTCTTTTTTTTTCCCATCTACTCAAATCCACATAAAAACCTTGTAAAGAGCTACTGTGGGCATGCCAAACCTACAGGTGGCGGTGTAACGAGGAGCATAAAGCCATGCTAGCCAGTCAGAATCCTGGAAAAAAACACAACAACAGCAACAAATAAAACAAATTGCTTCCCGTTTCTTGAGCGATAATGCGCAAGGGTCGTTTGTTTGGACCAGTAGAAAAGTGGAGTAGAAAACAAGTAATGTCTTTCACTGTAGACTAAAAACTGGTGGTCGTGTTTACACATCATTGAGTGACTAAAAATGCTGTTGCTTTTGTGTCTTTGTTGCAGATGCGTTTTCGCGCTTTGAAGTCAAAGTTTTGAAAACGACCACCTTATACGACAACACTAGAAATGGTTAAAATCCTCTAGTTTATGTGTTAGGCAACTGAAGGCTGCTGCGCTTTTGTAATACGTCATTATACAAGATCCTGTCATGTGAAGCTCACTCTCTCTCTGTCTCTGTGCAGCATGCGCCAGTAAAGAAAGCCAAACAAGCCATCTGTTGGCGTCCTGCGTCCTCCTTGAAGTTTCTCCGGAGTCACAATGTTATGAAAATGAATATATAAAATATATAATGAAGTGGGATTAGCTTTGCACAGGGATGACTCACAAAATTCTGTGCCTTGTGTTGTTTTGGTTTTTTTTAAATGGTGATAAACCAGCCCTGTAAGTACCTGAATACTAGGCCGATGTGTGTAATTGACAGATACAGATAATTGACTATACCATCTCCTTGTTCCAAAAAATCTATTTGATATATGGTCCTCCAATAGATGAGATTTTAAAATGACCAGAACAGAACAGATTCTAAACTTGATGTTGAGCCAAAAGACTGGAGAGTGATGTGTGCACTATAATTTCCCATCATTTGGGGTTTAGAACTAATTCAGGTAATAATAAGTTTATATTGATCTTCATTTATACAGGCAAACTCGTTCTCGGTTTTGCATTGAGAAACTCATGCTTCCTCCCAAAGTACAATAATATACATTTGAGACTAATAGGTGACTGTGTGCCTGTTTGTATTTATCCTGTGATAGACTGGCAACGTGTCCCAGGTTGTACCCTGCTTTTGCCAAATGTCAACAAGGATAAGCCCCAAAGCTTATAAATTGGTTAAACGATAATGGAAGTTCAATGGACTTTCAAAACCCTTCATAACCTCGGTCCTTGATATCAACTTATCCATTTCAACTCTTGGATCTGCTTCATCCATCCATTCACCGCGCCTTGAGCCCATCTGACCACCGAGGGATTCAGAGCTTTTAATCATTCTGCCCCCCCTTTATCTTCCATCTTGTAATTAGGCAAATTAACACAGAAATCACCTTTAATCCTGCCTAAAAATAACCCCACCTGTTCATACATGCTTGCCCAAATATTTCCTCTTCAGAAGTCAACTTTCTTCTGACAATCCAAAACCATGTGCACGAGGTGCATTGGTTTCTCTAGGTGTGTGAGATTGTCGTCTCATCGTGTTTGTCTGTATATCTAGTGATAAACTCGTGTGCAGGGTGTATCCTGCCTGCATCCATAGCCAGTCGAAATCAGCTCTAGCCTTTACCCTAAAACACTCATTTGGATAAAGCAGTATATGAATGAACAGATACGTAGGAGGAGCCTCCGTTTGAACTACAGCCTGTCAGGAACCATGCAGCTTGGCAACGAGGAAAACATGTTTTTTTTTTTTTTAAAGAATATTTTCTTATTTTAGCAAAAAAATATGAGATAAAAAAAAAAGTTTCTTTGATAATAACAGGCCAACAAAACAAACTCAAAATAACAAAAAAACAAACCAAAAAACAAAACCTGAGGCGTTAACACAACAAAGGGACCTTACAGAATGAGCCATGAGGGAGTATATATAGTGGCTGGGTAAAACCAACTAAGACACAAAAGGGAGAAACACAAATGAAACTACACAAACCAATCATAAGGGAAAATTACCTAAACTTCAAAAATCCCCTCTGCAATGGCAAGAGATGGTATGACCGATTGCTTGGGCGTTGCCATAAAAGGGTCTCTGGTCTGTTGCTCTGCCTTTTGCCACTGCAGGATGACTCCTCCCACCAGCACATTAACTCAAAATATAAAACAAACATAATTAACACAACAGAAATGTGATCATGATAGTCTTTCAATTAAAAAATGTGTGCACTCCATTTAAACAGTGTAAGACTAGATGATAATAAATTATAAATAAAATGAATAAATCAAATGTGTGGTGTGGACATGCAATGTTTGGGGTGTGGCTGTAAAACAAACAAGGAAGTGAGGAAAGGTGAGTGAATGGCATCACCTTCAGCCTCTACCATGTGGACTTGTCTTTACCTAAAAGGCATCAGCATGATGACATGTGACTGCAAGAACAAACGTTGACTTGTTGTCTTGCACGAAATGGAGCCAGTTGTGATTACAGCAATATGTTTAAAATTCATCGACAAGAATCAAAGATTTTTTTTTTATTTTTGCCCATTCTCACGTAAAAGAAGTCTACATGTTTCTTTGTACCAGCTTTTGATCAAATTCTGAGTCGAATTCAAGATTATTTGTAAATCTCTTCAGCATGTTGTTTGTTGCTTTGAGAATTCAAGCTTTATGTTCCCACAACTTTGAAAAATATGTACCGAGATTAATTTTTTCTCATCATATTTAGCCAATTTTTTGAGATATGTAAAACATTTTCCATTTTTGTGCACTGCGTATTGGGAAATTGCTAATATGATAACATGATAGAGATGTAAACATTGGACATACAGGACATAAACCCCGTGGGAGGTCCTTTCATTGGCTCCAGGTATGTGATCTGTCATAAATAATATTTCTTCTTCAGCTGATATTCACACAAAAAAGCGTTGCTTGACCAGCTGTCATTTTTAGCATTTCAATTTCAAACTGATGAGCCGCACCGTCTGTTCCATATTAAACGCTGACGGTCGGTGTACCTGCTCTTTCAATCCCGGTCACTTCGGCTCCTTAAAATGGAAATCAAATGCAAAATGTCCTGAGAACAGCCCTGAATCGTGAATTAAAAGTCGGATACACTTGTCATGTTGGACAACTGTCATGACGTCTACAGCTTGTGTGTGCGTGTGCGTGTGTGTGTGTGAGTGTCCAAGGCGGACACCCCGACTCGGGATGTGGTCGGCGGGTGTTGGGAGAGAGGAGGCGGCAAGGATGCGAGGGTAGACTGTGTTTTCCAAGAATCACCGTGATTTATTTTAAATTTTCTCTTTACAACCATTTACAAACTCTTTTTACTTTCAGCCTCACAACAGGCCAGCAGACTAAGACTCATCTACTCTCAGTCTCCCAGTCATCGACAGCGGGCCTCTTTAAATAGGCCCAGCCCCAACCCGAACTGAGCCAACGAGGACGCGCTGGGCCGAAACAACCGCCCAAGGGGTGTTTAACTTATCCCAAATCAGCCTAACCAAAGAAATACATGAATAAAGTACACCTCCATCAGACAAGCACAACTGTCGCTTTCTCACAGTGTGTATGTGTATGTGTGTGTGTGTAGAAGCTTAATGAAGGGGAAGAAGATTCTCTAAAGGATTCCGAAATCCACCAGGGAGCCATAAACACAGCTTGTTAGTTCAGTAACAATACTTCAACACACATGAACACACATGTGTGCAAGTGTGATGTAAATAAAGACAATGACTTCCTGTTAAGACTGTGTGTGCACACACACACTGTGTTAACAGAGCGAGATGGTTTCTCCTCATGAAGTAAATTAAGTCTGGATTATCTCAATGACTCTTCTTTTCTCATAGTTCCTCTGTGATTACCGAATTGTTCACGGGCTAGCTTTCTAGTTAACATCCCAGTCAGTAAGATGCCGAAATAAACGTTGAGATGTCTATGAGTCCAGCACAATCTGCTGAGCAGGCTAATCTTCACAACTCAGCTGCAGCAATACATTTCAAGTCTAAATACAAGTGTCAGAAGTAAAAACTAATCTTAGGCCAAAAGTGAATCAATCCATCGAATGAATTTGTCACCCTGCCATTGTCAGACACATCGATACTATAAACTATTCAAAGTACAAATGGAAAAATGTTATTCAGAGCAGTTTGGAGAGAATTAACACAACAAGGCTGTCAAGTCAGGATAAACCACCGCAGCCGAGTTTCCCCAGTCAATGTACAGTAGTTATATTACTTTAAAAATAAGGGAGTGCTAAATCTAATCTGCAGGCGTTTTAGTTCATATCAGGACTTAACCCAGGACTTACATGCCTTCACACAGTACATATTTGTTTTCAGTAGCGTGCGGTGGTGTTTCAGTCAGGGCCAGCAGTTACCTCACCCCCCACACACATGCATGACTTGTCACTTAAGCTTATTTGATGATTTCAGTTTGTTTTTGACATTTTAATCACATTGCTTTAAAATTCAGTAATACCTGAAAATCTTATGCTGTACATATCCTGCTGATTAACTCTGCAGCACAACCTGATCTCGGTTCAAATCGATGTGTGAACCATCCTGTGGAGGACCTCCTGCTGTGCTCACAGTGGTGCTGCTGTAATGGATTATAAATCCATATATACATGTATTTTTTTCTCATTGTCAGCGTGAACCTGGTCAAAGAGAAGGGGCTGAATTGGCAGTCATTTGTATGCAATCTTTAGTACAAGTCCAAGGACAAGTGACGGAAGAAGAAGGAAGAGGTGAAATGTAAAGTACAAAACTTAGACCAACTCATTTTTAAACTAAAGAAAATATTTAGCCATGTATTAATTTGTCTTATTGTCATATTTGAATAACAAATTATGTTTCATACGGTCATTAACAATATATCCCCTCTTACATACAGCAAATACTAGCGTTGTCAAAATAAACGCATTGATGTGGATTAATCTGATAAAAACAGTTTTTTAATGGAGTTAACCAATTAGCGGTAAAGAACGACTCAAATTCCCGAAAACATCTCTGGCAACCCATTTCAGGCAATTCGTCCAAGTAGACTGACCGTAGATTTTTTTAACTTTGGTCTGAGCCAATGAATTATGCAATAAGGGGAAAAACGTTCCAAATTCGTCTTCATACAAACGGAACAGCTCAACTTTTGGAAAATGGTTTGAATCAGCGAGATAGTTCTGCACATGTACGATTTGATGGACAATAACGACGATGTGTCATGACTCCCTGTCCATGTTCTCCTGGGACTGAGTAGTTTTACAGGTGACAGTCACGGGCAATAGCAATCTACCAGCACCCACTAGTGGCCCAACATGAAAACTACATTGGGTTCAGTGTTTCTTCCATTTCGGGGTAAACGGATCATCGTTTTCAAAACATTGCCATGGAAATACTCATTTTTGCTGGAACGAAAACAATGAACTTGAAACGATGTGTAAACGGGACCCCAGTTATACCCACGACATATTCTCTAGTTTCATTTCCACATCGTGTCCATTTTTTACACACAAACAACAAAACGTGATGGGAACAAACGATGGAATCTGGCTGCATTCAGAAATAATCTCTCGCACAAAGTTGTCCCCGACATTGTCTGGCTTTGAAGCCCTTTGCAGCTGCTGAGAGAGCTCAAACGCAAATTCACCCAGAGAACTTAGGTGTCCTATTAGTTCCCGACTTTTACCTCTTTTCAGCGGTAGTTGCGGGGCCTGTTTGGTCAAAAAGCCTCATCTCTGTGTGAGCTTCACCTGCATGCAGAGCGGGCGAATAAATTAAAGCTGGCACATCAAAAGCTGGAGAGCGATGCAGAGACGCAGGAGAGCAGAAAATAAAAAGAGCAGATGGGGACAACGTGGCGAGGAGAGGATGCGGGGGACAAAGCAGGAAATGAGGTGCTAAGGTGGAAAATGACTGGCGTCTCTGATTACCATCATAATAAAACTCACAAATAGGTATTTGATAGATTCATTTGGACGCTAAGTGAACAAGTCAAGGGGTAAGTGCGATCGTCTCGGCATCTGCTCATTGTTTTGTGATTATTGTTGATGAACGAGCAGGATTTTTAACTACGACTGGAATGCTTCATTATATCCTAAAGTGCTATGCCTCGTGGCAATTGAAGATTACATAACATCTGATTAGAGATTACACTGCCATAATTGCCCACAGGGGCAAGTCTAATATGTCTCATTAAGAATTATCAAGGAACCAATATGACGGCAAATTAACTACTTCTATTTGATCTTGAGGTTGCAATTGATGGGATCTGGTCATAAGGCATCAATTCAGCAATATAGAGGACAATATTGCATCGGTATGTGACCTGGATTTGACAAACTTTGGTGCAGTAACCAAGAATGTAACTGTCGTTCACATAGCATCAGAAGTTGAGAGTGTTACACAAGGTCCACCATTTTATCTCCATGGCATTCTGATATTAGTTTTCTCACTCTCTCACTCAACCTCTTCATCCATCAGGGACATAAAGCTGCAATGACACTTCGTCACCCAACCCTGTCCTGAGCTCTGGCTCTTGCTTCGCCCCATGACGGACTCATCTCTTCCACCAAACAACAGCCCCCACTTGTGGGGAAACATGCAAACTCCATCATTTTCAGAGTTTCTGCTGTTTCCATGGTAACGACCAATGCTCTCTAAACTTTGCCGTGTAAACAAGAAAACATTTTATCTGTTTATCTGTGTTAAATGGTTCATTGTAATGTAGTTCAGAAAATATTATTAGAAGGGATTCAATCTACTTAATCTGAATAGATGGCAATGAGTGACGTGATTAAAATACATTGACTCAACAATTTTTTTTGTGTGTGGACATTGTTTTGCAGTGCAGATATGATTGCTCATCTTGACTGAGGCGAAATCCTCCTTCACCCGCGAACAAGATCAGTGCTTGAAGTGTAACACTTGGACTTTTAACATCTGCATTCCTGGCTTGTCACTGTGGAATCCTGCGGAGGCGCTGTAACACAGAATCTGCTCATATGACCATGTTTCCCAGCAAAGTGGGCAACAGCAGCGATTCCCACCAAGTGTTGCGACAGCTCGCCAAAATGAGCCCTCCCCCCACCCACACACACACGCACACACACACACACACACACACACACACACACACACACACACACACGCACACACACACAAACTCAATTCTCTTGCAATCATGCAAGACTGCTCTTCAAAATAATTTCAGCTATCGCTCACTCTGATGCTCTGGACACTGCACATCTCCATGTTGTTTCTTTTGCTGTTTTCACTCAGCCCAGTTCCTTGCCTTGCTGTTTCGCAAACATTTACATGACCCCTTCCCCCCATTTTTTTCATTGTATTCTTTCTATTTTTTATTTTATTTCTCATCTCTTTTTTTTTTCTTTCCCAGAGAAAGTTACATCAATAAAAGAAACAGAAAAATCACACCTAGGCTATAAGTTGTTGTTTTTTTTTTTTCTTTCCCATTGCGTTTGTTTCGTTCATAGTCGTCTGTCTTCCCAAACAATATTACAAAAGCAATTCCACACCAGTCAATAGACTCCAGGATTGGCTCTCATCTACCTCGTCCCATAGGGGCTGCCATATCATCAATACAGATTTATACCATGGCTTGGTAGCTAATATACACAAATGCCAATACCCCGGCTCTCTGTAGCTGGTAAAAAAAAATAAAAAAATAAAAAAATGCATGAAGCAATCAGGGCCAATTTTATGAACAGTACTAAAAGATTGACAGTGAAGAGAAAACAAGGTCAGTAAAGAGGGGTGGGGAGGATGGAGACAGTGGGAGGTGTTAACAGTAAAATTGTAAGTGCAGGATGGACAAAAAAGAAAAAAAGTCCCGTTGGTAGAGATTTTCTTGCTCAAACACGTGCAGCGCTGCGACTTGCAAATTGCGCAGCTGGTTTGTTTTTTGTATCAATCTGAGGACTGTCAGCCGTCGCATTGATCTGCCCCGATCTTGTGTTTCATCAGCCTTTTCTCCTGTGCAGCAGACGCCTTGCGCATGTCAGTGTGACGTTTGAAGTCAGTTTTCACTGCACTGTTTGTACTGACACATCAGCTGTTCTGCTTCAACTCAGCAACGGCATGATAAAACACATTGGCAATATATTTGCCTTAATCACTATTTTCCGTCTTCACCTTTCTCACGTGTGCATATTAAAAATGCTCTTTATAATTTTTCAAACGGGAATCATTTGTGATGTAATCAGAAAATGTTTGGGTACCTTCTCTAGAGAATATGGGACTTGTGCTTCTTTGAAGGGAGCCAGATCCTTTCATAGAGCCGTTCAAAAGACAGGCTCATTGTTATATTCAGAATTTTTTTAGAAGTCAAACAGGAGTAACTCGTTTTGATCAGTTTTTAACTGGCAGCAGTTTTAAGGTAACATTTGGATCAGCACACTTCAAACTGACACGTATCACTGACATGTACTCTACTGGTAGGAGTTATTCTGAAATATTGATGAGAATTTAATTTGTCTTGTTTAATTGTAAACATTCCACATGGTGGTGCCATAACCTCATGCCTTGACAATTAGATCAATATTTTTGAATTTCCCCTTACCTAAAAAGCTTTGTGGCACTATAAAAACTGCATAGGCTACAGATATGTTCTATACATAACAACTTTACTGTAATATCTTTCCAGTTTAGCAATAGAGCGGCACTAATGTTTCCTCCCCTCGCTATGTATATATATAGCTGTGTTCACTTGAATGGCTCGTGCTGCAGACAATTCAAAACTCTCAGATGTCCTTCGTGGTTCACGTGAATGCAGCATGGACACCTCAAACTCATCTGGCACACAGGTGATACATTCACAGGTGACTTTAATTTGAGAACAGCTCGCAAACAAATGTCTTGCATCTGCAAAACAATTCCCTTTGTTCACTTAAAAAAGTCGATCAAAAGACTCGCAGATGTCATGCTATTACTTTCAGATCGTGTTGCATTTGATTTGTTGGAGGATTTGAAGGAAATTATCAGTTTGATGATCCAGTAGCGATCAAAATCTTAAAATTATTTTAAAAAACCATGGAAATATCCTTAATTAGCAGCTCAAAAGGCAGATGGCTGTATTGCACTTCTAAATCTTAACACTATGTAGAGCTTTAACGAATTAGATTCTCAACCAAACAAAGCTAATCTCCGAAAAATGTTGCTGCTGGTGAACAAAGGTACCCAAGCTAAAGAAATGCATCATAATGTATATAATTATAGTAAATGAAGTAATGATTGCTGTGGCCTTGAAATGTCTGTCCATCAACAATCCTCACAAATATAAATCTGAGTAAAAGCAATAACATCACAAAGGTGCAACACTTGTTTTGTGAAATTTCACAAGACTTACAGCTTTCAAGTAAATACTAACAATGGAGAGTCTGTATATTCACTTCCTAACTTTTTCACTATATTTTCTTCATTTACATTCATTTACAACATGGAATACTATAAAAAGGTGAAGAAATCTGTTTATGATTGCTGTGATTGTATACCACGTGAGGTCTGTGACAGCAGTCTGGGACATCATATTGGAATTCAATCTTCTCCTTCTACATTGATATTTTCTCATCATAACTACTCTATACCAGCATCACACATTTCAAGTTGTTTCTGGCTTTTCACATTCAGCCAAAAGCAAATGTGTTCTGTCCTCAAAACACGTGTGACTGCATTGATTGACCTACTTGAAACCTTCAAACCTTTGTCATCAATAATTTCCTTTTATATTCACCTCCCTGTCTTCAAAATCCACTTTTATGCTACGCAACACAAGAAAACATAATGGGATGAATTTTTGTGATCACACTGGAAAAGAGGCTGGTTATCTCTGATTGACCATTACATGAAAAAAAATATGTGCAGAGGATGTATCCAGCTGTGATGATAGCATCTATTTTGAGTCACCTATGACCAAAACACACACACACACGCACACGCACGCACGCACGCACGCACGCACGCACGCACGCACGCACGCACGCACGCACACACACACACACACACACACACCTTGCACATCACATGTTACTAGCATCAGGTCCTGTGTGCATCATCAATAATTTCAAATTCCTTGCATCTGTGTGTGTGTGTGTGTGTGTGTGTGTGTGTGTGTGTGTGTGTGTGTGTGTGTGTGTGTGTGTGTGTGTGTGTGTGTGTGTGTGTGTGTGTGTGTGTGTGTCACTGAGGCACGGAAAGTTGCTGGGGCTCCTTTCTACCTCCTACATGTACACCTCATCCCTTCCTGGCTCCCTGGGTTTACAAAGCCTCATTAAGCCACCCTTACCGCAGCGCACACACACACACACACACACACACACGTGCACGCACTTACAGAGAGCGACTCGCTAACAACAGCAGGATCGCAGTAGGAAAACATAAGCGGGATCTGAAGCAGGAAGGGAGAACAGATGGAGAGCATCGTTACACATGCACATCACACCTATGCAGACATACAAAATTGCGAGACACATATTTAACCATATGTACACTTACACATACGCTGGATGAGGCCAAGTCTCACACTCTGACCCTCCTCTGACTTCCTCTCTGATTTTGGTCAATAGAACCTATGTGCTTCTGAATGTGTATCCGTGTGTGTTTGTCAGCTGCCTGCCTGCAAACAGCCATTGTGCAGGTTTACAAAGGCACCTTCCACAAGACGAGACACATCCCAGAGCTCTTCCATATGTGAGCTCACACCCTCTCAGCGACTCGACGTGTGAGACGACCGTGTGATGTGTCAGCTAACGATCTTATACAGATGTAGCTATTATAGGACTTTTTCAATTTTGTGTGTGTGTGTGTTTTTAAGCAGTGGACATGTTTATGAAATGTTTAAATTTTGCTTTACACGATTTTCAATTGGTTCTCTGTGTGACGTGTCCTTGAGACAATGACCTGAAGTTTCAAGTCATTTCCTTTTTGTAGCAAGTCTGTAAAACAAATGGAAACAGTTATCAATAAATAACCTTTATGCTCGCACTATAAGGACAATTTGGCCCAGGTCTCTTCACCACTCTAACCTGCCAAGAAATACTTGTTTCACTAATATTGTGCTTTATAATTCATGGCCAGAGAAAAAGGAGATATTTTAAAATGTAAAACTGAAAGCAAGTACTTGACCTGACGGAGATGTTAAATGAAAACAATAATTTAAGCAGCTTGGAGCTGCGATAGTCCATAGCTAGTTGGGAATGTCCCGATTTACATCATTACACAAAAATGCCAAGTTTAGAAAAGAAACAAACAAGCTCCTTTTTATGTACAACAACTATGAGGTGAACGAAATGAAGCTCAAGAGGTTCCGTTTATTGTCCCATAACATTGATGCACATTTGCTGTTAACATATCTAACAATCAGTATAACATTTGCTATAAAGCTTTATTATCGGTTTCACTGAAGTGGCGAGCGGGAGTGTTGTAATGTACGCCTATGAGTAGGAGCAAATTGGAAAAACTCACAGGTGTGCATATATTGAGAACATTTCTTAACTTTCTTTTTCACTCTATGGAAAGTTGGACTAGTCCAAATTCCCAGTTACCCTTGAACACACCATCAGCAAAGACACCTTAGGCACCGTTTACACAATAACAAGTGAAAAAAAATCTTTTTTGAATTTTCGTTTCAGAAAAGCTTCCTATTTACACAGTGACGTCATCATTCCTCTTTCAAGTATCGCATTTGCATACCTAATTGGCACATGAGAGAGAAGCACATAGAGCAAGGGGGGGGGGGGGGACGAGTGCAGAGAACAATGTGCTATATACATTAACGATGGGAGGACACAGACATGACACATGACCAAGTTGGATTGTCATTACAGTGACTGTCAACCATAAATCCACTACAAATCCACTGGGAGTCACGACACTTTTAAGGCAAACATTGTTATTGTGTATCTACTGGCCCTCGTGAGGCCATGGTGCTCATGCACAGTGGCAGCGTTTCAAAAAAGTTGCATTTTCCCCATTTACACAAAGATGGACTCAGAACATTTTCAGAAAGTCCATCTTGGGAGCGGATTCAGAATGTAAATACATAAGTGTAAATAGTTAAATGTGGATGATCCAAAGGAAATGTGTGACATAAGCCAAGATACATCCAGTGTTATTAACCAACATCTAAATTATGGTTTACTTGCAGCAAGTAACTATTAATGAATCACATCCATGTGGATTTTCATTAAGAAACCAATACTGTGTTATTGCTTCATTAACAACTCCCCAACATTTCTACTATTAAAAGGGAAAAACTGATCAACTGATCTTCAAAGACTACAAATCCCAAACATGTCCTTTACGTAGTCTTTAGAGCAAATGCTATTTCACCACATGCTGTCTCATCTGAATGTCAAATGAACAATTCTTGAGGAGTAGTTGCTGATATGTTACATGTTACAAATCACTGGAGCTCCATGAAAAAAAAAAAAAAAAAACTCTCCCTTGTGAGGAATTAGATCTGTTATAATTTAATCCCTAATTTCTTGGTAACTAATTTACATTTTCCAGAATTGTGTGTTGAGTAGTTGTGACACATTTTGTCATGAGTCGGATTAATCGAGGGGCTGAAAATATTCAATGAGTCATTGTTATGAATACCAATGAAAAACCTACACAGTGGTTGTTCTCCATGGCCGTCTGCCTGAAAGTCATTTAAAACCTGTTCTCCCGCTGTGCTACCTATTAATCCTGATTTCCTCTCATCTTTTCTAAGTTTTCTGAATGAGTCAGGCCACAACCCAAATCATGTATTTTTCTTAACTTCGCATTCCTAATTGTATTCACTGTGGAACTGACTCTGATCACTCCTATTATGCAGATGACCTCTTATGCAAGCTGTTGCTCTTGGTTTATAAAATGTCATGCTTTTTGCTACGCTGAATTATATAAATGGAAAAACATAGCAGATTCAAACAGCAGAAGATTATTCTGTTCATTTAGCCATAATAATCATAAGGTATGAATTGAAATTGAAAACAGCAAAAAGAAAAATCCAGATATAGCTTATATTTTAACAACCATCACCACATTTATGTAAAATTCAATCTCAGGCCAACATAACTTTATGCAATTGGTGGTTTCCGGTACTTCATTCCAGGATTGTCAGGCATGCAGTTCAGCTGAAAGATGCTTTATTTCGTCCAGCTTGTGGGACAATGAAAATAACAAAGACATGAGCTGGTGCTTTTCGATCATAGTAATTTCTGTTTCCCATTTGTCCAAATGGTTTTAGTAACAGTAGAGGTCTTAATGCAGCCCCGAAACCCAAAACTGAACTGCAGAAGGGAACCGTGCATAGTGCTGAGAGATCAGCGATTCTACTAGTGAAGCTACCTCGCTGCTAGTGAAAATTTGCTTCAGAGACAAATCATGTGGATAATTCTATGACAGTGTATCCATATTTGTCTAAATACACACTCTGGTGCAGCAACGATTTCAGATGGTACTTAGTTCTAGGACAAATAGAAAAAAGAAGAAGAAGAAGAAGAAGAAGAAGAAGAAGAAGAACTACTAGAACTAGAACTAGAACTGCTATCCAACCCAAAAGAAGAAGAACTGATATTAACATTAACAACGAGACACACAAAGCCACATATGCCATCCTATTCATGTACATGGGTCAAAAAGAGGTGGAGATGATTTGTGATGTGTGTGTGATCACTTCTGCAGAGATTTCCACTGGTGATAATTGTATGTTTCCATCTTGAGAGACACAATGTAAAAATGTAAAAAAAAAAAGTTTGCAATGAGATTAGTTATTTCAAAGTGTGTATGTTTCAAAGCTGCACTACTCTGTGTGTGTGTGTGTGTGTGTGTGTGTGTGTGTGTGTGTGTGTGTGTGTGTGTGTGTGTGTGTGTGTGTGTGTGTGCGTGCGTGCGTGCGTGCGTGCGTGCGTGCGTGCGTGCGTGTGTGTGTCAGAGGACTAGCCACTCTTAAAGGTCTTGGCGATGTTGTTATGAAACCTGCTTCACACACTTTCTCATAATTCCCTCCTCCCTGTCTCTTCAAATGCAGTGCCACCTTCATCACGAGCTAAAACAAATAGCCTCACATTCTCCGGATAGACAGAAAAAAAAACACACTCCCCGCACACCAAACACCACTAATTTTTGTAAGGTCTGTGCGGCGGCTGAAATTCATTTTCCAACCCTTTACCCCAAAAGTACATTAATTACTTCGCCTCGGGGCGAGTTGCGACCCATAAGTTGAACCATTTGTCATGTGTGTTTAAGAAAAGAGCAATAAGATTTCACTTCAGGCACTTCTCACGCTCCTGAGATTTGTCCTCATAAGGATAGCGGTGCAAAGGCAAACTCACACACCGACCAGTGGGAATCATTTCTGTGTGTAATTTTTCCCATTCGTTGTCGGTGGAGCGGGCCGTTTGATTGGTTGCTGCAGTGATAGATGCCTGGCCAGTTTTGTGATTACTACAATCTTCGATCTCCAGGGCCCAGCATAATCAGAATAAATGTCCCCTTTACTGTAGACGGAATAAAGTTGTGTGTGTGTGTGTGTGTGTGTGTGTGTGTGTGTGTGTGTGTGTGTGTGTGTGTGTGTGTGTGTGTGTGTGTGTGTGTGTGTGTGTGTGTGTGTGTGTGTGTGTGTGTGTGTGTGTGTGTGTGTGTGTAAAAGGGAGAACTGGGGCTCGAAGAGAAAATAGGTATGAGTGTTGTTTTGACTGGGAGGTCTAAGTGTTTGTGCAAGTGAGCAGTGACATATGGACCATGTGTGTTGCATTAATGCGTAAGAACAAATTGCATTTATGTTGAGTGACTCGGGTTCTGATACAACCCCCTGCTGAGATTTTATTGCAAATACAAATCGAGGGGGCGCTGTTTGGCTTTTTTTGTGATTTCATATTTCTTTGGTTTTTGCTTTTTGCTGCCACTTTCAGATTACTATTGAACATTGTGAGTTGAGTGATCAGAAGATCAGAGATTGGGAAAACTTTGCATTGACAGAGCAACATTTTGAAAACGATGTCTATGGACAGACAGAAATGCTGAAAAGGATGTTGTTTTATGTTGAGCCACTACTAGGTGCAGTTTTTTGTAATGAAACCACACACATATGTGCACAGAAAACTATACCATAACTACGCCATAACTATGCCCGGCCCCCATTTCCATGGAGACGGTGTCCTCACGTTTTTGAAAATTTCCACCTTGGGAAGTTACTGGACCATACTTTATGAACATTCCAGATCTGATGAAAGAAGTCATTTATTATTGCTTGGTGCAATTTATTCTTTCAGTATTCATCGCAGCTGTATTTGCAACTAACGAGCATAAGTGAGCTGCCTATCAGACTAAATATAACTGCCTCATGTTTTTGATAAATCTGAGAACAATTTGGTCAAACAAATAGTGGATATTTCTTTCTCCGTTTTCACTCCATCCATCACTTGAAACATAAAAGTTGCCATTTATCGGTACCGTGTGGCTTGGAACTCATAAATCATGAGCTACCAGTCAATTTCTGTGTCCCTTCAAAAAAAAAAAAAAAACAATGCTCATGTTGCTCAGGAAATTGCTCGACTGTGAGCTTTTTTTGTCCGTGGGCATTAAGTGAGGCTGGTTACCGTGCCAGATGACATCCATCACCAGGAACACTGATTTGCATGCTGAAAACACAAAACCCGCTCATGTCTGGTGAAAGTGGGTCTAATACATTGTGTGAAGTGTTTTCTAGGATGCCGATTGGAAGACGAGAGTCAAAACGTTTGGTTTTAGCTCCTTCTTTCTATTTACCTGTTTTGTGTGAGTGTATATTCCAAAATATGCCAACCCTATACATTCGGCAGAGAACCTGATTGAAGTTTTTTAATTGCCTTTAAATCCAAACTGTCAAAGCAGAGATGAGCTGTCATGCATACTACATACACGCACCTCCGACCCACCTTTTTAAATTTCAATCAAGCTTACGACATCACATAGATCAGTGTTTACACAATCAATATTTATTAACCCTGGATTGACTGTGGTGTCAGCCTATACATATTGAAATGATCAGGATATTGGCGTGTCACCCTGAACACCACAGTATTTATGGAGGATGTATACTAATGGCAGGTGGGGGGTCGAGGTGTTAAAACAGAAGGTTGGAGTTCACATCTCATCTCCATTTGAGGAAATTACCGCATTTTATGGGGTGGGGGGTAAAGCAGTGAAAAGCATTATTAGATGGTAGATAATGAAAACATCAAAGGCCCAGAGGTAAATTATATCAAGTCAAATGAAACTTCTTCAAACAGTGATTTGATGAAATCTGCATGGTACTCCGCTATTCGTAATGCTCATGAAAATACATTTAAAAAAAACGATTTTGTTTTGTTTTGTAACAAAAACTCAGATTCCCAACTTTCAGAGCTAAAATGTAACTTTTGAATTTGTTATCTTGGTTTCTTTTTATTTGTGGCCTCTTGTACCAAAAAAAAGCCAATTTGGGAGGTTGTTTTTTGACCAAATAACGGCCTGCCATGAAGTCAGAGTGCCAGATTCTGGACAAGAACTCCCAAAAGTAGACCGCCTCCAAGAGCCATGTCCAAAAACCAATCGATCTGAGCACAACACGAGAAGGCACAGACGACATCACATTAATCTATTTTTATTTTTATTTTTTTTAAGTGCACAAACACACAATGTTTGAGCGAATTTTAAAAAAAATTTAACTTTTCATTGCACATGACAGGAGTATCTGTGCGTGTGCGTGTGTGTGTGTGCGTGTTTGTGTGTGGTAACTTAAATGGGAACAAAACGTCGATAACATGTATTGTGTTTGCGTAATTACAGGGTTTGCTTTGGACTTGGTTACGTTGGCTATACAGTAGGCACGGAGTTGTAATGGTTCAGCTTGAATGGAAAATCAATGCATGTTGATGAAGAAACCCTACAAGTAATGCTACAACCTTCTATTTGTTATTGTACTTTCAAGACAGATGCAGTATTTGGTGATATTAGGTGGTGAAATGCAGAAAGCGCACTTCCCAAAACAGCATCAAAAATATACATTTCTGGATCCACCTGTATTTTTGTATTCAGTTTTTATTTATTTAACTCTTGTTTAATGCAGTAAGTCATTAAGAACTGATTATTTTCAACGGCACCTGACACAAAGAAATGCCCTTTAAAGGAGACAGGGAGGGGAGTTAAATTGGAATCCTAAGTTTACAATTATAAAGTAATACTGTAAAAGAAAACACACAAGAAATGCTGAAAAGTTTGTGATTCAACAAACACTTATGTTACACCTATATGTTGAAATGTTAAAAGATGAGACATCTTCTCAAATCTTCCTCTGGACTTTATTTCAGAGCAATTTACTGAAGCTAAAAGCAAGTTAGAGGAGAACTTTTTGCGAAAGAACAAGTCAAATAAGAGCTAACATAGACGTAGCGAGGACACGATGTGACTAGAGCAACAGTATGATGTGGATGTGAACAAAGCGGTGAAAGATACCTGCCGATGCCCGACACGGTGCAGCGCTCTGAGGTAATGTCCCTGGAAGGCATGGAAAGTACCGCGTGTGTGTGTGTGTGTGTGTGTGTGTGTGTGTGTGTGTGTGTGTGTGTGTGTGTGTGTGTGTGTGTGTGTGTGTGTGTGTGCTAGTGTTTGAAACAGCATGAGTCACATGACCTGAGGGAAACTGTGTCAAACTTTGTACGTTCAGCAGCGACGGTGAAGAGAAAGACGTAATGCAGGAGTGGATGTCGGAGCAGTAAGAGTGGACAGTGTGTGCAACTGGAAGAAATGATTATGGTTATGTGCTGTGGTGTGTGCACCATTAGCAGGTGGTGTGTGTGTGTGTGTGTGTGTGGGAGACAGCGAATCTAATTGCTCTTCACCTTTTGCTTCAGAAGCTTTTAGGCCGGTCAGCACTCAGCCAATGAGAAGAGAGAGCCGGTCAGGATTGTCTCTAAACTAAGTGGATTACCTTCACACTCTCTGTCAGACTGTGCTGAATAGTGTGCTACACAACTAAATGAAGTGATAAAAAACAAAAATGGTCACTTTCTCTCCCCCCTAGTGTGTGTCTCGCTCATCCCGGAAGTATTAACTAAGATTGTGGATTTTTTTCCCTTTTGTATTTACGGTATTTATTTATTTGTTGCATTCCTCTCACCACCCCCCTCCCCTTTTTTTCCTCTTCCTCCTCCTTCAATTTTATTTGCATTGATAAGTATGTTCCTCAATTTAGGAAATAAAGAGTAAGTGTCTGAAACTGCCTCCCGCTATCTAGACACAGCTGTGAATAAGCCAGCCACAGAGCGGGAATAAATGCATTTGCAATTACCGCGGAGAGAGAAGGGAGAAGAAGAGCGGGAAAGCTTCAGCTGTCAGCCTCGTCTCTGTTCCGTCCGACGCACACCAATTCAAAGATCCTCTGCTCGGTGTCACCGTCAGGAAAAATAAACAAATTAACTAAGAGGGTTTACAATGCTCCATGTTAGAGAATAACGGAAATAGAGATCTCACCTTTTTTTAAACTCTCACATTTTTTAAACGAATAACTACTAAAAGCCATTAATTTAATGCCATTTTGTCCTTGTTTCGACTCATTAGATGTATAGATCATATATCAATAATATTGTCCATATTCATCTATTCCTTCATTTTCTATACTGCTTAATCCTGTGCAGGTCCTGCAGCCAGTCCAGGCTTGCTATGGGTGAAGGCAGGATATCTGTGTGCATTTGTGTGTGGTTTAATTACACAAACAACCACCGGCGCCAACTCGTGTTCTGGCAGGCTAACTACATCGTAATCGGCACTTCTACCGTTGCCGAGTAAACAGAGATCTTTTTCAGAACGTTCCCATGTAAACAGAAAACTTTTCCGACATCAACAAGGCATTTTCATAAATTCTACCTTGAGAGCCCCTTTCTCTGAGCACCATTGTCATGTAAACAGACACCCAAAACACAACAGTTTCCCGTTGTCACTTGAAAATGTCATGCAAACAGGGCCTCAGTAAGCTGAATATAAAAAAGCACAAACTTTTGTCTGACAACAACCCTCATATCATATTACCTGCACCATGAAACAGGTTTTATTGAAGTCCTTCTGTTCCACGTACATAACTACAATAACTGTTACCCACATAGTACAAACTCTCACACACACTTCACTATGAAACATTTTTATTGGTTATCTTAATCCCTTGATAACGACAAGCAGCAACTCATAATCACTTTCTAAATTCCTCCACAGCTGTGGGCGTCCTCTCGCCAGCATTGGCGTATACATTTCTGCACTTTTCTAATTTATCTTTTTTGCTGGAGTTGCCTGTGTAAAAAGCTCATTTCCCCCTCGGTCTAACTGTTTCATCCACAGGATTAGATTACCCGTCTACTTCCCTCCACCCAGCTCCCTCTTTATTTCTCTCATATGATATTCACATCGTTCTCATTTTCTCTGTTTATTTCACTTTACCTTATTTCTCTGTTCTCAGCCTCATCTTTGGTCACTCTGCCTCTCTTTTTGTTGCCTCCAACTCTCTCCTGATTAAGAGGAGAGGAGAATGAAAAGAAGTGTACAGCAAAGCAAAGGCAAACTGCTGGTAGATTGGTGGGAAAGTTCAATTAAACTGTGGGCCTCTGGGCTTTTGTATTACCGTGATAATGTGTATTTGTGTGAGCACCTTTGTGGCTGTGGGTGTGTGTTTGTCTCAGAGACGCTGCAGTACTCGTACCGAAGTGTGTTTGTGTGTTTGCATCTCTGCCGGTGTGCGTTTCATTCTCGGCTCCCCAGGATTAGTTTTCCTCCTTAATCAAGTGAGAGAGAAGCCCACAGGTAATTACAGCCTCTTTTCAACAAAACCCCCCCTCAAAAAACATCAGTTTTTCGCTTTCTTGTAGGACTCAGTCACAGTCAAATAAAGCAGAAAGCTTTTGCTCTCCAAAGGACAAACAATGTCACATAGTTGTTTGGATACTTTTGCAAAATGTAAAAGTGTCTCTGCTCTTTTCTGGAGAGACTATCTTCAGTTTGACATATAAAACCGAGCATACACGTTAGAAGGGCCTTAAATTAGAGAAAGAAGTGGATGTCGAGGTCTTTACACTCGACTGGATGGTGGACTGGACCAGCAAGCCTGTGCCACTCAAAAATTAGAGTCTGATAAACTTTCTCACATTTTTCCCCAAATTATCCAATCCTGCAACTAAAAATGAACACTTTCCCAAACTTTCTGACATGGTCTTTGGGTATTGCAATTGGAAAATGTCCAGATTTAAGTATAGGTGTTTCTCAGCTATTCAGATTAGAAAGTATATGTACTCATGTACCGTACTGAAGGGATGTCAAACATCTGGCCTCGGGACCAAAACAGACCTCCCAGAAAGAAGATGACCCACCCAAATATACCATACAGGGAGAGCCTCTGATGAGGGGACCTGATGAGGATGGCAAGCCCACTAATTGGCTGGTTTTTAACTGTTAACATACCTAAATGTGTGGACAACATACCAAACACAGATGACCTGCAGGTCTTCCTGGTGAAGTTCAAGGCGAGCGGACTCTAAAACAGCTAAAATACTACACAAGTTTTAATGTCCGTATATATCCTGATGTCCGCCATCTTGGAAAAACGAAGATTGCCCAACAAATCCAAAAAGTACCAGAGCCATCTACAGAGGGCCAAGACATTAACGGTGCAGCAACCCGGTGAAGTAGTCACAAAGCTTCATCTATTGATAAGTGCAGGGACTTCTTTGGTCCGTGATAGGTGGAGTAACATGATGTAAGGATGTGTGACTGATAAACATTAGTGTTGGTTTCAGGTTAACTCCATATAATTTATGTTACTGTAAAAATTGCTATGTAAAAGTAGTTTTTCTATGTTATGTTATCTATCACAATGGTTACCATTGTAGTCCCAATGCTTTGTTGAGCATGTTTCTTTTCTTTAAAGGCGTACATTTGTACAATATTGTATAATTATGTTATTAGACAACTGTTTGAATGTCTCTTTACTTTTCCAGATAGACTGTTGTAAATAAAAAACCTAGTGTTAGTCTACTGAGGCCTTCACTTCTAAAAAAAAATGTAAATGACGTGATTTGATTCTGCAACAACGTATGAGTAATAGACTCTGTATTAAGTTAAGTCATTTTTGTTTGTGTTTAAATTGGTAGAATTCTAAATCTACAGCAGCAGAACTCAAAGAAATGGTTCACAATGTAGAGATACCCTTGTAAGAAGGATAAACACTAAATGTTGTTTAATAAAACATGGTATATTTTGCATAAAATGTGTACCTTATTTGGGTTGAGGAATCTCACCTGCTCTTGAACTGGGCATGACAAACTTAGCAACACATTACAAGATTAACACAGACAATCATTCATGTAGAACTTCACCCCACATTCAAAATACGATCACCAGTTGGCCTTTAAACAACCAGTGTCCCGAAGAAGAATGGCACAGCAAGGAAATGGAAACTTCACACTGAATATTCAAACCCACAACCAAACACTCACAAAGACAAAAAAGCCAGACATTAGCATATTTGATGAGTTTGTATGGTTTTTTTTTCTTCATGTGTTTTGAGTGTAACCATTTAACCATTTCTTGGTTATGTTGGGGGTGCTCAGTGTTGTAGTGGTCGTTTGCACAGTGTGGAGTAGGTACACAAGATACACTCTGCCAGCAGCAACACTATCTGAAGTAAGAGTTAATCTAATCAAGCCCAATAATCTCACAAATTCATCTGAAGGCATTTGAGTGCTGCGACAGAGACTCATCTGTGCACACATATTCAGCCCGAACCTGCAAAAAAGTATTGTGTTGAACAGCTTCTTAATCTTTGCATCATCATCATCAAGCGGGGTGTGGATTATCGCTCTTGTAGCCCCCGAAAGACTTTAATAAGCTCGTGGGTTGCTGGTAATTAGCAGCTACTTTATGATAAAAGAGAAGCTGCTAAGACCCTATTTTCCCAATGCACTGGCTTTAACATGCAGCATCCACAAAGCAATCAGCAGAGCAAGAGGCAGAGGTGGAGGGATGTACAAGCATGATGTTTTCCTCAAAGATAGGCCTCCGCAGAGTGGGCAATTAATCCAGACGTACCATTAGTCTTCAATTTAATCCTTCTGATTATGATCCCACCACTGCCAAACTAGTCAATTTATAACATCTTTCAAGGGGAGTATTGATTGAAATGGCCTTTCTATTCAGTGCAACATTTCTGATTTGGTAATTTCTTTTGAAGTCTCCTCTTTTTTATTCAAGGACAGCAGCCGGATGAGCATTTCTTCCACCTCAGTTCCAGATAAAAACTGTACAACACCACGCAGTAATTGCTCTCACACCTGATACTGCCTTTTTGCTGTAAAGCACTATCTTCCCACAGCTTCCAATTATAGGTGGTTTGCTGGTCACAAAATCAATATCGGAAACCGTGAACAGTGGAAAATGCCTCTGCCTTGGACATTAAACAGTTTATCAATCTATCAAGGATTGCAATACCCGACTACCACAAGGATGCATCAGACATTAAGCATCCATTAAGAAATGTTTTTTATTTATGTAATTAGTCAGCCAATAACTGCATGAAGTATGCTTGCTGTTTAAAGCCCTGTTTAGATGTTTTCAAGCGTAAATGCAAAACTTTATTTGCATTTTGGTTGTCCGTTGACATAATAAAGGCTCAGCGTCACTGAAAACACAACTTTTTAAATATTGCTTCCAAAGTGGAACTTTTCGAAAATGCTCCAACTTCATCTCCATGGAAATAGAGGAAAATGCAGCTTTTCTAAAATTCTGCCATTACATATGATCACCTCGACCCTAGTAAATAGTTCAGCTGCAATCATGAATATCCATATGCTCATCATTGTTAATGATTATATCGTGAGGTTCACTGCTCACATGTGTGTGTGGTTTCATTGCAAAAACAAACAACAGCACCAGCTTATGGCCTGGCATGTTAACTAAATCGTTATAGAGCTTTTCTGCCGTTTACTTTGAAACAGATTTCGCTTTCAAAATGTTGCCATGTAAAGGCAAAACTTTTCTGAAACGAAAACTCAACACTGGCAAGAAATGTCAAGATGTGCTTTCATTCATGTAGTCTTGACAGACAAGAGGAGAACGTTTTTCAGTTTACATTTACTTTTGCTTCACAAGAGACATAATAATAGATAGATCACAGTGTCCCACCTCACCTAATTATCTCTGTTTTCCCTCCACAGCAAAGGTCACAATGCAGATCAGGCTACAGGGCGGCACACCTGGAGCTGGAAAGTGTTCACTGGCCTGCTCAAGGTTAGAGCGGGGGAAAAAAAAAAAAGAGGCATCTGGCCAGTCATGGTGGCTTGAACCCAGATCCTGCAGTTGAAGGTCACACTGCCTCTAATGTAATCCCCACCGCAGCAGGATTAGGATTGGAGGGAGTCAAAACATATGCAACACAACACATGGACAGGTGAGAGGCGGTCGGCCAGAGAAGTCAACGAAAGGGAAAGGGCAATTCTCTCTTGCAAATGATGAAAGTGTTAACAGTTTATTAAATAACCATGAATAATTATTACATTTTTTTTAAAGCAGGTTTATTTGTCATATGGGGGAACAGAGTTTTCACATTAATGCAGATTTTTGCAGAATGTTTTTGTCCTCTGCTCGCAGGCATTCAAACACATGTGCACTCTATTCAAGTCTACAAGCGATCCCATGAATCAGATCCAGTTTTAATTGGACCTAAGGTATGCATTTTACTGTTTGTGCTGAACATATTTTTATTTGAGTAATTTCCTCTCTTGGCACTGCTTTTACTTGATAGTTTTGGAGAGTTCAATTTGCTTGCAGGCTTCAGACGACGTAGACGCAACACATTCAATTTAAAGAATATTCATGCAAGTGAATGCAATTACATCCCACTGATTACAGCGTCACCGATTACCGTTCGCTCTCCCACTGACATATTCTAAAGAACCGTTTTTGACTCACTGTGAATGCAAATGAAACATTTCCCGCCACCGCTGCTTTACGTTATGAGCACCCGACTGCTGGCTTTGTTTGTAAAGATTCTTGAGTAGACGTGGTGCATCTGTCACCTCGGTTAGTGCCACCTGTGGTACTCTAATTTAAAAAAAACACAAAAAAAACCTTCCTTTTTGATAATTGATGGAAAACAGAAATGCAGGCGACCTGCTGTTTTGTGGAAATGTGATTCTATGGATTTTCCAATGTGAAATTAATCCATGATTACTCGCAAACAGCTGGAAACAAAGTTTGATACTATACTCTAAAATCAATCTTTTTTGCAGGCGCCAGTCACGCAAAGAGGGCTTTCTGAATTAGACCATCAGGCAGAGGCTCAAGACTCAACATGGGAGCAAAGTGTTCAGCTATTCTTGATACTATTTTGGTGTGCTTCTGATGAAGTGGATGAATATATGGGTAATAGAAGTTTCTCAAACTCAGAAACTACAAAGCCCGCATCCTTTACCTGCTGGAAATTTCCACCAGAGAAGTTTAGTAGTCTGCAGAATGTTACGCTGGCTCTCTTGTCACTGTTTGACTCAGCAGATATGCTCTCACATGAAAAATGTGCTCAGCGACTCTTTTAATGACAGACCACTCTGAGGCATTTTTGCAACTTAAAGTGACTAACTACAAGCCCCAGATAATGACACTCACCCAAGCAAAGCAGGGCCAGAGATCACATTGACTGTTCAGCAGCTGAAAATGTGTGGTAGCCTCAAACTGCAGTGTTTGTCACTGTATAATTATGTCTCTGTCTGCCGATGTCCTTTAAAATGTTGAAAATTGACTGGTCGTCATCTGTTTTTATGTGGTAGCCTCAGCCGGTACTGTAGTTTGTTGTATACACATTTTTTATTAAATGTTAATATGGATATTTCTTTTCCCACATATGACAAATTGTTCTTGTTTTCCTGCTTTTTTCAGATAATATATCAAACCACTGTTTTGAAAACCATAAAACAGAAATGTTTATATAGTTTAATATGGCCTCAATCAAATAACACGTTTTGTTTTTTGCTCTGTGTATTTCATTTTGTTTTAGCTCACTCACTGTTGCTTATGGCAAGATGTAAAACTGGCACTCCATGGTAAAGAGATTGCAGACCGCTGACATAAACAAATAAACTGTGTTTTTGTGTTTGGGGATCTGAAGGTGGCATTTAAGCATTCCGTCTTTTGTATGCTCTGCAAAATTGCTCAGCAGCATTTGTGCCTGCGTTAGATATGTTTTATGTACCCGGGTAACTCTCACACAGGCACAAATCATGTTGCTGATATGATAGCCCCATTGAAAACAACATTTTAAAATACACATTAAAAACAGCCAGAAACGGCGCTCTGCAACAAAGTGACTCTCAACAAAACGTCGGTGACGTTAGCCTGGCATGACTTGTGCGCACGCAGACCTGGTTATCACTGTGACAAAACATCAATGCCTTGGCATGAGTTTCCCATCCGAAAATCATCCGTGCGTGTGACGCTGTTTTCCCCGACAATATTGACTCTTCAGCCAAGTGTAAAATTCAGTTATTGGCCCACAGCTTGGTCCACACCTTACGAAAAACAAACATGTTTAAGCCGTTTCTTTTCAGCGAGATATACTCTGGCATCTTGTCAAATGAAAAGGTCGACCTGTTACTGGCTGTACTCCTTCCATCTTTTGTCCTTGTCTGACCGCGTGTGGCTGATTTTTGTCTCACTTCCTTTGTGTTGACACATGTGATTACAGCGTTGATGCACCTGTAGCTGATTCTCACAGATATCAGCGCGGCTTGATTCCCTTGCGACCGTGAACCTTATTGTGTGAGTGAGCTATTTATATACTTCCATATTGAAGAATTTTGTATAGAAAAGATAGCGGGTGACTTCATTAATCCTTTACCATGGTGGGGTTCTGAGATGTTGTAGCTGAAATAGAAATACCGGCAAGTTAAAACATCTTCACTTCTCATTGACGTGACATGATTTCAACAACACATCAATTGCATTCCTGCGTATATTTACCAACAACAAGTCCAAATGAATGCTTTAGTCAGGCTGCACTGGGCTGTGCATGTAAACCTACTGACTCATATGAGAAACGTTACGTTACATTACAAAAATTACTGTCTTTTTCCTTCCTTATGAGAGAGGGAGAAAAAAAAACGTTGCCATGCAAACAGGCCCTCAATTTAGAGTTAGTGGTCTTTCTTTTTACCTCAATAAAAAGCAAACAAGCTGCCATTTTGCATATTTTTGAGACTTTTCACAAACAATTAGCAATTTTCTATTCATTGCCGAACTTACAAAACTCTTAGTCTGTAACTTTCAGACGGCCACAGTTGTCTCTGAACAAACAGCTCTTTACTGCCAAGCTGCCCTCCTCAGCCAGGTCGAGGTCCAGGCTGTAGCCGGCCGGGGTCACTGCAGTCTGTGACCTCGCCTGGGAGATCGGGGTGGAAAAGCCGCAGGATTGGAAGCAGAGACGAGGCACAAGGTCGCATCTTTTGGCCTGGCAGGCTGCGGATGGCCGCTCAACAACATGTGCTCTGGCTCGGCTGATACACAGGCTGCCGTGCCGTACTGTGAACAGTTGGGGGAGTTCATCCAAAAAGGAGAGGAAACTGAACCAAGCGAGTCATGCTTAGCTGCTATTCCGCGCCGAGGGAGGTCACACCATTAGTATGTTTGGAGCGTGGAGTGTCAGACAGCCTCACAATACGCTGTGGAAAACCTCCAAACGGATGATGCGTTGCTGATTTTAGGGTGAGTCATGAGGTTGTCAGATTGCTCAGAGAAAAGACAGCGCCTTGATCCCGGCACAGAGGAGGATTGTCTGCTCTGCAGGGAGGCTGAGATGATGTATCTTTTACTTATAGACTGCACCAGGTGAAAGGATTTGCAGAAGGTGTCTGGGAGCACTTCTTCTTTTGCGAGTGTGTGTGACCGTGCAGCACACACCGTTTGAAGGTCATTTCTATTTAGTCTCAGGTGGTTCTTACACGCGGTGCTTACACAGTGGTGTATAGTCTCTCTCTATATATATACACACACACACACACACATAGTGGACAGAACAAGCCCCACACTGGAATCCTTCATATAAATGAACAAAAAAACAACTTCACTTGCCCCATTTGGTTAAATGTTGCTGGTGATCGGCTTCATCATCCGTATAACAGCACCATTGTATTTAGAATAAGTGAAATTCCATTGGACCAGAACACATACAGAGTTGTTGTCTTTCTTTGTTCTGCTCACTGAATGCTTGATCGTTGTCGCCAATGAGAAGATGCTGTGATATAATTTCAACTAAATTCTTACCAGAAGATGGTTGCATCCAGAGGAAAACCCATGCACGCACGGGTAGAACATGCAAACTCCACATAGAAAGGCCCGGTCAGTATTCCAACGCAGAGCTTCTTGCTGCGAGGCGAGGGTGAAAACCACCACTGTGCTACTGTGCATGGGTAATCAGCTATTTTCTTTTAGCAAATCTTCATTGACTTTTCTCAAGATCCCCCCCCGAAAGATTATCTTATAATAGAAGAGAAACCACAATTCTCCAGCAAAAAATGACTTCTCCCACTCACAATAAAGTTCAGCGTCAGTTCAACATCAAAAAAAGTGTGATATCTTCAACAACCTTTTGGCTGCACGGGGCTTGATGAAGTCTGAATATCACTTTCTAATGCCGTCACTTTTTTTTTCCAGACACTTTGTGTTCGATTGAGCCGTCTCGCTCAGATTGATTCTCCCAGATTTAAATAATCGCCAGTTCATGGGAACGTCTAATAGGCTCCACCTTAGCGCCGTGACCTCGCTGGTGAGAGAACGGCTTGAATCGGATCTTGCAGAGGCAATATTTCTCATGCTTTTAATATCAGACCAAGTTACTCCAACCAAAGCCCTGGCTGGCATCTGTGTCTGCTAATGGGGTCATTAATATTCATATCTTCAGAGATGAGCTGAGAAACACACTCAATGCACATTCAAACACACACATCACAAAGAAAAATCAGTTCAGTGCTCAAATATAATTACTTGACTGCTGACTGCCATTTAGAACGATGTTGGATGGATTATTTGTTCCATCTCCATCCTTTTAGGTCTTTTGATTCCACTTCAATCTTCTTACCTTTTACCGTTCCCCAGCAGCCATCGACATAATGCTGCCCGACGGATTCCACAACGTTTTGCGTTTTTATTGATGTAATTGTCCGGTCACTCTTAAAACTGGATCGAATTGTAAACCGTGACTTTGCCTCCGTCGTAAAACTGTTGCATCCATCTATGAAGCGCCACCGATCAAGGTCGTGACAGACGAAACACTGGGTTTTTATTTTCACCTGAAGCTCGGCCCGTCTCCGAGCACATAAATTCCAGCGGTTGCAACAAAGAGGCACTGACAGGTTTATACTGTTGTGAGCACACAAGTCGACCACCTCTCGAGTCCTTCAGTTGTCTGTGTTTTACAGAGGGGATGTCACGAAGGCGTTAAGATTGAGAGTTCATTGCTGACCTTACAAACAGTGGTTGACAATACAGTTTGACCGCAGGGTCGATTCTCTGAAGTCTTAAATCCTCTACAACCAAGGATTGTTGTCTTGGGGATAAAAAACAAACAAACAAAAAAACAGATGATATAAGTTGAACTGAACTTGCAAAGTGGTGTTAAGAAATATTGACTGTGTCTGAAGTCTGCAAAAAAAAAGCCTGTTTTTTTAGTGAAGGAGAATGGTCGGTCATGTATTATCAAATTGGGTAAAATTATCTCCTTAGTTTTGCCAAAGTTATGGGAAAAACTGAGGTAATAAGTTTTCATAATAAAACACATCTTTGTCAGTTTGTCAGTGTCATGTGTAACGTGTGATGACGTAATGTAAGGGTATTCCCTTTTCCACCGACCCATTAGAGACTGAATACTGTTATGAAATTAGTTCCAATTACCGAAGTCTCAGGCCATGGTGACACAACGAAGTTGAAAACCTTTTTGGATTTTCATTCCGGAAATGTTGTGCATTTAGACAGCAATGTTTCAATAACGATGTCCGTTCTCTGGTTGATGCCAATAGATTTTGTGAAAAATAAGATTGCAAACATTTTGAAGATGTAACTACCCTTTTTTTCTGAATATTATTATTGCCAGTATTTGTAGGTGACTACATCTTCTTTTATGTGTTTTTATGACTACTTTAATGACATTTCTCAATTCTATGCTTGCTTATTTTATGAAGGTGTAAACCATCTTTGAATGTTTTTAAAAATGCTATACAAAAATGTTTACCATTATTATTATTATTAATAATAATAAATTAAATCACCCAACTAAAGCCCTGTTCATGTGATAACATTTTTTGGGGGGGAAATGCTCAGACTTCAGCGTTGTAAACAAAAATAGTAAAACGATGCATTTTCACTTGTGTTGCGTAAACAGAGCCTAAAATCACATGTTGACATCGGCCTGATGTCAACATGAGCTTCACTCCACAGCAACTGCAGTTACAATCCTACACAATCAGCTGTGTTTCTGCTGAACACACCCCACCCCTGTACGTAGGCAGACATAGAAGTCGATGAAGAAAAATGAAAAGGTATTGCCATGTGGGGGATAAGAATAGGAAAAGGAAAAGGTGAGAATAAAAGGAAAGCAAGACCGTGGTAAGTGGGGCAGATAATGATGATAAAGGGGTACGCTGTCAAGAGGCAAGCATGGCAAATCTTTGGCATGCTCTCAATTTGACTTCTTTTTCTTTTTTTTGGAAAAGTGACCCCCTCCATGGCCATTCATTCACACATTTCGACAAAACAGTATTATTCAGTGCCCCACTGTTCCTTTGAGTGAGCCCCCTCAAGAGTCATGAAACACCACTTGAATTGGCTGTTGAGTGTGTGGCAACATACATGCTGGACAGTTCTCCAGAGCGTTGCGCCGTTCACATTTGTTTTCAACCTTCTCGTGCAAGAAATTAATGCAAGAAATTTGGCTGACTCTAGTTTGTGCCAAAACAAACAGTGAAGTCCGCAATGATCTGTGTTACACACGCAAAGCATGTATGGTCATACTTCACAAGAAATTGACTGTGGCTTATAAAACTGTCCTACTGCTCGGTTGCCGTTTTGGTTGGCCAGAAATGCTGGAAGGATGGTGTATTAAAAAAAACTGTCTTTCAATTATCACGATCTGTTTTTGTTTTGCCAGGTAATGAGCGTCATTTGTAACCAACAGGTCTAATCAATTAAGAGTCAAAAGCATAGTTTTTGTAATTTCCTTTAGGGAGACAACCCCATTTACCTGTGCTCTCCAAAACTGATGGATGAGTCATATATTCAAAAGCTGCAGAGGCCATCTGTCATTGGCCATTCAGAGAAAGAAGGGATTTGTTTTTGTTTGGGGTTTTTTTGTTTGTTTCTAATGCACTTCATTTAAAATTCATTTTAATTTCAACAAGACTCTTCTCACTAAATATATGCAAGGAAGCTAAATAAATGTAAGCTTAATTGAAGAAAATGTTCAAATTAACACCCAAATAAAGGATGAATTGAATTTTTATGTACCGATTACAAACAGCATGCTGGTTTTGATTACTTGCTAAGTGATTTTTAAAAAGTGTTTTCCGTGCATAATGTGAGATTACCATTTCCCTCATCTTCTGCTCTTTTGCAATGTTGTTTGAGAAGCTGAATCCATATATTTTATATCTGATTTTAAATTACTTATGAGGCTTATGAGAAGTTGACGTCCCCCCCCCCCCCCAAAAAAAAAAGTAAATAAATAAATACATTGAGGCACAGTTGAATGTAAATAAAAAGTTAATAACTCGTATTTTTTTTTATCGTTAGAACTTACATATGAACCGATTCTCAAATTTAGGACTTCATCTACTGCAAATATAATTTACATTAACAAACAACTACAAATGTGATCAACAAGCCTCAGAACCCTGTGTGAAACCCACACAAGCACGAGGAAAACACGGCAATCTCTCTGCAATCAAACACCTACTTGAGCAATGGCCACAGTGCTCAGTACTGTACCACTGTGCTGGAGTGGTCTCTCATTCCATATTAATGGCACTGATGACAGCTCATCACAGGGATTCAACTCTACATACTGTTTTAAGTGGGTGGTCAAGTCCAAGACAAAGCTCTTTTTTTTTTTTTTTATATCTGCAACTGTGAACTTATCGTTGTGATCTGTAGAGAAAATCAGAAAAACCATATGATTTTTAAGGTAAATATGTTTTCATTCAATCATATGAGAGTGTGTTCATACTGTGTGTGTGTGTAGGTGTGTGAGTGCGCAAACAGATCACACGCTGATTTCCCCAGTTTAAACACCGTGACTGTTTACCTTAGAAGATTGGAAGACCCTGTCGGTCCTGTCATCTTGACTCCACAGTTTGTGTGGGTCTACTTGTATTTCTCAGGCTGCAGTGAACACAGATCTGTTTACACAGTCATACCATGGAGACCTGCCTATCAAATGGGAACTCCAAGCAAGTCTCCATAACAGAAATCATGATTTTTTTTAGCTTTAAAGTGGGAGTAAGTGTAAGTCTGAGTGTTGGCTAAAGGGATGACAAATGGGTATGCAAGATATAGATGCATTAAGGCGAAGTTTGGTTTATATTAAGGTGATGTAATCCTGTGCATTGTCCTCTGATGAGAGAATGTTGGACCGACAATGAATGCGCCTGGCGGAGAAACGTTAACAGAGGTTCTGTTTGCCTGAAATCAAACCACAGTAGGAAATCATATTGGAATTAAAAGACATGTTCGTGGAGACTGCCGGTCGTTGCTTTGGAATTTGGGACTGAATGAATGAGTTGTCACCATGTCAGCCCCCGAATAAGCTTTCCCCCCAAAGGGTTTCACACTTTTTGGAATTAAATGCTTCAGGTATTCCATTACAGACAAACACAATCACCCTCCCCCTCCAAAACCAATAAGGGATTTCTTGCTGAGACTAATACTCAGTGTACTGTAGAAGCTCGAGCTTTCCAAATACCTGTGGGAGGCTTGAGTCAAAAAAATTCTTCAAATATCTGACATTTTCAGATGGATATCTGCTCAACACTGGCTTGAAAGCAGAAATAATCAATATTTTTCACACAATCCAATTAATTTTTTTGGTCTTCTACTCCAACGCAATATTAACCCTATTTGTCATTTAAAGCTGTTGTAGATTTGTGTGTAATGAATAAACAATAACACACTCTCTGGAATACTTCCCAGCCCAAAGTTCCACTGGGGTGTCGTGACTAAGCTTTTGCACCCAGTCTGACCTCTGAGCGCACGTCCCATGTAATTAATCACAATCAAAGTATATTACGACAGTTTCAAACTCTCTGAAGATGAGGGGAAAACTCAGAAAAGCCAACCGTTCCCGCAAAGTTTATTTACTGAGACTCCTGGATGATGATAATTGCATGTAGGTCCCCTGACATTTTGCAGATTAAAAATGCTTTTGCAAGGTCTCTGCTCCCGAGTTTACTCCCATCACAACCATTTCTTACAATACACTAAAAACTTGAAAGTTCGTTTTTACAACATATCTCCGATGTTTAGGCTGGATCTTCTTCAGAAATATCAGCAGTATCACATTCCTGATGAAGACGGGGGAATCATTGTCAACATATTTACAGATACAGTATATACACAATTACACTTACATCCTGCAACTATAGGGTATGCTAACTCTTTCAAGCCACAAACATACAAAGCAAATTATGGCTGAAAGGGAAAAAGCAAAGCTTAGTTGATCCTACCTTTTGAACATGTTCTTGAACCCTTTAAACCCTTTTGGTTTACCTGCCCACATAATGTGATATATTTAGATATAGTGCAATCTGACTTGTTAGTCAAAACAATAAAAAAAAAACTGATGTGAAATCACAATTTAAAGGGATTTCCACTCAAACAGTTTAAGTTCAAAATGTAATTAAGCAGTTGAAGTAGATCAATATAGGAGCAGTCAGAAGACCTAACCACTTTTAAAAAGTTGGTCAAATAAAGTTCACAGTTCTTAATTGACTTCATCTGAATGCTTGGCTTTACAGTGCATATGAGGTTTTCCTAAAAGTGATTTGATTGATTCAAATTACAGTAAAGTCTTTTAAACTTGAAAGTCCTTGTTGGTATTCGGTCAGTGTGAATCCACTGCGGGATACCTGTGCAGAAAAACACATTCCTGACCACTCTCTTTAAAGTCACTTCTCCAGAAAGAGATTTTTTTTTTTCCCCTTACAGACGAAAGGTTGGACGTTCATTTAACTGGCTTAACTCAAGGGATTCATGATAGTCTGGAAGTCAAGACCTCTAAATTGGCTTTTAGAGCCAAGAGTGACGGAGACAAGCGTAGAGGGAGCACTGAAGTATTTCCTGTGGGTGGTGGGTGTACGAACTATGTGTCGACGGGAATGGAGAAAAACTGTTTTTAAAGGTTTTTAAGGAGAAGGAGCGAGGTACGACCAAAGAAAAGTGAGGGAGGAATAGAGTTGAGGAATTTCCTCCGGGGTGAGAACTGTCTTCTAGCCATGTGTTTGAAGATTGCAAATCCATTCTCAATGGATATCCATCATTGCCCCTGTGAACGCGCCTCCCAACCAGCTGCAATTTATCAAGGTAGGACGAGGGAGGAAGGGGGCGTGGCCGCAGGCAGATGGAGGGAGAACCTGGAGAAGCTTGGACGGAAGCACTTTGGAGGACAGTGTGTAAGTGATTGTTAACGCGGGACATCTGCAGTGTTTGTCTGTGATTTGCATAAGGAAAGAGCTTCCTGTAATTGCTGTCACAAATTACAGAGACGAGAGCTCGGGCCGCACCCGCTCCCGTCACACTGACTGTGTCAGAATCGTCGAAGGGGCACATCGATTCAATGAATAAAAAATGAAATGTTATGATAATTAACCAGTGTGACTGAAAAACGGGTCAACACCAGGTGCCAACAAACCCATCTTAGCTTATTTGGAAAGCATTGAAAACATTTGGAAATTGCACCTGGCAACAAAAGTTTTACCTGCTGTGTAAAACAATCTTGCATGTTTTACGACTTATGTGATGAATTTAATTCTAGTGATTATTCTCAGCATGGTTTTAACATGACTGGAGGGGGGGTTTTTTTCTTCATAAAAACTGCTGAAATATGTGAAAAATCTACTGGTAAAAGGCACAAGTACAAAATTCTTTCCCATATTTTACCTCGGGAACTTACTTTTTTTTTAGCATGTAGCTAAAGTTTGCCAACACAGACACCTTTTTTATCCTTATTGAACTTTTCCACATCATTTAGAGCAGTGGTTTCTAATCTGGGACCCCCAGGGGGGCAGGCACCAGAGATCACAGGGGGGTCTGAAGCTTCAACTGCTCTGATTTGTCAGAATTAGATACGCGCATGTCAAAGAAAACCAGAATACGGCACTTTCTAGAAAGTAGAGCAGACCTGAAACCTGCCCATTTTTCTATTTTCAGGCTGCTGCTTTTAAATGTTTGGAGTGGTTGTAACAAGTGGTCATTTAAGTTACTGTTGCCTTTTTATGGCTTTGTTATGTTTTGGGTGACCATTGAAATGCAACCCTTTGAAGGATGTTCTCACAAATGCTCACACCGCTCTCAAAAGTCGCAAAATGCAACTTTTGTTAAATGCCACTATTGCACATGCACACCATGGCCATAGTAAATAGTTACTCCTGCACATGCCCGAGTTGACAATAACAACGTTTGCCTCCAGAGTGTCATGACTCCCAGTCTATATTCTCCTGACAACAGATGTATTGGACTTTTAAAATGAAACTAAAACTGATGTGATTTCTCTTTCTTTGTGCACCAAAATTTGTTTTTTTTGTTTTTTTTTTATCGCTCTGGGCCTACAATGTTTGACAAAACTGTTAACGGCAACAGTTTTTTTTTAATGCTCCAAGTATGCACAAAAACAGATCTGTGCAATTTAAATAAACTTTAAATGTCACTGCTTCTATAATTCTATCACCCATGCAATATTCTTCTGAGGTTGTAACAGCCTCCATAGGTTATTATTAGACAAAGTAGTGTGTCCACACAAACGGCCATTGGGTTAATGAATGTGCGTAGCTGTCACTGAGGTCCAGGATTGATGCCTGGACCAATGGGGACCAATAACCAAATCGACCAACCGACGCAGCAGGAGCATCTTAGGTACCACTGCGTCACGTGCCTACAAAGTCCAAGAACCATCCATTAAGCAAAAAAGAATTCCCTCCAAACCTTGACACCCAGCCCTCAACAAGACAGGGGACTGGTTGATCACCCAATATCCAAATGAGAGGACATAGGTGTGGCTAAATCGAGGGGCGAAGGTCAGGCACGATCGCACATCACAGTGGCAGAGAGTGGGGCAAATAGTGAGATGTTGAATCCTAATCTTTTTCTTCCAGCTGAATAACGACCACAGTCACATCAAACACACTTTAAATTTATAACCTGACCCGCCACTGAAAATAAGACCGGACACTGCTGCCAAATAAATCAGTCTACTGAAGGGCTGCTTACTTAATGCAGTACCGTTTTAGACTCTGATAAAATACCAATAAAAAGAAACTGTTTCTGTTAGCACAGAGTTCTACTGCGAAATACGCTGACATCTCAGGGAGATTTAAGCCAACATCTATAAGAGAAGGAGAAGGAAGCTACTACAAGTTAGATTTTTTTTTTTTTTCCCAAGTTTAAACTTCCCCTATGCAGGAAATTGACAGCTCCACTGGCAAATTGGCTCTGGCGTGAATATAAAATGCATTACCAGGCCGATAGGACTGACTCAAGGGCGTAAATTGATATTAACGGTCATCATTTAGGCGAGTCAAACCTTACAGTCAGTGGCAGTTTGAAGCATTCTCAGTCAGTTCTTACTGTCTGTTATTACTTTAAGAGAAGTGTGATGTGTGGCTGGGATCTTTTCTTCGTTCATTTCTACGTTCCATTTGAGTGTTTTGACTATTTTAGTCCATTTAATTTCACTCCACAAAGCCTGCAACCGATAATGTAAGAAACAATTTTTGATCGAATGCATCCAAAAAGTTTACACGGACATGTGGAAAACTGTTGCCTCCTCATGTATGTCAATAAAAGTCATTGCATTTGTACAGTAACTCAACAAAGAGTGTGTTTCTGATCTTTAGTTTTAACCTCATGAGTGACTGTTTTTGCAATTGTGGAATGAGCATTTTAAACATAATCTCTGTCGTAGGTGTTGCTGATGAGAAATGACATCTAAGCATTGTATATTTCATTTTTACAACTTCAGAAGTCACAAAATGCCACCACCATTTTTAAAGTGGAGCATTATTTCTGGTCTTTTTTTTCCCCACAATCTTGTTGTCTTTCAAGTCTTTCAAGTTGTTGCACTCATGTCGTTCACGTGAAAAGCCTCAGAAATAGCCGTGTTGAGAATGAAAATCGAGGTCCAAAGAGAGAACTTCCAGCTCTTTCACCATTGGATCCCAATGGCACCAAGTGGCAGTGAACGTTCCATCATTGGTCTTAATAATAGTTTGATCCAGGAATTCGAAATGCAAAAATAGTAGGCATGTCCAGGGTGTAGGTATGCATATTTTGGGAAAACAACATGTTGCTGGGGAAAATCTGGTGAACACTGTTCACGACCGACGGCCCCCATGAGGAGACACTAAGGTAAAATAAATAAGAGCATATACAATTAATCAATAAATGAAATAAAAAGAAATTGAACTGAAATGCTGGCTGTATCAGAAAAATTTAAAGTAAATAAAATAAGCAAGCAATTAAAAGTTAAGATTAAAAAGACGGGTCTCTGCAGCCCCCTCAAAAAAACCTGTATCCTTTATAGGGCACTCCTTAAAATACTTGGACATTGGAAAAGTTAACTTTGTTATCATAGAATATTTACTATTCTACATCTAAATTCAACAAACAGTCTGAGTTATGTAATATATAATGTAATATTTAATAAGAAAACGTATATCCATAATTCTTCAATCAAAAAAATCACTAAATCACAGTAGCAGAACTGTCACTCGTCTGCAAAATAAAATAGGTCATCCAATCCCTACACCTATCTCAATGTTTCACACCACTTAACTTGTATTATCGTTTATAGTTTGAATGATACAGGAAAGAAAAAGGATTAAAGCTGGATTTTCTAAAACTTTATCCAGGACATTATTTCACACTTTTTATTTGTTGAGTTAGACTTGAAAAAAATTGCTATTACTTTGTTAATGTGTTTTATTTCGACACTAAAGGGAAATTATGATAATTGATTTATGACAAACATTTATAATGATGTTTTAAAGCATTAGTTGTGGAAACAATATTATATTGTTTTGCAAGTAAGAAATATATATTGGTGATTATAGAGAAATATTACTATATATAACAGAATACTAAATCCATACAAAGTAGGTATCATTTCAGTGTATTAAAATTAAAATGTATCTTTGAGTAGCTTCCTTTAATATGGTGTGTGTTTTTGTATTCATCTCAGCAGCTTGATGCTTCTTCGAGATGTCATTATTTATAGTTATACAAGTATTATAAGTATATTTCCTTTAAGAAACAACTTCAATCCGTAAACCGACTGAAGGAAAACTGAAACATTTGGTTGCACTTTGAGCTATTCGTTCACACAAAAATGGTGCTCGGTGCCACTGAAAACACAACTTTTTGAAAACAAGTTGTGGAACTCGCAAAGTGGAACTTTTTCAAAATGCTTCGACTCTCTCTCTAATGCCACGCTTCTAAAACTATGCATGCACACCATAGCCAGTTGCTTCTGCACATTTGGAAGTGCATCAACGATAACAGCAAATATAGTTGAGGGTCAACGTAATAACCATCGAACTTGGTCACTGAATGGCCGTAGTCACTATTGTTCTTTGTGCACTTGTGTGTGTGTGTGTGTGTATCAGACCTGAGTGGGAGAATGAAAAAGTTACTATCTCAAGTAAATTTTTTTGCAGTAAGTATTTAAGTAATTCAGATAAGATAAGATAAGCCTTTATTGATATAACAGTGGAGAAATTTACTCATAACATTCAGCTCTTCAGGACACTCATGAGGAAAGGAAAGGCAAGGAATGTGCAAACAGTTAGGTAAGAATAGAGGTATCGTATATATATACAATGACTATCAAATAGGACTAAAAAATAAGATAAAAATCACAAACTATAATAAAGTATAATAATTTCTAAGGGGAGCAAAATATACAGTAGGATGAGATGAGATGAGATGAGATTCAACTTCCTTTTAAGGAAATAACAAAACTTTAATCAGGTATACAACCACAACAGCATTGGTCTATGGAAGTGAGGGCCTTCCACCGTTACCTGAACCTCCAGCATTGTTTTGTTTGGCCTCTGTATGATTGACTTGCAGTACTTACCGTATCATGCTCTCGAGCAGTGAGAAAAGTCATGCTGTGACCACTGGTAAAAGCATCAAGAACATTCTGTAAAATGGATGCATTTGCCACAAACAAGATGAATATGACTTGCTTTTCAAAATGGACTTTATGTCGAAAAAGAGATACACATCAACCCCCTAAAGCTCAGAGGTGGATACAAGCCGTACACTTATGTACATGAAACCAGTCCAGCTCACAGTACGGTGGCATGCCCACACACCGTGAGAGTGGCCTTGCCATTTGTTTGGGAAATTAGTTTTTCAACCTATGAATGGCTGTACTATTGCTTCACAGTCGCATATTCCTCCCTCTCGCTCTTTTCCTTCTTCTGTCCATTTTCGTCATTCGGCTCTCCATCTGTTGCTTCCTCGCCGTCTCTTCATGCCCCCACCCCTTCCATCTGTCTGAGAGGCGGTTTCACTAACAGGGTACTTGACAGGAGAAAAGTGTACGGGGAGAGTGGCCTTTTTCTAGCAAGTCGGCTAGTCATCCAGGGCTAATTAAATATCGCTTCGGAGTGCTCAAGCTACTCGTTTCTTCTCTCTCTCTTCAGTCCCTTGGTGTGTCTTTCTCTGCCTCCGTTAGAGTGGGTGCTTTTCCTTAGCTGAATAAGCCCCCCCCCCCCCATCACCACTACTCTTGTTCCCAGTCATCGCCTCGGGCTCCTTACACTCAAATTAACCTTTCACTATAAAAATCACACAGGGTAACGGTATGCAGGCAGGTGTGTGTGCGTGTGCGTGTGCATGTGTGTGTGTGTGTGTGTGTGTGTGTGTGTGTGTGCGTGTGCGTGTGCGTGTGCGTGTGCGTGCGTGCGCGTGTGTGTGTGTGGCGCACACAGGGTCAACCTAAGCCCCTGTCCATGTAATTGTGAATTAGAGTCTTAAATGAGCTCTGCTTTCCCCAGCTGATCATGAGAGCAGGAGCAAGTTAGGTGGAACAGGTAAATGAAACAGAAAAGAGGCAGAAAAAGAAAAGGGTGGGAGTACGGGGAAAAGGAAAGGATTGGAGGTAAATGGACGGAATAGAGTAAGACTCAAAGGGGACACTGGGAAAAGCAACAGATTTAGACACAAATGTAAGATTTGAGTGGTGGAAACAGACACAAGAATGGGGTCTCATTTTAAGTCCGACCTACCCAATTTCAAAATCTGCATTCCTTTCAGCTTTCGCGTCAGACGTTGTCCAACCTGGTGCCCATTCAACAGGCCCAGACAATTAATGCAACCCTGTGCATCCGTCTGACTGTTAAAATTTTAAACATGAGGTGACTGTGGGAGCTTTGGCAGGGACCGCCAAGCAAGCTTGCCTCCGGGGGATGGAAATTAAGCTTTCCCACTTCTAAATGTTACATACTACTGACAAGCTGTGTCCAACAGGCTGACAGTGTGGTGTTCAGCCTGTTGGACACAGCAGTCAAGAGTGGGCGGATTGAAATTAGACTGTCCAATTTTCCAAGTGGTTCAGATAAGGAAAGGCTAGGAGAGCAAACAGGAGGTACAAGAGGAGGAGCAGGGCGGGAGCCAGAAGGGAGGAAAAATCGGGACTTACTATCTGTTTTGGCCTCTTGTCTCCATCCACATTTCCTCCTTTGAAGGGACACTGACTTGAAAAACTTTCCAAGCATTGCCTAATGCAGACGAAAGACGAAAGAAAAGAAAAAAAAACAATGAGCTAGGAGCGGCTGACTGCCCACACCACAATTTTCAAATCGATTTAAAATTTGAGACAATTTTGGCACTTGATTACCAAACATTCTTCTCAATTTTCCATGACCACTTCACACATTTGTTTTCTATACTGCTTTGTTCCATTTAGGGTCATTGTAGCATTGGCACCGATCCCAGCTCCCAGAGTGAACGGTTGGGTACCAACCGAACAAGTCATCAGTCAGTCAGAGCAAACACATCTGGGCACACCAATTTTAAAGAGGTCAAGGTCAAGCTGACTGCATTGGTACCCGTAGGTAGAGTCTTTCTGCAGTACAGGAGAAGGCACAATTCCCAACGACACAAATAAAGACATAGACATGTACTCACAGGCTCACTGGCAGGATTAAAAACGAATAAATAAATAATTTACATCAGAGCTGTACTGCAGAATGAAATTTGCTACTGACTAACAACTCTTTAAGACACGATGGAGCCTGGTTGTTAAGAGCTTTATAAGTTAGAACAAGGATCTTCAATTCTATTCTCGATTTAACAGGAAGCCAATGAAGAGAAGCTTGTATTGGAATGATGTGATCACTTATGCTAGATTTTGTCAGGACTCTTGCTGCAGAATTTTTAATCTGTTAAAGATTTTTGAACCCTGATAATCAAGAGTTACAATAGTCTGCTGCTCCTAATTTGACAAATATTACAAAGATGAGAAAAAGGAAGTCCTGCTGTATTATTTAATGTGGGAGTTGAAGGATACCCTGGTCAGAAATACCTCCCCAGGTTCCTCAGAGTACTACTGAAGGTCAAAGTAATGCCATTCAATGATACTATGTATTTTCTATATATTTCTCTCCCAGATGTTTTGTGCCAAATATGATGTGTGTGTGTGTGTGTGTGTGTGTGTGTGTGTGTGTGTGTGTGTGTGTGTGTGTGTGTGTGTGTGTGTGTGTGTGTGTGCGTGTGTGTGTGTGCGTGTGTGTGTGTGTGTGTGTGGGTGTGTGTGCGCGTGTGCGTGTGTGCGTGTGTGTGTGTGAAACTCATGTTGAGCACACAGATGGTTGATCTGTGGATGATTAGAGTGGCATTACATTGTCACTGGGTTGGCACACACTGCTCTAATGACCGTGTGCAGAAGACACACAGTTGTTAGGTGAACACACATCGAGGACAAACAGGCACATGCAAATCCTCCCCAGACGCACAAATACGACGCAGGCCCGCAGACACAGAGCTTTCATACGGCATCAGTATCAACGTGAATGTAAATGTTCGGAGTGACTAATTTTCACTGAATGGAAATCCTGTTTTCTTGTTAGTTCAAATATGTTAATTGCATTCTTCAAACACACTCTTTTGTTGAGACAGATGTGTTTTAACTGGATATTCACACAAGGACTCAAAATACACACACACACACACACACACACACACACACACACACACACACACACACACACACACACACACACACACACACACACACACACACACACACACACACACACACACACACACACACAAACATACACTCAGATGAGAACAGGTCAAGAGACACTCACCCTCACAAACTTCAGCTGAAACTGAAAAGCATCTTCTTGGAATCTTTTCCAATCTAACCAATTAAACATTTCATGACGTATCTGTACGTGTAAGGGTGTGGACACCCCCCCCAAAAAAAAAAAAGAAATACAAGACATTTCAACATTTCAAGGCACTTTCAGAGAAAAACTCAACAATTCCAAGTGACTTCAACAAGTGACTGTTAAAACTCTGTTCAACAATGTACAAATACTGAAAAAGGCAGAAACCTGTAGAACCTGAGGTGGAGACTCTAGAAAATGGAAAACTGCTGCGTTTCCGTGGAAATGGGAGAAAACACAACTTTTTAAAAATGCCCTGAGTCTGTTCTCCATGTAAAAACGCAACGTTTTGAGGACGACCCGGCTCCATCTCCATTGAAACATGGGAAAATACTACTTTTTACAAATGTTCCATGCAGACGGTGGAAAGCGCAACTTTTCAGATATCTTTCTACTGCACATGCGCACTAGGATGTACTAAATGCACCAAAAATGACGTCATCATTCGTCATGTTTATAGAGTTCCCTGTGTGCATGTGTCTGCGTCACCTCAGTCTACAGTTGAAGCCTTCTTCCTCTCTTTATTCCTCCTGCAGCAAGAAAAGTCTACACAGTGATGAAGCGACTCATAATGGAGTGAGCTGTTTGTGAAGTTTTTCATTATTACCATAATTATGCCTCTCATAAAATATGGAGCACAATAATACAATCTAAATAATTTGTTATGCAGCTAAATAAATTATGTTGCAAACATGTTTCAAAAAAAACAAAACAAACACACCCTACACAGACGCTCCTATAAGCAGCTTCATTGTAACTAATGTCTGATGTTTGCATTTCGTGTGCGACTCTCATCCACTTTGTGTCAGGTTATTTTGATTAGGGGACTATATTAAAGTTTCATTTGCTTGGCAGACGCATAACTTGATATTTGACACGCGGCATGACATTGTAAACATAACAAGGCAATATTTTTACATTGTACACAGGGAACAAAGGAAGAAGAGAATCGGTCCACTGGGTTATGACTCCGGCTTGTAATCAGTGCCTGTGCTGTCATTTCACGCACGTATTGCTGGATATTAAACATGACTGTTTTAGGAAATGGCCATGAAAGTGCCTGCATAAGAATATATAGCTTGCATTGTGAGGTTTGTCTGAAGATTGTTTTCTCTCAAGGCAGTATTCTCAGACACATCCATAATATTACAATATCGAGTGTTCCCGTCAAACATGTTTAATTAAATTGATTAAGGAACAAGACAAGGTTAGAGCAGGTTTGCATAAGAATCTCAAAACTAATTATCTAAAATATACATTAACAGTTTATGTGCAGTTTACCTTTGTTTTCACATGCAATGAAACGCAGGATGTGGCTGAGGAAAACAATGTTTTTGGCTGACTATATGAAGATGTGTTTACTTTTTACAATATGTAATAATAATAATAATAATAATAATATATTATTATTATTATATAGTAATATATATGAACAATAATGACATTGACGGCTTACAAATCTGCGTGAAGAGACAATCTCACAGCATAGTAACATGCAATGCAATGACAATAAGCATCTGAACAGTTAACACTGAAATGGATCAAATGAAAAGGCAATGGGCCAGAAATAAACAGCTATTTGTTGTACAATGCTGCGAGAGACTCAATAAAAACAAAGCTTTGCTCAAGTTTAGTTAGGAATTCCCTGCATAACTGGTTGCAGTGTGAAAAAAGGATAATTATACGAAGGGACCATATAAAAAGACAATCAACGAAGCAAAACAACCTGTAGATATATTTTTTTTAATTACTTTTTTTTTTTTTTTAGGTTTTTTGTCAAATCCACCAACAGATTTTTCAGGACAAATGGAAGAAGCAAGCTGTTGAAAAGACGGAAAAGGCCCGTGTGAAGAGGACAGGAAGGGTCAGGGGTTCAATCTCTCCTTCAGATGAAAAGCAAATGGCAATCGCTGCGGCACAAACATGCGTGTCATCCCCGGGAATTGGCCGACGGTTGGTGGCTCATGACGGCCCCTTCTTTCGTCTTTTCTGTGCAAATGTGGGAGGTGGAAGCAAAGAATGAGAAAGAGAGAGAACGACATTTATATTTCATCGAGCAAGACCGTTAAACTCATGTCACAGTTCTCAGGAGAGAAGCCGAGAGATGACTGGGTGAGATTTAAAAAAGACCCAAAAAAAGGGAGAGAAGACGGGAGACACAGAGAGACGGGGGGGGGGGGGGGGGGGGAGAGAAAAGCATGAGATATGAGTGGAAAACTAAGACAGAGAGGAGAGGAGGAAGGGAGTGTGAGAGGTTAATCCAGAACAAATATCCATAGTGACCGAACAAGAGGGCCAGATGTGCCGAGTTGTTACTGGGAGTGGATAAGAGAGGATTTACACAGCGGGTGAAGAAAGACTGGGGCGAAATTGAAAAACAGAGAGGGATGGAAACATAAAGAGACACGGCGAAGACGAGCATAAGGTGCTCGAGAAGAGAGACGACTGGACAGAGTCTGGGAAGAACGACTGCATAAAATGACAGGTGGCAAAAGACGGACGTTGAGATGATGGGAAAAGGACACGAGAGCGATGAAAGAGACAGGGACAAATCCACGGAGACAAGTGGAGAGAGGAGCAAAGTGGGGGCGAGATGAACTGGAGAGAGCTCCACTGTACATGGAGTCAGTCACAAAGTAAGAGGGAAAGCCAGACTCAGCAGACGAAGACACACGGAGATGGAGAAGCTTCTGAGCCTCTGGTGCCACTTGAAGATATTAAAGGCTGAGCTGAAAGCCGAAAAGAAGTCTACGGTCAAACAACTGTGTGTGTGTGTGTGTGTGGGGGGGGGGGGGGGGGGGGAGGGGGGTCACAAATCATTGCATCCCCAGGCTCCTGTTGAGCAGAAGTTTGGATGTAGTGTCTAAGGCTCCGTTTCCATTACAACACAAGTGGTGAAATGTAAAATTTGGGTTTCTTTCTGGGTGGCCGTTTACACTGAGAATGACAACTTTCCAAAAACAGATCCAAGGTGGAACCTTTCGAAAACATTTTCATCACCGTTTACATGATGGAAACACTTGCCCAACATAATTGGAACATAGAACTTCCATCAAATAAATGTGTTGTGGTGCTTTAACAACATGACTTTAAAATCATGTTTTTATAGCGTGACGTGAAACAAACTAAGCCTCAAGACTCATTTTTCTTGACACAACTTCATTCTAAGTTGTTGCTCCAGCAAAACCCCTCTACTTACCACACAGGGACAGAAGGAAAAGTAGTAAATAAATACAATACACTATTAAAATGTATTTCTATTTACCTTAATAAATAAAGTAACACATTTTAATATACAAGCTGGAGTTTAATACAATTTAGTCAGAAACTACCATGGCTAGTATGTTTTATAAATTACATTGGATTCAACCCCTCAATTATGCGTCAGTAACACCAAAGAGTCATGTTGCTGCAACATTTTTATATTTAGGGCCTGCTCCAAAATAGTTTCTTGCAAAAGAAATTGTTTACCCAGCAAGTGTTTATTCTATTTTATTCTTTTATATTGGTGTAACGCTGGGAAATTTGAATCAATTTAAACTTTTGGTGTTAGAAAAACTATGCGCGTGATCCTAAGATGATTTGCTGTGTTCGCCCTCAGCTTGTGTCCTCGTTCAGTACACATTATAAAGCAAAAGGAGGAGTGTAACGTGAACAAATCAGAAGGCTCTCATTTCATCAGATCCACACCAACTCCCACCTCGGTTCATCTTAAAACCATGCTGTCCGTCTGTCGAGGTGCTAAGGGGATAGCGGGTGTCCAGAATTTCTTCACACCAGGCTGACCGAGAGCTCAGAAAGAAATACACACTGGATAAAAATAGTTTTCATATGTCTTGTGGGTAAAATAAAGTTTTCCATGTATGTATTCACTGATTTTATTGGTTCGCTTGGATTTGAAACAAAAGTGCTCACCCTAATTATGTGTAGCCACCATAAAAAAAAAAGTGTAAAGATAGAATGAGGCATGTTAGAAAACGGCTGTCTGTAGAGATTGCTTACAGAATAAAATGCAGAAATAGAAGGCCGGGGGTCCTGGAGTGATTTATATCTCAGAGTCATGGTGTATTGATGCATTTAAGAGAACAGAAGTGTTTTTCTTTTGTTCAGTGAGACCGGCGAGTGACGGATGTCAGGATCACTTCCACTGACGGATGTCAAAAATACTTTTCCTTTTGTGGGCGTTATTATGTACAGTTCCATTCCCTCCAAAGTCCAGCGTTTAAACCCGACAGCCGCTGAACGTAGCTCCGTCTGCACGGCCTTCAGTGAACCGTGCAGAGTGGATCGGCAAGCATCTTTCAAACATGTCCGACCTCCTGTTTTGATAAATTCCCAGAACACAAGCTTGACATAACCATAATCGGAGCTGCAGCATTTTCGTTGGCAATTTATTGTCTGTACTTTGGTGCACACAGCGATAATATTGTAGTATTGCTTTTTTCTCATTCGCTGTCACGACTGTCTGGGTTTGTCTTGTGACTGATTGAGGTTCAGCTGAAGTTAAAAGGGGTGGGAAGATGCTCTATGGAAGTAGTGTCTAAGAATATACAGTATTGTGAATGAATTAGGCAACAAAACAGCTTAGATGAACCACCAACATTTAGAGAGCTGCAAACAAGCCTTGTAAAGGAACGCTAACGTCTTCACGAATGCCCCTTTAAACGTAAATTCCATAATTGGCTGTGTTGTAGAACAAAAGAGAAATGGCTCTGACTACTTTATTTGCAGGAGAGACCAGATTTTGGTCAAATTCACAGAGCAAGCCATAATGCACTCACAGAAAAGTTTTTTTTTTTTTTTTTTTATTTGCTACTGCTTTTATTCCTTCCCCTTTTCTTGCTGCTACAAAAGTGTTAATGCCACTACTGCTTTCTTAACTGCACACAGAAGAGTCGCACCTGTTCTGAGAGCTGTTCAAAGTAATTAGCAGTACAAGAGTATCTGCAGGTGGGTTTTTGTTTTTTCTCCTTTGCCCAATTCGTACTCTTTGTAGGAAATTAAAAAAGAACTCTTCATGAGGTATTTTCTAATTCATTTCCACTGTGGAATTAATTGCGACAGAGGGGAAAAAACACACACACACACACACACACACACACACACACACACACACACACACACACACACACACACACACACACACACACACACACACACACACACACACACACACACACACACACACACTTTAAACAGACAAATGACAAGATGTAGGCGGAGCTGGGCAGAGGAGACGGAGGGCCAGATGTGGACAGACAGGGATGATGAGAGAAGCGGGACACAGATGGAAAGATGGAGATGGATGAAGACAGCGAGTCAGGGAGGATATTCGAGGATTTGGCCCCGAGCCTGAATCAACACAGCAAGCTGACAGCTATATCTGTGGGCTTTATTAACATGGAGAGGCACAAATCCAATGTCTGCGCACGCACACACACACACACACACACCCCGGCGAGCGCAGGGACACACCCACATGCACACAGATGCACAATTACATGTGGACATCAGAGACTGAGGCAGATGTTTCGTAAGACAACCTTCAACACATACTGAGCCTATTGTGACAGACACAACAGGTGAACCATGAGAGGATGAAGGAAAACGAAGACAACCAAGCATTTCTCTTCAGAAACATGTGAATACAATCTTGATTAATTTCTTGTTAAACATAGTTATTGGCATGGACATGAACCGAATGAATCTTCCAATACAAGTTGTTGAGAAAATGTGTTCAATATTGGCTGAAAAAAAAAAAAGAAAAATGGCCACATTTCAGACCAAAGTAAACACAATCATACTGTGTGCGCTGAAGGATTCTGAGGGGATCATGAGATTTATCAAATCACAGAAGATTTTAATTTAACACACATTTTGGAGAGTTTGAGAGTTGAAAGGAGAAAGAAAGTCAGAGTTAAGCTTCATTTGTAATCTATAGATGTGTGCACTTCAAACGGTGTACACATCTGCCTTTATACAAGCGGTTAGCAGTCAGTCCAGGATAAAACAACGTACCGGCCAAATACAGCAAGAGGTAAATCTAATAGTGATGTTTAGAAAGAGGCACAGTCGGAGGCAATGTTGCAGGTGGTGATGTTTCTATGAGGCTGAGAAACAACACAATGTACCCGTGAGTACCGGTGGTACTGGTCCATTGGTCTGTATCTGTACGCTTCCTGGAGACGGACAAATATACAGACAAAATAAACACAGTGTTGGCGTTCTGCGCGTGTCCTTATGCCTATCTGATAGCAAACATGAATGAGTTTTAGGAGTAATCTTGGGGTTGGGCAAGAAGTAGTTAGAAGGTCTTGGCCCCGTTTACAAAGTTGACAATGACGACGTTTTCAAGTGAAAATGCAAATCTTTGTTGCATTTTGTGTATCCGTTTACATGACAGCGGTGCTCGAAGCCACTGAAAATTGTACTTTTTTGAAACAGCTCCGTCTCCGTGGAAACGTATTTGAAAACGCTCAGGCTTCATCTGCACATGTTTACCAAAGCTGTAGTAAGCAGTTCTTCTCAACATACACAAGTAGATGACTACAACAGCTATGGCAGCCTGCAGAGAATCCATATTCTCCTGGGACCTGGTAGTTTTATGGTTGAGAGTCTCCCATCCTGTCAGCCCAACTCTGTCGTCTGTCTATAGGAAAGTGTGTGTATATTAGTAATGTTTAGCGTATCGCTCTCTGTGCACATGAGTGGTTTCATTACAAAAACAAATAACAGCACCCACTCGTAGTACAACATGAAAACTACATCGTTTTCAGCATTTCTGCTGTTTCCCTATATACCCATATGATCAAAAAATATATATACTGCATAACACACACACATAAATAGACAGCCATGTATACAGGAAACTTTTCTGTGTGAAAAGTGAAACTGCAAAATGTATGCATTTCACTGTGTAAATGAAATTATGGAAAAAAATGTTATACTCCTTATACATAGTCAAATTATTTGATATGCAACTGTATCAACAGGGGCCTGATTAACTGTTGGTGTGTATGCGTGTGTGTGTGTGTGTGTGTGTGTGTGTGTGTGTGTGTGTGTGTGTGTGTGTGTGTGTGTGTGTGTGTGTGTGTGTGTGTGTGTGTGTGTGTGTGTTACTCGTGGCAGCTGGTTAACACAGTGGGCATCAGGATGGGCATTCAGACGGTGTTGGCCCAGGGAAGTGACATCACCTGTCACAATGTTTAATTAACACCCTATGTGTGTCTGTGTGTCTCTGTGTGTGTGTGTGTGTGTGTGTGTGTGTGTGTGTGTGTGTGTGTGTGTGTGTGTGTGTGTGTGTGTGTGTGTGTGTGTGTGTGTGTGTGTGCGTGCGTGCGTGCGTGTGTGTGTGTGTGTGTGCCTTCTGTGTGGACAGTGAATGTAACACACCATTTCTTCATCATTACAGTTTGCTAATATTTCGGTTTTAAACAATAGTTCGAGAAATTGAGAAACAGACTTATCCAAGTCATATTTTGGTCGCTCTAGGAAATAAACACATCGGTGTTAAGTCCTCTGAAGTGATTAAAACAAAAAAAAAAACATGATGAGCATGCCCCTGTCACATTTGTGTGGAGTTTAATTAGCGTCCCAGTGCATGCACACATGTATGGTTCTGGGAGCTATTTTTTACTCCTGCTTGTGAGTGTGCACATGCATACTAAGGGGTGTGTGTGTGTGTGTGTGCGTGTGTGTGAATGACAGCTGAGGTCACTCCTGGGGGGTTTAATCTGGACTCGCATCAGGAAGCGGGATGGCTTCAGCTGGTCTGATTGGAGTTACCGCGGGCAACCCAGAGGTTCACCAGCTGTACCGATGATACGCTTCCCGTAACACTGGACTCCTCTCCCTCTGCAGCTACCTTTTTCCTGCACGCACACCCGCACACACACACACACACACATGCTGTCACTTGCGTGCACACTTTCTCTCGAAGGCGTGTACACAAGCATGAAGGCAGACTCACACTTTCCGTCTCATTATCCAGCAGTGAATTGGACCTGAAGACAGCCTCTGTCACACCTCAGAGTGGTGATTAGATTTTTTACTCACCTACTTATACAACTAAATACTTCCAACACACTGATATTAGCAGAGTCTTGAAACTTGACTCAGTGGGGTTACGCTCAAAAACTATGACGGGGACGTGAGTAGAGGCATAGCACTTCTGGAGATGAGTGTTTGAGCTGTGAATTCTGAAGCATCTTTAAGACTGGGCTTTACTTTAGCTGTACTCCTCAAGGAGAATTGCAGAATTGAGTAGAGGATATATTTTTTTTTTTTCAAGGCAAGACTTCTCATTCTACAGTCACATGAAATGCAAACATGGCTCTAATTAAACTGATCAATCAAATTGGGATTTTTTTTTTTTTTTTTTTTTTAAATCTCACCCAAGATACGTGTCCCTGAATTTGATAGATATCCATGTCTGAACAACTATATAAAAATCTGCTTTTCAGGTCACAGCACAGCTGGTTTTATATTAGTACAAATGCAGTACTTCATTGAATGTGCTCTGTGCTTCATCACTTCTCATTCACACGCAACGTCTCTTCAGGGATGTACAACGCTCAGCCCAGAGCATGATGGCGGTCACATTGAAACAAAGGTGGGAAGAGGTCCTGCTAAGAAGCCCACTAATTTAAGTATTACATATCATTCCACCATGATCCAAACATCTTCACACCAGAAATGGAGAGGTTGATTTATACTGTTCAGACATCCACACGTTGAACTAATGAGCAACTTTGAGTGAACTCTGCTGGTCCAAATGCCAATACTGATCAAGTTACTGGTGTTGTACAAACTATCTTTCATCCCTTCTCTTGATATTTTGGTAGAAGAATAATTTACACTCTGTCTTACTTTTGTCATCTTCTCTTATCTACCTGCTGCTGATGTTGCTGACAGATGACGTCACGTAATATTTGCACTGAAACACATAAACTGTTACGTACCATCTGGGAACATTATGTGATGATGTTTAACAACAGAATGCTGCTACAGCACCAACAAAAAAGACTCCAATACTACGTTTTAAGTCATTATGGATTCCACTTGCCAGCTGTGGTTCAAATTAAGGTAACAAGTAGACAAAATCTTCCTCCAAGATGATATTGTTTTTATTCAGGTGGTGTCCTCTGTGGTTTGGAGCCCATTTCTTCCAATAAACACTTCTGGTCACATTTTTTTTTTTTCCTCATGTGACATTTTGCATGGCTTCCTGTCATTTTGGTGGTGTAAGGCAGTCTGTTTTGCTTGCGCAGATGCTTCAAACCTGACCAGATGGCACGGCTAAGTGCCATCAGAAAGGGTTTGCTGTGTCACCCAGCACGGTCTCAAGAGCAGTAAGAAAATCATTCGTGTAAGGAGGGATTTCAAACCCAACAGTGGGATCAATATCTGCTTCAAAAAAACAAAAAATTATGTTTTGAACCTCATGAAATAACTTTCAATTGTTTCCAGCTAAGCTGTCTTGAGGGTGACAAGAGAGTCTAATATTGTTTTGTCAGTTCACAGTTCACCATCATTATTTCTTCATACAAGTACAGGTTGAAATCAAGCACATGACAAATAGAGGAATCAGTGGTAAATCCTGTGGAAATCCCATATGAATGTTCAGTGAGAGTCACTGGTTAGTCCTCAGCTTCAATGCTGCACATCTGCTTAATATATTCAGCTCAATTAACACCAAAGTCTTCGCATTACTTGGACTAATATGCCAGAATATCACATCACTGCTTAATTGTTGCTCAACACCTATATAAGGATTCTAGAAAGTATTTAAATTGCACAGATTATTCTCAACAGTACCTGGAAAAGTCAGGACTTTAATTTCCAGATTATGAATTGCATAGTTTTGTTTTTAAATGTGTCTTGGAAAAGTAAAAAAAATCTATAAATATCAATTTTTCCATTCCACAATGTGGCTGCACTGTTGATAAGACTCAGCCAGCAGCTGCTGTTCTACAACCCAACAATTTGTTTGTCAGCTCTGTCCATCATACTTTTAGCACACGATTAGCCTTCTTTGTTTCCTTCATCACAGAAACAGTTTCTCTTGCTTTTCGCCAGTCCTTCACAAGCTTCTCGCACATTCTAAACTCACACACTGTGTTTAATGTTTGTTGCAACAAATGACATTTGTTTGAAATTTAGCTGTCAGGCTCTTCTTTTTTATATTTTTTTAGGGGGGAGTATTTGAAATTCAGGCTCCGCTTTCACAACATTTAGAGTGAAAATGCTTAGTTTTTGCATTTTCCTTTCAGAAAAGTTTTGTGTTTACATCACAACATTATGAAAATGATGTCTGTTTACACTGAAATAGCAAAAACACAGAAAATTATGTGGATTCCATGTTGTGCCACTCGTGGGTGCTGTCATTTGCTTTTGTAATGAAACCGGACACATGCACACAAAGAACAATACGTTCTAATCAGTAGGAATGGCGAGTACACCGACGTTTTTTTCTGGACAGACAACAAAGAGTTGACTTTTTAGGTTCACCAGACCTCTTTTGTCAAGTCAACTGTACGTTACCAGGAAGATTTTCCTGTTTGAACAAGACATACCCCGTATCCAGCCGTGAGCCCATCTCACACTGCAGCTCATATCCCTCCACCATCTCCCCACAGCTGCCCACATTCAATTCCAAGCAATTCAAATAACTCCCACCTGTCTAAACTCCTTCAGTCAAGTTTGCACAACCTCTGGCATGCTTTGCAAGTTAAAGCAGCCAGTGATAGAAGTGCATTCTATCACTTCAGAGCATAGCTAAAACTATGGGAAACTATGGGAAACTATACTTTACTGCTTTTATTGCTGTCAATTTTATTGTTTGTTTACTGTTTTTTACTCTTCTATTGTCATTTTATTCCGTCTATTATGTGAACACCCACTGCTGTTTTAAAGCACTATAAATAAAGGTGACTTGACTAGTTGTTTACAACTCGTGTACAGATGGGGAGAATTACACTCCCCATGACGTTCAGAGTAGGCACAACTCCACTCCTCATCAATGAGCATGCACAGTAGCTGCGTTTTACCACCAACTAGCCCGGGGACTGCATATGGAAACTAGCTCTGGCTAAAATCTGGTATGAAGCATTTTTTATCTTCAAGATTAATGCTTTTGTACATGGTCCCAGAAAAAAATAAACAAACAAACAAATCTACATGGAGACGGAGTCGGACTGTTTTCGAAAAGTTGTGTTTTCAGTTTTCCGTTTTAATTGAAAACACTCATGTAAACGGGGCCTCGGAGTAGTCAAAGATCCCCTGTGATACCCCAACCACTGTTTTAACAGTTTATTCACACCAGTGTCAGAGAATTGGCTCGTCTATTGTTTTGTTATTTCTAATCCTCCTCTATGTGTTTCTTTGATTTATTTCTTTGTTAATTCACTGGCAGGAGTTTTCTCTGGGCCATTTACTTGGACAATTTATCTTATCAATTACTGTGATCATAAAGATAAAATGGTTAAACATGCAAATGAAATCCTATCCTATATAGAGGATTTTTTTTTTATTTGCTGGTACCTGAAACAAAAAGGTGCACAGAAGCTATTTTTCATGTGGAACCGAAGTGTTTCTGTAATGCCGTGAGAAATCTCTCTCTGCTTTTCATGCTCTTTTTCATCTGTCCACTTTTTCTCTTGCTCATTCTGATTTTCTTCTCTCCATCTTGCTGTGGTTTGACTACTTCATCATCCGGGGCCCCTGTGACAGCGGGACATTAATCCTGGCCTCTCTCGCTCTCACACATACACACACACACACATGCACACACTACCACTTAACACACACACAAAGACTCATACACAATAGATTGTAAAGTCACCTGCACACACGTGTGCGTGCAGATACAAGACACAGATAGGTACTTGCATGCATATCCCGCAGCACGTGGGCACGCTCTTGAATATAGACGCACACAGCCTGGGTGTGGATGACAGATTTTAGGAGAGGTGCAATTCCTCTTCAAACACACAGCACTCAATGTTCTTTTTATCGCCACACAGAGCCCGGCTGCTGCTGGGTGAGAAAGATTTAAAATGAAAAAGCAGTTCTGACATTTACAGCATTACACAAACTTCCACGCTGCTATGGAAAGTAACACAATCAATACATATGTGATGTGCTCCAGACAATACTATACATTACTATATTCAACACGAATTTCAGTCGCATCATTAATGTCAGACATTAAAGTTGGATCTTAAGGTCTTCGCTGCCTTTCCCTCCGAAAAGAATAAAAGAAAGTCAGTGTTACTCAGAATATAAGCCTGCTATCATTTTATTTCAGCCTTACTGGAGCTCTGAAGCGTTTACAAGACTGTCCACTTTTAGCACATAGTCTGTAATTCTGTCCTCACTCTAAAAGCATCCATCATTCACATTTGGTATTTATTATATGTTTTCTCTAGATTCCTTCCTCACAATGACTTTGATATTAATTGAAATCTTGGCGCAAAGAATGTTTTGTAGTGCTTGTTTGAGAAGCAGTTTCACTTTTACATGCATTTTACTGAAGCTCGATTCTATCTCAGCTAATAGAGGGCAATTACATTACAACAACTTTTGTTTTATTATATTTACTGTACCTAGGTAAAATCCACCAAATGCCAACTAATGAAATATCTTAAATTTCTAAATTATAAAAATTTTGATTAGCCCAGCCTAGTCCAGTAATAAGCATGAACCGTAAAATCCAGTTGACCTGATTCAGTTGCTTTAAAATACCTCCTACCTGCAATGAGAAAAAAAGGCATCACGATACAATACTGTAATTCTTTATATATGCAACTCACTTAAACTGAATAACAATTTACACCATGTGATCTACTTTTTACAGTCAACATTTTTGCAGTCAACCAGTTTAACAACAATCAAATTCTACATTAAAAAAAAAGCAAATAGAAAACTTGCATTTTGAGCTTCTGTTTACTCGACAACAATGCTCGGAGCCACTGAAAACGACTCTCTCGGTGGACGTTTTTGAAAACTATCAGACTTTGTCTAATTGGCAACGAGCACACAGCTAAATTTTGCTCGACACACACACGTACACACACACACACACACACACACACACACACCAAAACTGAAACAAAAACGTGAAAACAATGGGTCTTCACTTGAAATGTCATATAAACTGGGCCTAAATCGTGCTGCTGCCCTGCCTCCCCTACAGACACACACTGTAGAAAGTTGACTAATCATAAGCAAAATTAAGAAAAAAGAAAAAAACCTAATTGGCCTTCAGTCAGTCACTTCAATGAGGCAGCAGTACAGATATTCCCGCTGCATCGGGAAATATCTTTACCTACTTTTCAGAACCGGAATGACAAGATCGATTGTGATCTTTCTGCCACAACTTTATTATCTAGGTTTTCCCTGTTGAATCCATGTGAGCTGTCACACAGGAATAGTTTGTCACACAGCAGCTGTTTTCTGACATCCTCTCCAGTCACTTTCAGCACGATTTGTCGAATGAATAGTCAAAATAAAAAAAATGTCAATGTTATTGCAGGGACAGCCGACTCCAGCACAGTCATCGATCAACATTAAAATTCTCACTGGAGTGAGTCGTCGTAGATGTGGTTGGTTTACGTGATGTCACTTCCAAAAATGTGCCATTATAATACCAAAAATAGACTTCGATATTCTCAAATGTGCTAAATTCTTCACATTAAACCATTGTTGTGCTGTCCTACAGTCCTGTTCACGATGCACCCTTATGCAACACACTGATTTGTACATCACGCACTCTGCAGAGCTTCAAGATGACAAATTTATTACAATAAGTTGTGTTGGGGCAGGATGACAATATAAACATATAGGAGTGTGGCCCTTCTGGACCAGGTGTGCTTTAGATCATCAAAATAGAGCCTGTAGTGTTTTACAACCCTACAGCACCTGCCGCAAGCAGGAGGAAAGGTTTATGGAGAGTTTCAGGGCTGATAGTAACTGTGACAGAAACAATGTACACGAGCGTGAGGAGTATGAAGGTCTGTCTTTGTAAGGACGAAAGGAAAAGCAGGACTTTTGCTGAGGAGACTTTAAGTCAATAAATCAGCTAACCCAAATCAAATTCTTGGAAAGTTTGTGGCAATTTAGTCAGAAAGTAATTATAAACATACAGTGATTGAATTTGCATGGACGCAAGTGTTCAAGATATGATGCGTATATCTAGGTGTTAGCATAAATAATGATCTAAGTTGAATGACTTTTTAGGTTTCTGTAAAAGGTTAGCCACGTAAATGTAAGTAACACTGTTCTCCTATGAAATTAATTAGATTTTGTCCGTTTTTTTGTTCAGGAAAGTTTTGCGTTTGCACAGCAACGATTTGAAAACACTGTCTCTTTACACAGAAATTGCAGAAATGCTGAATACAATAGTTCCCATGTCAGGCCACTAGTTGCTAATGTTGCATTTCCGGTTTCTACGAGTCAGAGCGTTCTCAAAAAGTTGTGTTTTCAGTGGTTCCGGGCACCGTTGTCATGTAAACAATATCCAAAATGTAACCAAATTTCATTGTTTCACTTGAAAAAGGGACTTTTTTCACAAACAAGCCTAAATATGACCTTCTACAGTCATTGGAAATGTGTTTGATAAAGGGAAATCTATACTAATTTAATATACTCAGACACTTTGTATTGTATATTTTAAACGTCAGCACATCAGTGGGAGGAAGTCAATGAAACTGAACACTTATCTCAATATTCAACAGAACTTTTCAGTCATGTTTTCAATGATTGTGTTATACCTACAATTAATAAGTAGAAAAACAAAAACAAAACCATGGTAAAAAAAATAGGAAGAGTTATGAAAGTTTAGGAATAAAATGCCTGCTTGAAAAGAACCAAAATCAGAATACCTGCATTTGATATTTTCCACCATAAAATGCATTTATCATTTCTTGGGAATTGCACAGTAATCAAAAACTATTTTGTTGTGTCTTGTTTTGTGCCATTTCAGTCAACTTCAGCATCAGGAGACATTTTATACCCACAGGATCCATAGTTGTTCTTTATTAGATTCAGTGCACCAGATCTGTTGTGCAACCTGATTTCTCATTATTATACCGTAGCCTGGCGTCTTAAATTCTAATGTGAACGCTTCAAGAAGATGCTCCGAAACTCCACCAGCATTCGTTTCACCGCACTCCCTCACGGTCGATGGAGCTCCTTTCAGCCTTTCACTGCTGACGATTAGCAACTGAACTCCAAGAGTCATTATGGAGATAGGAAGCAAGCTTTCACAGTCATACTCCCTGTGGATTTTACCCACTCTCTCCAGCATGTGTGCGGGCTGCCCTGAGGGTCACAGTGGTCTTCCTGTAACTCTGCCCCCTCCTAAATTTTTTTTTAAATACACAAAATACTGTTCCATCTCCCGGATGTCCTCAGGAGGGCCTAAGAGATTAAAACCCCGGCAAGTCAGTAATTGAATCGCCATATTATAATGAGAATACATGTAAATATAGATTTTATTACAGCACACAGGCTGTTTCACATTGCTCCTTGTGAAGGCTAATTTAAAGACAGCACACAGCGAGAGCCGGGAGAGATCAATGAAGCCTCCCAGAGGGGGAACAGGGAAGAAACTGCCTCATTTTTAAATAGGCTGCTCAGCAAGTGGGAGCAATATGGAAGCTGTGTTGACATATCAGCTGATCCACAGTTGTTGAAACTAAATAGATTGAAATATAATACAGATACTCTCTTTTGCAGCTTCCAGTGAGGCTGATTTGATGACAACACCACAACAAAAGTAGATTCTGGGGTTAAAAGTCCCATACATGCGTGATTGTTACACATTTATAGGGAACTATAATTAAGACTGTGATGTTTTGCCACTAATCACATCAATCGCGAGGCTTAGTTAACAAAGTTTAAAATAGGCTTTTTCACAAGAATGGCTGCGTGTCGGCTGGAGAATGAGTGTGAAACCGTGACGATTGAGGTGCTGATGATGTATGAAAGGAGAAACAAAGAGGTTATAGCTTCAAGTCGTTTCAAATTATTTTGGTCAAAAAAGAGAGCGAATGCCAAGATGCATGAATGGCGATGTAAAATAGACTATGCTAGAAATCTACCTGTTTTTTGCACTTTTGTTTCAGAAAATGTTTGCATTGACACATCAACATTGTAGTTTTCATGTTGGGCCACAAGTTGGTGCTGTTTGTTTTTGTAATGAAACCATGCACACGTACGCAGAGAACGATACACTCCAAACACCAAGAATGGCGAGAACACGGACATTCGTACAGACAGATGACAAAGTTGGATTGCTATTACGGCGACTCTCAACTATAAAACTACCAAGTCCCAGGAGAATATGGGCTGGGAGTCACGCCACTCTGGAGGAAAACGTTGTTGTTATTGTCCATCTACTCGTGCATGTGCATAAGAACTGTTTAGTAGAGCCGTTTCACAGAGTGCTTCCAAAAACTCACATTATCCCCTGTCATTCTCAAAAAGCTACACCTTGGAAGCCATTCTCAAAAAGTTGTATTTCCAGTGACTGCAAACACTGTTGTTTCATAAACGGACCCCCAAAATGCTCTTTTCTATTTTCACTTGCGCAAAAGTTGTTGCGCAAACAGAGCCTGAGGCTTCTTGCCACAGTCCAAAGACCTGCTTGTGAGACAACTGATAACTCTAAATTGCGTTGTGAATATGAGCACAGCTGATTGAATATTTCAGGCCTGTGATGAAACGGAAGCCATCTCAAGGTGTCCCTTTTCACCAAGGTCAGCTGAGGTAGACTGCAGCCCCCTTTGATGCCAAATGATAATAGATTCACACAAGGTCGATAAGGGTTTCAGTGATTTTGAAAAACAACACAATACATTTAATATTCTTCTGTTGACAGGATGAGCATCCTTGGCTTTGGAAACTAGTATCACTGACTTTTGTCCCATCCTTCTTAGGGTTGTTGTGTAAACACACTTATTTGAAGGTCTCTTTTAAAGTGTGTGGAATTCATGGTTGAATCAGGCTGCTGAGGCCCTTCAGCAATGAAACAAGCAAAACACACCACTCTACTTCATTGTGTAAATCAGTAGTCTCACTCCAAAAAACATCTTCCCAAGAACATGTTTAATTCAACGGTAGGAGTCAGATTGTTCTTGAGAGCTGAACACTCACTGACAAATTGCAGCAGCACTTTGCAGAAGATCCCAGGATGACTTTGTGGAGTTTTGCAGACTTCTTTTTTTTTTAATTTTGCCTGCTTACTTATCAAGCCATTGGAAAACTTTGTAAATTGCAAAATATTTTACTGCATGCATCAACAGCAAAGACAAGAGCGGAGTTACTGGAGGTACTCTCCCAACCAGGCTCGACTACCAATTCACCAAATCTGAAATCTTAGATTGGAATTTGCTACATTTTATATTTGTTACAGTCAAATAAAATTCAGAAAAAGAATATATAATGTCAACTTAAATTATCATTTGATTGATACGATCGCCTTTGTGGATAAGTACCATTAATGTCAAGTGTTTGTTGGTCTAAAAACATCAAAAAGCACTGACTTAATCACAAACTTACAGATTATATGTAACTTATCAACTGCAATTGTATATATTTCTGCAGAGATGGACAGACAGCATAGAGAGGGTTGAAAATGTTCGAGAAGACACAAATCAGAAGAAAGTCTGTGACTAGAAATGACTTTAATCTTTAGTTATTTCTTCATTTCAAACAAGTGAGATTGGAGGAATCACAAAGCGCTTCAAAAGGTAAATATTGCAAGGTGAAGATATAACAAGAGAACACTTAAAACAATCAAAGGGAAGTTTAACGGAGATTGCTTTTCTGAGAGTCTGGAAGACACAACTTCAAAAGCATGAAGCAAAGCGCCTTTGATTTGAAGTCTTGAACAAGGTACAGCTAAAATGCCCCGGGCTTTAATTACTCAGTTCTGTAAAAGGAAGTTTTAGCATTCAGAAAGTGATAAGTCAAGTCAGGCTTTGAAAGTGATAACAAGGATTTCAAAATGAATTTTCAAGTTGCTGATTAAAAAAAAAAAAAAAAAAGATTGGGGTGGGGGGTGGGGGGGGGGGGGGGGTGATCACAGTACTTTGCTAAACTTATGTTGAAAGCGTTTTGCACAAGCAACTAAACAAGCAAGATACCAAAATCATGTTGTTGTTGTTGTAATTCAACAATTCTAATTCAACACATTTTTTTGACCTAGCTACAACTTGACTATGGTATATATATATATATATATATATATATATATATATATATATATATATAGAGAGAGAGAGAGAGAGAGAGAGAGAGAGAGAGAGAGAGAGTGTTCTTTTAACATTGAGAACTAATTTATTTTGATGAAACCTATGTTTAATTTTTTTTTTGTACTTCCATTGTCTCCTGTATATCTTTCCCTGAGTAAAATAAGGTTGTGTCATCAGCAAATAAAATATTCTATATATACTCTACAATCAAATTATGTCACAGGACAAGAGCAGTATGAGATGACAAAAAATAAATGCTTCTACTGTGTAAAATGTCACCGTGCACTAATATACAAACAGTTCAGTAGAAATCTTGTAAAATCTGGTGAGGAGGTAGACGAGATGAGGCACAACATCAGCAGTTTGGAGATTCTCCAAGAATAATGAGATTATTGTTCTGTCACACTATAAAGTGGAGGTGAAAGCTAGTTCATACAACACCAGCAATTTAATCACCAGTGACATTTGGACCAGTAGAGTTAGCCCAGTGTAGCTATAATATGTGCATTGTCATTTCATTGAAATTAATGGATTATACATATCATCAAGCAACATAGTCATTTTTAATTTTTTTAATTAACTGATTAAATATTTAAATTGCGGAATTTGGTACGCCGCACATTTAGGATATGCAACTTCTTGTATCATGATAATGCTATGATTGCCTTGGTGCCCTTGTTTGAAACTTTCATTTGCTCATTGATTTTCACAAAATATGGGCCGATTCAAGCAAGAATTGCACAATAACCAGTTCTATGTGTCTGTATGTGTTTGCAGGAAAATCACAACGTTTTTGCAAACAACCCCACATAATGGATCCCAGACCAACCATTGTTGGCAGGTACATCAGGTTCATGGGAGTCGTAGATCTTCTTGATACGCTATCTGTACGTTACAAGTTCAGCTTCACATTCTAAAGATGGTACACATAAATACACATACATCTCCCCCCCCACCACCACCACCACCAGAAATAAAAGAGGTCATTGACTCAACTGACCTGATTTCCTCAGGCAGGACCGGTTCCACAGCTCGGGGGCTCTCACTGCCACCTCTTGTTTTTAGCCGCGCCACGGGAGCCGATAAAAGTCCCCTGCCCGAGGTTCTGGGGCCATGTCTGGACATGTTCACGGCTAAGAGGTCAGATAGATAGCGGGGAAGGAATTAGACCGATAAAAAAGAGCACCAAGGAGACAAAAACAAAGAGCTACAATGAAAAAAGGTGAAGAGACAGAAGAGTGTGACAGCGTGTAGACAAATGGCTTCCACTCCGGCTCAATAGCCGGATAAAAGACAGGTCTTAAACTATGACCAAGGTCAACTCCCTCTGCCTCCTTGCGTGGCCACTCTGACATATTTACGCCGCTATCACCAGCCTCACAGTGTCTTTGCTCTTTCTTTCTTTTCTTTTTTCTATTGAGTTTTGCTGCTCCATCTGTACCTGTCGCTCCCTCTCTCAATCACCGTCAGCAACTTATAAACACTGCAGCAGCAGAGGAGCTGAGGAATGTGTTAGCAGGCAACTTTGCCTTAATAAGTGGAGATTATATTTAAAACCAAGAAATATTGACAGCCACCATTCTTCATTGCAAAATAATAGGCATTAATTCATAGGTACAATATTATGTATAATTCAACTAAATGCCACATGATGTTAATGCATATGTCATCAGGTAGTATAAATGATACATGGAGTCATATGCGTGGATCCCGTGGGCAGTCCAATGCTTGAGCACCCGCTGAAAAGATTTAAAGTTTTAACCTGCAACCTTGTGATTGAAAGACTCACTCTACTAACACATGTGCCCTAATAGATCATTTGATTTCAAACAGCACAGTTTTAATGGTCTACTGATGGTCTACTGGGCGTACCAACTTGGTGATGGTCACTTGGACATCCTGGTGTCAGAAACGTGTTGTCATGGTGATGCTTCTGTGACTTCCGTCAACTCACTAACCAATAGAAATGCAGTATGAAATCACCCGATCATTGTGACACTGGTGTTAAACCTAAATAGATGCTTTATGGCAACAAACGAAAAGCGCATGAACAAATAAAGATTGTGATATAGAAAATAAAGAAAGAAAGAAAGAAAGAAAGAAAATTGGGCTGATTTCTCTCCTCACACATGAATGCCACATAGGCGAGGGCTCTGTTCATGTTTCTCTAATTTCTTTTTTGTGAATGAATTGCGCACTTACTATGTTTTATTCTTCCATAATCACGTTGACACATGTAGCCTGTAATTCAGCTTCTGTGACGTCATGCCGAAAGTTTGTCAGATTCACGTTGTACAGTGTAGCTCTCTGTGAACTGATACAATTGTTGGGCACTGTTAACACAACAACGATTACGAGTCCATGCGCAAAACTTTCTTCACTGTTGGGGGGGTTCGTTTACACGGCACCAGTGTGCGGATGCACTGTATCCGCGAAGTTTTTAATCCGGCTCTCAAGGCGGAAAGAGTCTTTCACTTCCGCTAATCCCTCCTGCAGAGACTGCTGGAGGCTATTTAGCCTGTTACTGCGTGTGCGCAACTCTCCCCCTCCCTTCCCCTTCCATCCCTTGTAAACAAACATGGCAACCCGCAGTGGTATGACTCAGTATTCTAGTTTTATCTTCCATATCAGTAGTTTTATAGTTGACACTCACCCCTGATCACATCTGATGCGTTATAAGTCCATGCGGATGTCGAGTCGTCTCTATTTTCTTCTATTTTGTTTATAGCGTATTCTTCTCTGCACATATGTCTGTGTGGTTTCATTACAAAGTCAAGCAACAGCGCCCTCCCATGGCCCGGCATACTAACTACATCGTTGTCCCTGTGTCCACTGCTGCAGTGTAAACACTCTTTTTTAATCCGTCGCATAAACAGGGCCTTTAAAATGCAGTGTGTAGTGGGCGTGAGATTTTACTGTACATTTATCATTATATCCATCTTCTTCACCCAATATATCCAGACCAGTCATAGGAGCATAAACCTACTCTAAAAATATATATTAAACAACAAAAATGACTGTTTCAATGGCTGTATCAACAACACAATTTAAGTTTACTATATCACAAATTAAGCAGAAATAAATAGACAGATAACCGCATGAATACGGGATCTTTTAAAGCTGTTCAACCTGTATCTTGGCAGTTCAAAGTTGCACGATGACGGCGGCAGGATGAATTGAACTCATAAAAGATGGCTGCGATCAGCCATGATTGACTGAATCGTCTTCCTGGAGCTGACTCTAAAGTTTATTGAGGGGTGTAATTTTTGCAGCACAACTTTACAATGCTAATAAATAAAAGCGAATTCAAAAACACATTCAATAAAACTGGAATGAACCAATTTCAGAAACACTGTGTCGACATTAACCCTTAAACTTCGGTGGCACACCAGTTGGGTGGCAGATGGGAATCAGTGGGAGTCTTTACACTAAACAGGAAAAGCTTAACTAATAGTATATATCAAACCTTTTTACATGCTCTAAACACAACTTATATAACTCATCACTAAAAATACGAGCTTATTTAGCAGAAGCATTAAAACAAATTGTCTTGTTTGCCACCATTCAACTGCAGTGCCACTGTATTTTCAAACCAGGATGTCAAACCAGGCTCCAATATGGTCCAGCAAACCTACAAGGAAATTGTCAAAATCTTTAAAAAAAAAAAAAAAAAAAAAAATTCTAGACTGGATTGTTTTTCTGACATTTCACTGTATTTTAGAAGCTATCAGTAAATTGACTTTATGTTGAGGTTGTAGTCATATCCAGTAGTAATTGTTTGATTTTTGCCAAATATAGAAATGCTTGTGGCTGACTGTGAATGAGATTGGGGTGTATAATGCCCATAAACTAAAATTACTTTGATACTCCTGGTTTAACCAATTCAACTGTTCCCAGTAACTTTTACTCATGTCAAAGTAAAACAAAGCGCTCCAAAATTCAAGAAAAATAAAATGGCTAAAGAGCACAAAAACAGAATTGCATCCCCCTAAACTGCTCAGCAATGGCCTGGGCTACCTCACAGTCATATCTCTTCATTATGTCTTCATAATTACAGAATTTAAATGTTACACTAATTAAGAAAAACAACAGCTCTTGTCATAATATATGGCTCCCGTTGTTTGTCTACCTTCTATTAATAGCTCCTTTAGCAATAGGCCTAATTGATTTCCTCAGGAGCTAATTGATTGCAAGGCAAGGGGGGAGATTTGTTTTGGAAGGTAAATTAAGTTGATTGAGAGTTTAGCAACTGAGACAAAGCAAAAAGGCGACACATGGTGACAGACATCCCGAGAAGGGTTGAAATGATATCATTGTCACGAGGGCAATTAAGACTTGAGTGCCTGACCTCCAGAGATGACTGATTGCTTGTTCAGTTTGCCTCATCGTATTGCTGTATCATTTCACCCAAACTTTGAGGAATCTTTTGATTTATATAAGGAAGGATGAATTTGTTGTGAGACTGTGAGAAGATCTGCAGACTAACTCGAACCTCAGTTAATGATCGACTTGGATCATTATCACCTTATTTAAGCAGTATTACAATAAAAACTAAAATATATCCTGCTCCATTTCGTCCCACAATTAAAGAACTGTATCACGCACGCCCACAAATTCAAGACAAATCAAGTCTACCTCCAGCTCTGTTTGTTGTTTTCAGACACACTACCCATTGTTTCATTTAAAACCACCACCGCCTGTGGGACTATTGTTTGTTTGTTTGTTTATTTAATCTCCTTCATGTAAAGCTTTGTTTCCACCAGACCAAGAAAAATTACTGCAAATGATATGTAAATACATGAAATGAAAAGCTGATGAATCGGTAATGCAAGTTGGGCGAATGCGGCCGTTTTCATTTACTCATTATCACACGCCGACATTCGTGCGCAATGTAATAAATTCCACATCAGTGTAATTATTAAGTGAGTCATTGTAAAACCACCCTGTGATTATGAAATTGATGCAAATAGTGTCACATGAAGACGTGTTACCCAAGGTAATTAGAGTATTGGTGAGCATTCAGATACACTGCCACCAATGACAGTGGAAGTTCCTTGCAATCCTAAAAACCCACTGTGTGTGTTGATTCCCACTGAATAATTCATCATTTCTTAACCCCGACTAGGTTCAGTGACAAACTGGACATAACATGCATCTACCTCAGGGCAACAAAGCTCACAGGATACTGGATGCTCAAGGTTTTTGATGTAGATCGGAGAATATTACAGCATGGTGATAGTTATTCATTAACTCATATTGAGTCACTTGGGGGCGACTTTCACGCCTACAAAAGACAAAACTGTAAATATAGCAGCTGAAGCAAAGTCAGGAAGTGTTTCAAATGAATAAGCTTTGAGTTACTTCTACAAGCAGCCTTTTCTCATAAGCTCATTTGAATCCATGGCATCTCTTTGAATAAATTAATAATCAAAGAGGTTACTTTGCATTTGTTTCAGGTTATACTGTAGATAGATAGATAGATAGATAGATAGATAGATAGATAGATAGATAGATAGATAGATAGATAGATAGATAGATAGATAGATAGATAGATAGATAGATAGATAGATAGATAGATAGATAGATCACCGTAGCTACATAGCTACAGGACAGCACAGAGGCCGTCATCCTGGCTGCACAGGAGCAGGCTCTGAGCACCAGAGCGATCGAAGCCCAGATCTACCACACCAGACAAGACCCAAGGTGTAGACTGTGCAAAGAGGCACCTGAAACAATCCAGCACATAACTGCGGGTGCAAGATGCTGGCTGGGAAAGCATACATGGAACGCCATAACCAAGTGGCTGGCATAGTGTACCGAAACATCTGTGCGGAGTACGGTCTGGAAACCCCAAGGTCACAGTGGGAGACACCCCCAAAGGTGGTGGAGAATGACCAAAGGAAGATCCTGTGGGAGTTCCAGATACAGACAGACAGGATGGTAATGGCGAACCAACCAGACATTGTGGTGGTTGATAAAGGGCAGAGGAAAGCCGTGGTGGTGGATGTAGCAATACCAAGTGATGGTTATAAGAAAGAAGGAACATGAGAAAGTTGAGAAATACCAAGGGCTCAGAGAGGAGCTGGAGAGGGCTTGGAAGGTGAAGGTGACAGTAGTGCCCTCGGGGCAGTAACCCCCAAACTGAAGGAGTGGCTCCAGCAGATCCCTGGAACAACCTCGGACATCTCAGTCCAGGAATGTGCAGTACTTGGAACAGCAAAGATACTGCGCAGGACCCTCAAGCTCCCAGGCCTCTGGTAGAGGACCCGAGCTTGGAATAGAAAAACAGGTGACCGCCCGCGGAGGGCGAGAGGGGAATTTTTTTTAATATATATATATATATGAGAAGCGCTGTAATATAAAGGCATAATAAATTCAAAACGCCTGAACAAATAGAGCAGGGAGGAGCCTTTCTCCAAGTTCTGGTTTGAACCTCTCTGTTCTTCAGCCTGTTTTTTCATCCTTCCTTCTCTTGTCCCTAAGTGGATCTCTCCAAGGTCTTCTCAATACCCGCCTTGTTCGGGGACACTCGGCTCTAAACCAATTTACGTTAAGCAACTGTCAAATATCTCACCTTGGGATGAAAAAGTGTAGCTGCGAAAAGTGTGAGAAAGATGTAAAGAAAGATGCAGCGGTGGCGTGGAGAGTCCGTAAAGAAAAAAAAAAGAGATGAAGGGATGCAGAAATGAGAATAACTGGCTGTATCAGACCATGGTCCTCATCCTGTGTGTACGTGGGTGTGCACACATCATTTAGCGTCTCTGCATTGTTCACAGGTCCGCATTTCCCACAAGGCCATGCATGAGCAGGCAAGCGGCTGGTCCCCAGAGGACGATGACTATGGCAGTTCCATTGTTGCACTGGTGATATATTGCAGGGAAACCTCTGGGGGCAGGAACCACTTATTTAGACATCAAATTAAGGCTGAAGTCTCCCACATACACACAGGCATGCACACATCACCTAATGGGTGCACGCAGGATGCTTCCGAAGTGCTGATGTGGATTTAGTGGCGTGCACACGCGGACAAACACGCGGCCTCCGCAGGAAGCCGAATAAGGAATCAGACACTTTGCGGCGACAATTTAAGAGTCTGCGCTCGATGCTTGTTTTTCTTTGCAGTGATGCACAATAAATATACACAATTAAAGGCCTCGCACAGCCACTCAGGCGCTTTTTATAACCTGGATGATTGGACCTCCGCTGGTGTGCTGGTAAATATGTAGGGTCACCGATGTCAGCATATCAATATTAATTCTAGAAAGATAAGCTGTCCCACTTCTGCAGTAAAGAGAAATGAATGGACAAAACAACTTAACATATCAGAGGACGAGTGAGGCATTTAAGAGAACAAGCAGGACTATATTTAGCACTTTATTCACTGCAATAGATGCAGGGAAAGAGGGTTAAACGCATTAAACATCAGGAATGTCAAACATAAAGCCTGTGGAACAAGATCGGCCCACAAGAGGCTCAAATTTGTCCCGCTGAGACACTAAGAACATTTAAAAAATGTCAAAGATTCTTTTTTTTTTTTAAGCAAATTGCTTCAGTCACGGACACAACACAACACTGAGACCCAAGCTGAGATATCGGTGATCCTGTAATGAAAGGGAACTACCTCATTGCTATCACACTAGCATTAGCCTCAAAGTCATGCTGTCAGGGTGAATTTGTAAAAACCTTCAATGAAAGAGGTGTAAATTTTAATATTGGACATAGAGAACCGCTATGAATAATTAACAATCATGATTTACATGTTAAAAAAAAGGTTTTAACAAAATAATGAAATTGATGAAACAAGATCAAAATAGAGGAAAGCCGATGAGATCTATACAAGCGTAAAATAAAGCTACCATGTACTCGTGACTTATCTGTATGATGGTGTATTTCTACCTTTAGTGACAATCAGAGACCTGACAGAGGCAATCATAAATTCTGCCACCAAAAGCACCTCCACATACTACACTACAAAGTCATCAGCAAAGATCCATAAATGTCATATTTAATAGTATCAAGTTTCATTTTCTCTATAGTGTTCAGCTGCTTCCTGTATGTGAAGCTAAGAACTGTGGTTACGAGCAACACACAGGACATGGGTGGAGCTTCACGCTGAGCAAATTGATGGGAAAACAAGTTTCAGCTTGTGCCATATACAGTCGACAGTAAACCAAATGGGACACCATGTGTGAAGGATAGTATTACTAAAAATAAAGTTTTGCAACAAATGTGAGAGATGCACTGTGATCTTTGTGGCAAAACAAAGTAGGCCTCTTAGGGAATGTAGGGCATCAAAGTTTGTTTGTATCTACCGTCTGTGTAGCAGGCTCTAGTATTGACTTAATACCTAATCCTAAAAACACTTTCACAAGGATCTTCTTCATCCAAAAATGTTGTATTCAAAGTTTATTGCCCAAAATCCAGCTTTTCCTTGTTTTTCAGCCAGAATATTGGATCATCGGAGCTACATTTAGAATCTGCTGTGTCTGTGTGAGCTGGACAAACATGCTCATCTTGGGAAGAGGAGGAAGTACTTCCTCTTGTGGTGCCATGTGCCAGAGCAGAGCTGCCTGATTTTGGGAGGAGTCAAAGGGAGGGCCTACCTTGATTGGGATTGGCTAAAGCCACAATGACACTCTATAGGGTTTGATTTCTGATTGGCTCATTATTTGGTTTACATGGTTTACTTTTTTACTTCAACCCCAGGTATAGGGATACATATTACTGTTGGAAAACTATTAGGAGGTGAATTGTGCCCCCTTTAAGCTATTAAAGGAATATGATCCCTTTAAGCTATTTTCACAATTTGTCAATCTGTGTTGGTTTGTTGATATTTATTTCTTTAGTCATGCTGTCTCCTGTCTACAGTTTTCTCATTGGCCAGCAGTGAGCCTATCTCAGTGGGAGTCATGCCAGTCTGGATGCCACCATTGTTGTTATTGTCCATGAAGAACCATTTACTGTGACATGGTGCGCACACACAGCAGCTGCGTTTTCACCCCATTTTCAGCGTTTTTTTAAAGTTGTGTTTTCAGTGGCTCTGAGCACCATTGACGTCTAAATGGATCCACAAAACACTACGAAAGTTGTCTGTTTTCACTTGAAAACTTTATTGTGTGAGTGGAGTAAAAGTTGAAAGTATAGGACAGAGGTCTGCAACATTCATCACCAAAACAGCCTTTGTTTGCACAGCTGATGAAGTTGTTTGTGTTTGTCATGCAAACATCATACCAACCAAACATTTTTCTTCTTTGTGTAAATGGGTCCTGTATATCATGTCCTCTATCATACAGGCATATTTGATGTTTAATCAAACCAAATATGTTCTGCTCAGTTACAGGTAAAAGGAGCATTGGCCTGACGAGATGATTCCTGACTTTAATCCCAGGCAATTCTGTGTTGAGTTCATGTGTTCTCCTTGTCGGCATAGGTTCTCTTTGTATACTCGGTTTACCTCAAAATTGAAAAACCATAACCCTGCTCCATAAAACTCCATAGTTACTCCACAATCAATAACACCATTCAGCAAAGCAAATAGGCAGCAAGCCCCACCAGTCTATGTCACATGTTCATGGGCAAACTACAAACCTCATGTTTCTACACATTGTAGTTTATCACTTTGCTTGGCAGATGTTGTCATCAGTGTGTAATTATGTATGAATATGTAAATGTGACTGGTGGTAGGAAGTCAATTCCTTTTGCAGCAGTAAAAAGCAGTATATATATATATATATATATATATAAAAATGAAAGAAAAATAGAACCAAACAGTTCCCTCTTATGAGTTGAGTGTATTTTCTACTCGTGTTCTTCTCCGTTTGATCATGGTCATCCGTAGAGTGTTGTCACATTCCCTGAAGCTGAAAATAATAATCGTGCCCTCAGGCGTCTGTAGTCCCACTGGAATTACAATTACAATTTAATGTAATTTAACGCTTTGCAGTCAGCAGTAAATTAAATGCAGATAAACTAACCAGCTTTGCAATTATCTATGTAATTATGATGACTCTGTTAACCACTTTGACTACGTTGTTTAATTTCTACTGAACTTGAAACAAGAGATGCAGTGTCTTACAGTAAAATGTACAGTCCAGGGATTTGCACAGTCTCCATCCAGAACAAGTGGAACATGTGTGTAGGCGTGGTAAAATGGGAATTCTGGTGCTGGAATGAAGAGGCCGTGCAGATTTGACTTGTGAGGAGTGTGGGAAGGGGAAAGGATATGAAAAGCATGTGTGGTAAATGGACTGTGAAGGTGAGAGCGAGAGGTGAAGAGGTGCGTAGTGGCTGATATGCCCAACAGTGAGTGCACTGATTGGATAATTAGATAACTGGACCTCACCAGAGTAGCTCCTGTGAGCTGGAAAGAAAGGAAATGGAGGAGCTGTGTGTGAAAATGTGCAGCCTAGCGAGGTCAGGAGTGTAGAAGTGGCGTGAGACCTTCTCCCCTAGAAATTTCATCTTCAACTCTAATTATGAAACTCGTCTATCCAACTTGTAAGATTGATCCCTCCTCTGGTGCCCTCTGGGAGGCTTCGCCCTCTTTCATACCCCGCAAAGGGCTTGCTCTGGCAGCTTCTTCTTCTTCTTCTTCTTCTTTTTTTTTTTTTTACATCAATTGAAGGCGTGAGGATAAAGGTTGAAGCCTGTGCATCCTGTGAAGACACTATGGATAGAAATTTAAGGTTTTGAACACAATAAATGAAAATGGCTTCATGTATCTAAAATTAAAGTTGTCTGAATATACAATTGGAATAGTTTTCAATTTAAAAGAAAATTGAGGTGAGATTGACTGTTGTACAATATTTGGCTTTTTCGTTACTTGCAAAACACTGGTTTTAATTATTTTAATTTCTTTTAGGAATAAAATTGACTAATTCTGTCAAAGTATCTGTCAGTATGTGGAAGATCTGAATCGTGCCAGTCAAAAGCTTCTGAGAAAAAGAAATCCAGTCTTTTCTATTATTATTATATTGATAAATTCAACTGACCATAGCTACATTCAAAGTCTTTATAACAAGACTGCTATACCTAAAAGGTCATGTCTGAAACATTTTATACCTCTAGCCTGATCTCACACCAGCTGGGCGTGTTCTGCCCATACTGAATGTGGACTCTTCTTCCAAAAGACGATGTATGTATATTACATAACCCACCATCGTCGTTAATTATGGTTTGTTTATACTTGTGTATCCTGCAGGAGCCGGATTTTGAAGTCACTTCTGTCATTTTTGTAATGCTTGCAAAGTTAGAGCTGTTTAGTTTGCAAAGCAGGGGCACGGTAAGCTTTTTAAAATCGCTTCAAGCCTGCAAGAGCACCTCCTTCTTTCAACAATATGAGCATTTTCTGTCTGAGTACCCTAGACCTGTCATTGCTTTTGCCACACTACAAAAAGTTGCTTGAAGAATGCCATGGGGGGATTTAAATTGCAAATTTATGATGCAAAATTCTAATCTCGACTCTTATTAGCAGAGCACATATAGGGACGAGATCTGACACTTGACTTTGGACTGCAGCTATACATCAAAAGAGTTCCGCTGCATTCTAGGTAATTAGTGTGTGTGTGTGTGTGTGTGTGTGTGTGTGTGTGTGTGTGTGTGTGTGTGTGTGTGTGTGTGTGTGTGTGTGTGTGTGTGTGTGTGTGTGTGTGTGTGTGTGTGTGTGTGTGTGTGTGTGTGTGTGTGTGTGAGAGAGAGAGAGAGAGAGAATGCAATTAGTGGTTGTTTATAGGATGAGTGAACACACTTTGGATTAATTATGCATACTTACTGTACATGTGCAGAGATGGAGCTGAAGTTTCTATGCCATAGTGTGTTTGTGTGTCCTTATGTATGACTCAGCATGACAAGTACGTGTGTGCGTGCGTGCGTGCGTGCGTGCGTGCGTGCAGAGATTGCCCAACTGAAGTACTGGCCAGAGCTGAGCAGGTCTATCAGGACTGAGCTGATTCAGCACTCTGCAGGCACAGAGAGAATTAAGGACTACACACACACACACACACACACACACACACACACACACACACACACACACACACACACACACACACACACACACACACACACACACACACACACACACACACATACACACCTACACACACAGACTGTTGTGTGTGCTTAATGAAAATAGGATTAGATGTAGCACCAGTCATTACAGAAAAGTGGTGTGTAGCTCTCTAGTTGCACAGGTCACACTGTCCGGATTGAAATGTGTGTGTGTGTGTGTGTGTGTGTGTGTGTGTGTGTGTGTGTGTGTGTGTGTGTGTGTGTGTGTGTGTGTGTGTGTGTGTGTGTGTGTGTGTGTGTGTGTGTGTGTCAGAGAAGTTTGTAAAGTCTGTGTGTGTGAAGATGCACGTAGTGACCATGCAAGCGTGTGGGGGTTTATGCATGGTGGGGCTGTCTGCTTTGTACATTACATATTTTGACTCCGTTGCTTTGGGTACAAAGTGGCAGGAGAAGAGAAGGGGAGAAATGTGCATGTGAATTAAACTAACAATAATACATATTAATGTTGCGCACATTAACATGCATAGTCTGTGTACACTGCAGCAAATCTGCAGGAAGATTAGATAATAAACATGCAGCAATAGGAGGGCTTGAGGTTCTGCATTCCTGAACCCAACATCCTATCATCAACCAACACAACCAAAGTGCTTCACCCGAACTCTAATGTAACTGCAACCTTCACCCTGAAAACCTCACAGGTGGAAAACATTTGTGAGGGCCTGCTTTTTATTTCATAAGCCTGTCAGGTTTCAGGCCCCCAAAAAAGAGAAAAATGTTGATACACCACACACACATACACACACACACACACACACACATACACACACGCAAACGCAGATGAGCCCAAATTCCAGCGATAGAAACTGATATCAAACTGTGTGGCTTATGACAGCACGGCAGACGCGTCTACCTCATTAGGGGAGGCAACTTCAATGGTGCCTGTGCACGTGTGTGTGTGTATTTATGTTGCGTGTAGATTTATGTGTGGCTCTCAGGATATCTATGCATATATTTGTGTTTCTGTATAGGTGTGTAAATCCTGCATTATTGCACATACAAAAGCTGGGCATAAGTGCACGTGAGTGTGCGTGCCAGTGTTGCTGGGATTTACGTATTTCCACACACTCAAAAATTGCTTGTTTGTTGTTCTTGTGGGGTCAAAAACCAAATGTCCCTGAAAAAAACTAAGTTTAAACAAACGGTTAATTATGAAAGACGTCTGTGTACGCAAAGTGTGTTCCTGTGTGAATGAGCCTGTCTGTATGTGTTTTAGGCGGGTGGAGATGAGAAACACGTGTGTGCGTTTGTCCCATGGGGATAATGTGACGAAGCCTGTGGTGTGATGTGTGATGTAAACAGGGATCATTAGCATAGCGCCAGCCACTAGCATTCTCACTGTGTCTACACCACCTGGGAGCAGATAAACACACACACGCGCAAGAATATGCATAAAAATAGGAAAGTAATACACAGTCGCTGCATGTGCAATACAAGTAAACAAAGGCAGCCTCAGGCTCACGCGCACACGTTGTACATTACACGTTACATACATTCAATCTCATCTCTCTCCTTCCTGGAGCATCCCCCCTTGTATCTTTATGGAAATTGACTGCAGACAGGGATTGGCTTTTTATGTCTGATTTATGTCGCCGCTGTATGTGTTTGCACTAGTGCAAGTGTGTCTGTGAGTATGTGTGTGACAATTCAGCCCAGACAGGGATTGCGTTTTTCTGCCTGTTTTATTGGACAGCCTCTATTGCTGTCAAGACCAGGTAAAGAGAAAAGAAGAGACGGGTGCGAAGGAGAGTGAAGGAGAGGAGGGTGCAAAGGCAGAAAGAACAAGGGGAAAAAAAATACAGAGAAGTAGAAAAGAGCTCTCGTAAGAGGTTGTTCAAAAGAAGAATCATCAAACTGGACAGGGAAAAGAGGACGGAGGAAATGAGTGAGTGGAGGAGATAAATGAGGAGGTAAAGGGAAGCTTTTCCTGTGGAAAACTTACGTCAGGTGGGAGGTTTGAAAAAAAAGATGTAAGTGGTGGTGGTGGTTCTGGTTGGGGGGGTGGTCATTTACGTGACAGATTAAAAAATATCAAATAAAGGAGAAGGTGAAGAATGTAAACAGAGCACAGACAATATAGGAAGGGCAAAAAACAAGGGAGGAGCGGGGAGAGAGGAGGAGACAAAAGACGTATGTGAACAATCAATCCTTTCCAGGAACAGCCGATATTTCAACCGCTTGTTTAGCAACCTGTGGCACTACACAGTGCATCTCTGAGCACACCCTCATCTATGTGTGTGTGTGTGTGTGTGTGCGTGTGTGTGTGTGTGTGTGTGTGTGTGTGTGTGTGTGTGTGTGTGTGTGTGTGTGTGTGTGTGTGTGTGTGTGTGTGTGTGTGTGTGTGTGTGTGTGTGTGTGTGTGTGTGGTGAAGGTGAGAGAAAAAGCATGAGAGCACTTTCCCCTTCTCTGCTTATTGATATTCTGCATCCACAAATACAGACCAATACATCTCGAGACAGACAATTTACACACAGAGATGAGGTTGTGTTCAGGAATTCAGCGTGTAGCGATCACACAAACTTTAACCATCACAACTCTAAACCCAAACTAACTCAGGGGTATCAAATACATTTTAGTTCAGAGGCCACATACAGTCCAATTTTAAAATCTTGAGTTGGCTGGACCTATAAAATACTGCAATAATAACCTTTAAATTTAAGTTTTCCTTTGTTATGGTGTGTACATAATGAAAATGTCTCTATTTGATCAAAACCAAAGAATTATTACAGAAAATGACAATAATCTCAATATAAAGCCAATTTTATTATTAAAAAATTTAATAAAAAATGTACTACAATTGTTATGTTAAGAATGTTTTTACAAACTCACCCTGAACATGGCTTTGACACTTGTTTGATAGCAATGTGTTCTTAAGAAATGTTTTGTTTTTTTAAATAAATGTTTTCTTTGAGATTTTTAGAATTTGCTCGGTCGTTCAGCAGGCCGGATTGGAGCCTCTTGAGGGACAGTTTTGGCCAACAGGCCTTATGTTTGATAATCCTGTTGTAACTCAACCATTGACCTCTGACAGAAAGCAAACCACTCCAACTTATAAGCTCTTACATTCACCCAACAACAGTAGAAAAGCAACTCACAAGCGATGTATGATCCCTGTTCTCGGGTCAGTCAGAGAAACACACTTGTGTTTATTTCACTTCCTGGGACTTTATATTGACTGACATCTCATTATCTGCAAACCAACTCTAAGCTCAACCATAAATACTACTGGCTCAACAATTACCGTCCTCGCCATTGATTCCATGATTGTGTTACAGACACTTGATTATTGTCCCGAAAGTATGTTAACTGACATATGTAGTTAAACAAGAGCGTGCGGGTGCGTGCGCTAGAGACCAGATGAGAGAGAGGAAAGGAAGAAATAAGTAGGATAGGAGGGGAGTTGAGAGAGAGGGAGAGATATCTGAGCAGGATGTGAACGGGATGTGAGGAGCAGAAACACATTTCGGAGTGACTGATAGGCAATCTGCACACTGGGTGTCAGCCGTGTCATCCCCAACAGAAGGAGAACAAGGAATCTTCCTCCTCTGCTCTCCCTCATTCCATATTTTTCTCTCTTCTTCCAAGCATCATGTCTGTTTAGTATTTCCCCGTTATCATTATATCCTCTCTCTCTCTCTCTCTCTCTCTCTCTCTCTCTCTCTCCAGAGAAAGAGGCCTTAATTTGTTTCACTTGATTGCTTCAGAGTGTTTCATAGAGCAAACACACTCATCATAGCGCTCCTCTTCCACGTCTCAACTCTCTCCACTCTCCCTCCCTCCTTGACTTTTAGTTCCTTCTCCTCCCCCTTTCATTCCCCAACAGTCTCGCTTTTTCTTTTTTCTTTTTGCATAATTTCTAATTTCCTTTCCTCACCCAAAAAAACACTGCAGCAAGGCACTGTCTATCAACGTGTGTTTTTGTCATTTTTCTCTTTTTTTTTTTTGGTCTTTCATTCAGTTGTGAATTATTTAGAGGCAAAAATAAACAATGGCTTTAGAAGCCAGGCACAATCTCAAGATTTAACCACTGGAGCGGTGGTGAATATGAAACATCACAGGAGGTTTCATCAGCACCGGAACCTCACTGCACATATATCACAGACGGTGTGAGGGTGACTAATAATTTAAAATGTTCTCACTTTTAATCGTCTCCCTCAGTCAGCTTTTACTTATTATCATGAACATGATAGCATTGTTTCAGTGCTGCTGCTGATTTATGAGACGAGATGATCCCGCTGTTGGTCAGTCTCATTCACAAATATAGATCAAATTAGATTATATCACTCAGCTCTGTGCTTTTAATGTAAATATTAGAAATCCCCAAAAGATTTGTGAAGATTTATGACATATATAAAGCTGCTAGTGCAGCCGATATGGATAATTTCTTCACGGCATTGCTCCAAACAGTGCATGTAGTAGTAATTTACAGTAAATAGAATTTTAAAAAAAAAGATTATTAATAAAATATTAAATAAATGCATTGTGAAACTGATTTTTCTTTTTAAGTATCAATATGCACATGTTAAACCATCAAAGTAAAAATCAAAAGACACAGATAAGCCGTTTATAAATATATAAGGCAGTTTGGGCAGATTGTAACCAAGCTAATCTTTAATTGCAATGGCAGTTTGAAAATGCTAAACTTCCGTTGAATGAGGCCAGAGAGACAGCAGCTCTATAAATGTTTTCCATGTGCAAGAAACCTGAAACCTGACTTATTGATGAGTTGTGTTACTAAGCTGCATTTAGATAACATTTGTGGCATAAATCTTTCATTTTCATTTCAGAAAAGCTTTGTATTTGCGATGTTTTAAAAACAATGCCCAAATTAGAAAATGAAAACAACGTATGAAAACAACGCGATGGCCAAAAAAAGGATGTAGCATGATAGCATGACAGGCCACATGTTGGCATTGTTGGTGGTTTCATATAAAACCAGACATGTGCAGAGAACATTTTCCAAATTTTCAATGAATTTATTTTTGCGGTGGCTCCAAGCACCGTTGTCGTGTAAATGGACACATAAAACACAACAAAAGCTTTCAATTAAATGATGTGTAAAATGGGGCCTAAATACCTGGAAACAACCGAGGCAGGCACGATAAGAAAACAAAATACTACATAGAAAAGCATGTCAGGATTCAAACCCCAACCTACAAACGGACAAGTTTTTCATACTTCAAATGAGCTGATGTTTCAAGAATATCCATGAAACTGTGCAAGACATTCTGTACCTGCATATTTCTCAACCAGCAGGGAAACGGTGTCCCCTACAGTCGGCCAAAAAGTGATTTCCACTTCCCGTCTGTGTCGTGTTCAACACTAAAAGCTGAACTCGAGCGTTTGTCCGAGGATATGAAGAAGGGAATGAACGACACACCTGAGGCAAGACTGCACGTGAGTTATCAGCTTTTCCCAAAAACAAAAAGACCATTGACAGCTCCATCTCCTGTTTAGTAATTTTATCTCTTTGAATAAACAGCAAAATGTCAAAGCTTTCATAAGTAACCATACAGTAGGCTGCTACACTCTTGAATATATTAGCATTATATATAATCAGTAAAAAGCCATAAAAGCTAATAAAACATTGTTATGTATAAATGTCACAGTTATGTCAATGTACAAAGGAGAAAAAAATTAATTATATCTGTTTGTGTGTCTTGTGAATATCAGGCTGCAGAGATGAATTCTGACCCTGACAAAGGAAGCATTTTTTTTTTTTTTTTTGGGATACATTTAATAAAAGTTGGATTTGCATAATGGTCAGTGTTACGCAGCAGCAGCATCCTGTTATTGAAGGAACTCCTTTGACAGACAGGACTGGGACAAAAGAAGCAGCAGCGATGTGGGGAGGCGGGAGGAGGAGGAGGAGAGAGGGGGAAATGTGTGAGGAGATAAAGGACGAGGAGCCAATGGGTGTGGGGGGGAAGAGAGAGTGAATTAGAGAGCACACAGGAATGAGCAGTGAAAGATAAGAGGGGAGATAAATAAAAATAAGCACGAGGAAAAGTCCAAATACAATAAAGGCACACTTCAGAGGTGCTGCTTTTCATTTTGTGACAGTCACAGAGCGACTCAGACGTGAGAACATTTGAGAGGAGGAAAGCAAAGTTTTCCTGGAAACAGAATCTTTAAAATGCATCTTAAAAGAAGAGGAGCAACTTTTCTTGGTAAAACCTCCTTAAACTAAGTATTGTCAGGTCACAGCGAGCATGAATGTTTTGTGGGGAAAATCCTTATTTTCAAGCATTCACGTTACACACCTGACAGGCCTAAAGACACTTGAAAACAACTGAAATTATGAGTAGTGCAATGACCAGCGTTACAGCACCACCTTAGCTTTATGACACATTATTTACTGCAATGATATTGTAATCTCTGACTTTTCTGGTTTTAATGTGACTTCGGACGACTTTACTTTACTGCAATGCACTGGTTGAGTTTTTCCTGTGCTTCCCTATGAATTCACTGCATAAAAAAGTGATTTGGGAATATTGGTTTGTTGGTATTTTGGGTTTTTCGTGCTCACAATTTGTCTACCTTCCCGCCAACCACGACAAGTATTTTCCTAAAGCGGAAGATGAAAAACAGTTTGATGAGGGGAAATAGTTTTTATGTCATTTTATGTCAATTTAAAAAGAGCTAACATAGTTCAACAACAACAGAAAATGGAATAAATATTAAGTAAAAATACTCAACTGCTTCTCACTTGATAGTGTCAAAGGATTGCACTTCAAATAATTTTGAAATGATTGTCCTTGTCTCCTCTCACACAGCTACGTAGATATTTTCCCATCTTCTGCCCTTTGCCTGCCACAGATCAATAAAAACAGAGAATCCATCAGATAAGGATTTAGTTAAAATGTTGTAGAAAGACTGAAATGGTCACATTAAATTTGTCAAAAGGAATATTTTATTTTTATATATATATATATACCACTGTCAAAAGAGAGATGTTCAGTTTCTTTTAAAAGAGACCTTCATGGTTCAATGCAGAAAACTTATCCGCCTCAAATCACCTCAGAGCTTTACAGACATGAAAGTTACTGACCTTAAACACAGTCTGAGTCCTATTGTGTATTAATTAAAACCAAATCACAAAGAATTCATTTTTATGCTTTTAAGTTTGACACTCCATCCATCGACAGCATCGTTAAGGTCAAGGCAAAGGAGAACCCGATTGTTCCTCCATTTCTGGTAATCGCAAACAGAAATTAGTTGAATTACTAACATTTCTTTTAGGGTGATCTGAAGCTGTGACAAGCCAGACATCATTTTACTGAGCCTATCAAAAGTGGTGTTGTAAAGCTTTGTGTGTGCGTGACATGATGCAAGTTATATTATGATATGATGCACATTTTCTTAAAACTAGTCTTCTATATATGTTATTACATCGTCTTTTCTTTTTTCATTTTAAAAAGACAAGTACTTCTACTACTTCATTTTGACGGTTTTTCAGGAATTCTCTCTTTGAGCAATGTTGAGCTCTCGTAATTGAACTTCAGCTTTGTCCTTCCATCCCTTGATAGAAGCCTGTATTATTTGACAGAAAACTCAGCTTTTATTTTCTGTTTGGGTTTTACATGATTATCCTGTTTGTGTGAGTGTGTCCATCTGTGATTGTCTATTTGGATCACATCCAGCCCTACCTGACCTTACTTGGATGAAGCAGGTGTGGGACAGCATGACTGGATTCAGCAGGCAAGCGAGGATGATAATCACCATCAATATCTGAAGGTGTCTCACCATGTCACCACTGAGAAATGTGAATGCTGGACTTTAGGCACTGCAACTATAGCAACAGTCCATCACAAGAACATGTGGCGTTTTACTTTTTACACTTTTGTTGTTCAAGAATGTCCCGCTCATGTTTCCTGATTAATCTGGAGGAAAATGCAACTCTTCTGAAATGCTGCTACTGTGCTACTGCCTTGGTAGTTTCACAGTTTAGAGTCACCCAGAATAGTAATCCAACGTGGTCGTATGTCCATACTAATGTTCCTGTATTAGCAATTGTTAACGTTTTCAGCTTATTGTCCTCTGCACGTGTGGTTTAATTACAAAAAACAGTCTGCAGCACCCCCTGCTGTCTGTTCTCATTGCCAAAATGAACACGAACATCCAGAGTGTTTTGTCAATGCAATTCTACAATAATACCAATTCTCACCTTTTCTTGGTGACTGCCTCTCTTTACTTCTTTCCTTTTTTATGTTCGATTTGCATACTTTTGTTGCTTCCGTCTCTCCACCTTCATCCAACCCTTTTTCTGCTTTAGCGAGCCATTAAGTAATCCTGATACTCCTTTTTGCCGTGTTTATGAAATGCTTTCCCACAACACCACATGGCCCCTGGAGAACACTTCACAGAAAATGTGAAAAGATAATCCCCAAGAGATCAGGAAAAGTCACAAAGGTTTTCTGCGCGGAGCTGTTTTTGGTGGACAAGTCATGCTTAAATGAGCCAGAACGTCTGACCCAGGCAGCTGAAACAGGTTTCCTGCATAAACGTGAAAGCCTATAATTTACTGTTACACCTCTCACATGCTCTTTTATTTTCCTTATTTTTAACACTGCTTTACTTCTGGTTGTCACAGCAAAATCCATAGTTCACAACCTGAAATACTGCCAGGCCCGTGTGGCACACACACTCTTCTTGAGATCTTGACACTGATGTCTCTGAAATAGGACACAGTTCACTTAGCTGTAACAGTAATCAGCCATGAGCTTTCCTCCCAGGGGTTCCTCCTTGTGAGCAGCAGGCCCGATGTGCAACTAAATGTGTGTATTTTGCGCTCAGCCTCCACACACTCTAAGAGCCAGTGTGGTTTCCTCTTTGTGCATACGTACAGTGTATACATGCACGACGACCTTGGAATCATCCTGACATGTTTTTTTTTTTTCTTATTTAGTAAGAAGTTCTCTTTCCACTGTTACTCCACCTTTCATCTTCCCCTCCTTTCACTGTCTCACTCTTTTTTTTCTCTTTGAACGGCTGCTTTTAAATAAGTCATTCTCTCGCTGAAGAGTCCTCTCGTCCATCTCTCCGCCTCTCATCCACTGCTGTCGACACTCATATCTGCCTGTCTACACTTCTTTTCTTTTCCTTGTTGTACAGTTTATCTGTCAGCTCCTCTCACCTCATGCTTCTCTCACTCTGCCGTCTCTCCCACTCAATCTCTCAATGTCACCGAGTGACATTGGTCTGAATTGGCAGTTTTCATCTCTCGCTCCCCCCCTCACGCTCGCTCTCTCTCTCTCTCTCTCTCTCTCTCGTTCTCTCTCGCTCTACCTCCCTCTCTCTGGTAATTCAATTAACAAGATGCCATCTCCCCAATTAAGCTTTCCAATTACTGCTCCGCTCTTGGTCCGAGTGAGAGCTGTCCCTCGCTCGCTGAAGGTTTTTCTTTGTGCTGGATGTTGAATTAAAATGAACTCGCTGCTTGTGTGATAAGACCTGCTCATCATCATCAAAAGGGGGAAAAAAAGAGAGAGAGACAGAGAGAGCGAAAGTACATAATGAAGTGCACAGCTCGCCCACTGTGAGTCCTCTTGCTCGTTACCTCTTCAGGAGTGTGGCTCCTCTCATTCATTTAGGCCTGAATCGAACATGACGGCCTGTTTATTAACCAGGAGAAAATTATTTTACAAGTGCAACAACAAGACAAAACGATGCAGATGCTAAGAGAAATCCTCAGAAAACAGAAACGTGTTGCATGAGCACATTATAGAAAATCTTCATTATTCCCTCGTGACTTGTCTCCCGTCAAGTGTTTACTTAAATGTCAAAGTCAGAAAGCATCTGAAAGTGGTACTTTTTTTTTCTTCCTTTTCCTCTTATGTGATCACACCCTGATGAAGGTTCTTTTTTTTTTATTCAATTTATTTATACAATGCTACTTTCTCAGAGCACTGTAAAGACAGCATTCTGATGAAATTTAAAGAAAACCTAATAAGTACCATATGTACAAGCTTATCCAGCTGCGGAGTGAAAAATAATTGTATTCAAACTTCCCACAGAACCAAACAAAGACACAGGAGAACATCTGTCAGGAATGGTTGGATTGTAAAAAGTGAAAAATTATTGGATTATTTGTTTTTACACCAAACCGAGAGTTAGTCAGTTTTTACGTTACGCTCACGTGCACATAATTGCCGCTTTTGGCAGTGGGCCGGATGCCCCGTCTGACCTTTAGCTCGACAACCAAAGCTGTGAGGCAATGTTTGTACTGACTCCTTTCTACCAGAACCGTTGTTACCAACAGGGCCAGCCTTCGCTCTCAACAAGCTTTAAGTCAGCCGTGGCTGCCCATGACCTTATCTCGGGTTCACTGATTCTTCCTTTGATGGACTACTTCTGATACATACTGGCCACTGCAGACTGGGAATTCCCCACAAGAGCTGGAGTTTTGCAGTTGACCTGACCTCGCCATTGAGCCATCCAAAATTGGCCCTTGTCAAACCCTCAAATCCTCACGCCGTTTCCAACGCATCTAGTTTGTGGACAAAATGTTCACTTGAGGCGTGATGTATCCCACCCACTAATGGGTGCCACTACAATGAGATAATCAGAGTTGCTCACATCACCTATTATTGGTCATAATGCGATGCCTGGACCATGTACACATACTGAACATATCAACTGTACATGTAAAGTATGACTGAATGTTGCTTTAAAGCAATCTGGAGACTTCACTCTAGTCATTGTTCACTAGATTCTCCTTTCCGAGCTGGATGTTATACAACATGCTGCTATGCACTTTGTGACTGGAGTTCTGTTCAGCACTCACCATTGCTGCCTGTTGAACTGGACCTTGTGTCATGCATGCAGACAAATTCACAGGTTTTACATAATTCACCAAACTCTTGTTGGGAAATCATTCCCAGCATGCTGTTACACCTTCTTCTGCACATGCAGGTCACTTTGGGGTTGGATCATGTTCTGTTGGCTGAGCAGGACTCAAATTTTGTTTTTGAATAGCTGGAGTAGTTTGTTGAGTGTTCAAGTACATTGTGTTTATCTATTAAGTAGGACATTAACAGAGAGGACTAGTTCAAACAACATTTTGTCAGGGACTTAAATTACTACTGAAAGTAGCAACTGAATTAATATTTTTTCTCTATTTAAAAGCCTACATCAATTTAAATTCTAAAATTAAAATCAAAGTGAGGTGCAATTGTAGCAAAATTTGCCTTTCCATTCTGAATGTTTTTATATTAAAGGTTTTGCTGCTTCCAAGTCACCTTTCTCCTGTTGGATTGTATTTAAATTAATTTCGGATTTTACACCTAATTATTATTTCTAATTGTATGCTGCAATCTTACGTACGCTATGGTTAAATATTACACTTATTTTGGTTTGTTGCCATAGTGACTCGTGGTATCAGGGTTCCATTGATGATGGCTTTTTAAATCTTAAGGTTGAACTCATTCAAGTTGAATCAGCTGCTCTGGAACCGGAAACAGAGTAAACTCAGAGTTCAGGGAGAGACTCAGAGTTTGTTGAACCTCCTTTTTGGAATACCCCCCTGTGTACTTGATAAAATAAATAAATAAATAAATAAATAAATTGATAAATAAATAAATCAGAGAGTGGAAAATCCTCAGGCTCCTGCACATTCAGATAATTAAATTATTAGTTAGGGCTGTATCACAGCACGACTGGACCGCTGGTGTTCAGGGTGGAGGCGAGACTGGGTTTACCACCCAGACCTTGATGATGTTTGGTGTTTGTCAGTGTAACTGCACGAGCCGGCAGCAGGTGCAGGGAGCCGATGAGAATCTGAAGGCGTCGCATGATGATGATGAGTCATGGAAACATGTGCGAGGCGCAGAGGAAGAGGAAGCGGAGGGCAGGCCTGCATCATCAGCTTCTCTATCTCGCCCCATCTCTCTCGTGACTTTGTCAAAAGGCACACAGATTAAAGGGGGAAAAAAGAAAAGCTGCGCTAATTAAAACTTTTGTATGAATCTGAATCTAATTGAGTGGGCTGATGAAGTAGCTTTTCAGAAGTGTGCTAGGCCATCGACGTTGCCAGACTCACCAGCAATGGGAGAAACTGCATCAGCTCGGTTGGGATGAGAGGTTGTCAAAACATGGCCCAATTAAAAAAAGTTAATTCATTAAAACTTGCCGGACCCATCGACAGACCTGAGCGATGACTGATTTATCTGATGTTTATTTCAGCGCGGCTTCCCTTTCTGTTTTTGTGAGCGGCTCTGTGTCCTTGCTCTTGTCAGAAAGTGATAAGAAATTGCTGCATTTCTCAGCGATTTAATGTGTGCGCTAATTAAAATGTTAAGAACATACAGGGCTTCCAGACATGTGAGATTACTTTACTGATACTTTGCTGAATGGTGCCAATTACTTCAGTCCACCTTGGAACATTTATCACATCTATCCGACTTGATTGCGGCAGAAAGTTCCTCCTTGAATTTTGCGTAGCGCTGCTAAATTAGAAAACTGCAGATTAAACCAAAAAAAATTACTTCTTGACTTCTAAAGCGTGAGCAAATCATTCCTAATAACAATTGAATGAAAGAAAAGTTTTGCAATGCTTCAACACACGTGAAGAGAAAAAAATGGTTCAATGTGCTTATCAATCATTGCTTTATCACCTACAATTTTTGAGTCTGCGTCCTCAGTTTATGAGTTTTAGGCAGCAAAGAGGATAATCATTTAATAGTAATGGTGCTGTTTCACAATAAAAGTTTCTTTAAGTCTATAGGAGTCACTATACTTTGCATGCACACCACAGTGATAGTAAATAGTTCTTGAACTCAAGCGCAATAGACAATGTTTCCTCCCGAGTGTCATGGTTCCCAGTACATATTCTCCTCAGACTTGGTGGTTTTACAGTTCAGTGTCACTGCAATAGCAATTCAACTTTTTCATTTGCCCCTACGAATGTCCATCTATCTATCTATCTATCTATCTATCTATCTATCTATCTATCTATCTATCTATCTATCTATCTATCTATCTATCTATCTATCTTAAATCATGGATGAAGTGTTTCAAATGTTTGTTTAAATATACATGTATTTTTTGGGGTGTTTTACTTGGTATAATAGAATTTGAAGACTACAACGGATACAGTTAGAATCAACTGTTCTTGCAGCTATTCACAATCCTAATGCTGTTATACATGTTCCAGGGCCCATCCAGAGAGACACACGAACTCACACCAAACAGACAGTTTCGGAGTCACCAACAACAAGAAGCATGTATTTTGATTGTGCGGGGCGGAGAATGCCTCCACAGTGTGCCTGTCGAAGTATCGGAGAAGTGAAAAGCAGTCCTGTGGTTTTCTTTTAAAACCTCGAAACCGACGTATTCCCATTCCATACACTAATGGGGAGCGACAGCAATCGTCAATATGTTTCAATGAGGAACGTAATGAGCAGACAATGTCAGGATAAGAGCCTTTAACTCCCGCTGCGCCCGCTCACGCTAAAGCTCACTCCTATTGTGCCGTGGCACTCTGAGTCACTCTGGATTTAGAGGGTCCGGCAGATGGCATCGACGTGTTCGTGAACAACTGACTCCGGCAGATGGAGGGAAGCGGTCGAGACGGCATACTGTACGAGACACGAAGGGAACAGATGAACAGAATCTCTCGGAAGTGAGCTGTGGGATATCAGAGGAAAGTAAAGAAAATCAAATAGATATACAAAATGAAAGGAGAGGGTCATTTAACATAACTGTTTAAAACCACCAGCTATTACTGTACTCAATAAGCCAAGAGAAGCCAAAAGCGCCTCTCTACTATAAAAATCCAATCGTGCCAGGTTTCAGCTCCTTGAGCAGCAACATCTGCAGCGGACCAGTGTCATTCTAATCAATGAAGTGCTGTTTCTCTGCAGAAGGGACTTTCTGTAATATGAGAAATAATTTTGTGAAACTCTCCCGTTTTTCTTAGTGATGCGAAAGAAAGAAAGAAAGAAAGAAAGAAAGCAAGAAAGAAAGAAAGAAAGAAAGAAAGAAAGAAAGAAAGAAAGAAAGAAAGAAAGAAAGAAGTGGAGGCCTGTGCTGAGGATTAGAAAAATATTTTCCAGACAAAACTCAGGAGAGCAGAAGTGCTGAAACAAGACATTTGTCCTCCAGTGGGAAGATGGAAAAAAAAAATCAAGCTTACTGGTAGTTTGTGCTCGTAGAAATGCACTCCTTGTATTTAAAAACAAAACGGAGAGAGAACACAATGATCTGCTTTGTGCTGTTCTGTGTGCTTTTCTTTAAAAAGGCAAGGCTCAGGAAGAAGGGAGTTGAATGAATTAATGAATGCATGAATGAATGAATGAATGAATGAATGAATGAATGAATGAATGAATGAATGAATGACAGTTACTGAGCAACCCAAAAATACACATTGCCTGTCCATGTACCATGAAATGGCACATGCAGCTCATTTGTCTGTACATGTCAAAGAGTCAGGCCAGATCTTTGGTGAAAAAACATTAATGTGATTCTTTTTTTTTTCTTTTTTTCTATATTCAAAACATCCTCTTCTTTGTCCTTTATCATGTGAAGACTGGACTGGCTGATTCACATCCATTTTCAAATGCAAATCAATTAGGGAATGTATTCATAAAAGCTTATGGTGACCTTTGTTCAAGAGTGGAGAGCGAGATGCCCTCATCTCTCTCGCACCTTGCAGAGCAATCAGTCCCTTTCATGCTATCCAGAGTGATACATCCTCACTTTTATTGTTCCTGAGTGTATGATGTACATTTGGAGAGTTACTTTTTATGACTTTCTTGCGGCTCCTCTCAGCATTGGAGCTTGCCAGCTCATCATTGAGGTGTGACTTTATGATCTGAGTTTGGACTCAGAGTTTACACATTGGTTGTCCTCTCGGTTATTTTGATTTAAAGGCAAATGTGTCACTCAGACTAGGTCAGACTGTTGGGAAATGTTTCATTAACGGCCATAACCCTTTCCCTCCCATCAGCACATCACTTTGTACTTACTAAATGTGTGATGCAAGAGTGTCGTCTTCGGACAACATTGTCAGTCGATATCAACAATGTTTTCTTCAGTAACTTGAGTGATTATTGCCACATAGGATTTAAAACAGCATATTTCTTGAGCATTAGCCCACCATAGAATAGCATGTAGAATTGTTTTAAGAGTTACCAAGGTACAAGGACTTATGTCTGTAAATAATTAAACCAAAAGTGACACATTCACACAACCCAAACAAGTAAATGATGAGTTAATGGAGCTCAGTCCATCAGATCACATGCTTTGTTGTTTGTTTTACCGAGTCTCCTGGCTGCCCTACGTTGATTTGGCCATGATGAGCACAGCCAGGAGAGGTCACTATAAACCCTTTCATCTGTCTGAAAAAGCCTGTCTGCATTCTAATCTGCTCCAGGCAATCTTTTGCAGATATTTAACGGCATGCAGTCATCAAATCTAGTAAAGCTTTGATTTTCTGTACGATCTGTGGGTGTGTGAGACCATTTCTAATCAGTCTTGTCAACAATATGTTCCCCGTCCAGGTCTTATCATCTCTACCTGTAGTGGTGGCTTTTTCTTTTTTTTTTGCACCTTTTACCGGCCTCTTTCATCTTTCCCCTTCATCATTTTAAGTGCCATGAAGAGGCCAGTCATGAGTACCTTGCAAATGAGTCTCTCTGTAGGTAAGAGGGCTGGAGAGGTGGCCTCCTTTCAGAGGCGTGTTGAGCAGTATACGAGCCGGTCCGATCCACTCATAACATTAGCTGCGGGTATCTCAGTCTGCTAATACTGTCAGTGTGAGGGAAAGTCAAACAGTGAAAAGCGTGCATGAGTGCATGCGTGTCTCACTTAAACTTCAGGGCGCTATACCTCACCGATTGATGGTGGCGTGCAGAGAAATGTCGATTGCATCAGCAGAGCCAGCTGGCTCAGTGGTATGTTCAGACTTATCATCTTACTTTGGTTATTGCAGCCAATAAGTCTTCTTTTGTTGGTAATATAAACAACCACAGCATGTATTACCTCAAAAGAATACAGTGGAAATGTGTTTGTTTCTTAATCGAGACACACACAGAGCACACATGCAGGGAAATGCTCAGAGGAGTTGAATTAGTAGCAGAGCATGCGATTCACACAACGTGCAGGTCAATATTTTCTTATTTTATACAAATGGAGGAACAAAAGATAATTTATTTCATGCAAAAGTCTTTTCTTTGTGAAGACTTTTATGTTTCTTGATTTGTGTGTTTGCTCTCTTACTATTTCTGAAGTATCGAAGAAGCAGAGTCTTCACATCTTATTGAAATCTCCAGTGCTTACTGTTACGGGTGACTGGTTCTCTTGTTGTTTATAGTGAGCTTTGTTTACCTCCAGACTCCCAGCGCACTGTAATAAAGTTCAAAAGGCTGTAAATTGAAACACCGCTGGCAGTCCTCACTTTAAATGTGTTCTGCGGGTCTATCACACAGATGAAGTTATAACTTCACATGGGGAGATGTGCACACCAAGAAACTGCTGCACCATCATCAGATGCATTGTCACATGGAAGCTGTATCGTTAAACTCACTTGCATGCAGGTTATAATCCACATGTAAATGTATGTGATGCAGTAGTGTTACATATACAACTTTTTGGTTGATAATCTATTAATTTGATGACTAATAGAGTAATACAACAATGTCTAAATAAATTTTTTCCTAGAATACCTTGATATTGCACTGGTTTAAAATTCTCTTTCATCACTTAAAAGTTATAAACATTCAAAGGCTGGGATGCCCAATGAGGATTTATCCTTAAAACTGATTAAATCCACATTTAAATGAAAAATGAGGATAACAAAATTCAAGCGACGCCATGAAAAACATGGAGCCGAATTATAGAATATATAGAATAGAATAAAAATTATTTATAAATCCCACAGCCACATTATTTAAGCTAAAAAATTTTACTGCCATCACTTCCACCTTGGAAAAGTTTTCAAAAAGCATTTTCAGCTACTCCGACCACCATTGGCGTATAAACGGTTACCCAAAAATATAATTATTTGATTTTAATAAAAAACAGAGTTTTCTTTGGTCTATTAATTACCGTGCATTAAATATTTACATGTTAAGATAACCTAGTAAAACAAGCCAAACTGTGGTAGGTGATAAGAACCTGTTTAATGCTCCATTCCCCTGAGTGGGTTTTAATGCCCCTCCATTGCCCTTCAAAGTTCCTCATGTCAGCTGACCCGTCACCCGCGCTCCATATTGATTTAGTTTTGGTCCAAGTGCCGCTCAGAATCAGATCGACTCTCCGTCCTGCGTCAGAGGCACCGCAATGCTCTCAAGGTAACACTCAAAAAAAAAGGTCACTGGTTCAATTACCCACCACTCTGTTTCACCTCAGCGGGGTTCTCAAGATGAACCATCTCCTTTGCCTTTCCTCTCATTAGGCCTGGCCGTAATGTAAAATGTTAACATTTACATACATATGCTGCCAATTACTGTCAGGAGTCAGTGGCTATTGAAGAGCTCTGAAGGCTGAATTGCCTTCTTGAGAGGGTCACTCATCACAACCAATTAGAAGAGAGTAGTTTAATGGCTCTGTCTGATTGGTTAGTTTTGCAAGCTCACCCCAGCGTGTGTCCATTTTGAACAAAACCGAAATCAATTATTGAGTCAGAAATGTCCAGCGAGGAGACGTCAGAATACTTAATATGAGAAACAAAACACAGTAACAAAGTAAATACTGTTATATCAAACTATAAACAATCATCCTCAGGTAATAGCTGAACATGGTGTCACATATAGTCTCTTATCGGCTCTGCATACACAGTACTTACGCAAGGATAAGATGCTACTTCATTTCATGTGTAAATGAGGCAATCTAAATGCAGTGAGGACAGAATAAGATGCTGCCTCTGTTGTACTTTTGGTAGCAGATTTTTATACAAAAAGGCCCCGTCGCTTTTATCCAACCACCTCTTTTCAACCAGTATCAGCTACCCTCAGTTTTCCTCTCCGCTTCACACAAAGCGACGTGTGTTAGAAACACACACACACACACACACACACACACACACACACACACACACACACACACACACACACACACACACACACACACACACACACACGCACACACACACACGCACACACACACACACACACACACACACACACACACACACACACAGGCAGCTGCTTGTCTATACGCAAATGCACACACGCAAGCCATTCATTTCAAAGACTGTTATTTTTTCAAAGGAGGAGTCAGACTTCAGACTGCGAGGCCCCCCCTTTTTTTATTTCTTCTTTTTTTTAGACAATCACATTTGAAAATGTTACGAAAATGAAAGTGTCACATGAAAAGTCTTGTTCTGAAATATCAGTAATGTTGTTTCAGAGAAAAAATGATGCTGACAGAAATCAATTTGAAAAGGGAGAGGCTATAATTACCATAAAGTGCAAAGTCCAGCGTACACTTCACTACCAATTTGGTGGTAAGATCCATCCATCTATCTTCTATACTGCCTTATCACAGGGACCCAATCCAAGCTGACATTGGTTGAAATGCACGATACACCCGTGATTAGATGTCAGTCCATCATAGGACAAAAACAAAGACACAATCACACATATAGGTACAAATTAATATCTAATTTTTGGACTTGGATAGAAAACCAATGCATGCATGAGTAAGAATAGTACTGAAAATGTCTTCATCAAACATGGATTGAATTTTATGTCAATGTCACAATAAACATGTGTTGCTTATTTATAAAGGGTTGCACTTTGATTTTATGTGTCAGACCAAGTGTTTTGAATAACGTGTTTGACAGTGAAATGTTGTTGTAAAACTAAGGCCCAGATTATGCGTGAAAACAGAAAACTTTCAGTGTGGTTTGGGCAACTGTTTGCACGACGATGCTGCTGGGAGGCAGTGAAAATGCAACTTTTTTTGATTGTGCACCATGACCTTAGTGAATAGTTCTGCACCTGTGTGAGTAGATGGACAATAACAATGGCAGCCACCAGAGTGTCATGACTCCCAGTCATAATAACCTTTAAATTTAAACTTAAATGTCATGAAAATCTCGACATTTTCATCACATATACTCCGCACCACAAAAATAATGGTCAGTTCGTCTTGTTTCATTCCCAACACTCCAGTGTTTTTCCTTTATCCTGTTTTTTTGTATCCCTGTTCTCTTTAGGATTTTTAACCCCTGGACAATTCTGCGAATAAACTCTGCTTTTTATGGAACTTGTGAGTCTGCTTTTGGGTCCACTGCACCACCACGAATAGTTGACTTTCTCTCATACTAAGCTGTTTATATTTTGTGTGACACAAACATAAGACATCAGAAAACATTAATTAAAATCTACATGGTTGATGGTCTCCTCGTGAATTTATGTTACTATTTCTCTCTTCCTGGAGTCCCACTGCTTTTGAATTTCATATTTGCTTCCCGTTTCATTGGTGGCATTTCATCACATTTGTTCTGCAGCTATAGCAACATGATTTCATATAAGCCAAGAGTTTAACCGACCCTGTTGTCGCTCGGTGGCTGAGCTGCTGCCGCAAAGTCACTAAGAGTGTAATTACTAAGCACAGCGGGAAGCATCGTTTCACTTTGAATCACAGTTTAGACGAATCTGCATTCGAGTAAAATGGAGATACCTCGAGTGTTTGAGGAAACCGTCATTAAGTGTGCATCTAAGGTCCCGGGGTTTCAACATGTGCCTGTGGGGGGGAGGGAAAGGAAATCTGGGGAGGTGGAGAAGTGGCTGTTAAGATGTTTGAAAAGTGGTGTAACAACGCGGGTGGGGGGGGGGGGGGGGGGGGGGATAAGGGAAAAGAAAATAAGAGGGTGAGAGTGTTTGTCAGTTTGTCAGAACTTGAGATGAGGACATGCGAAAAGATAAAATGAGAAAAGTTAACCTGGCAGTCCTCTAATAATCATAAAATATCTTGTCTCATCTATTCACTCCAGCAGTTGGATGAGGGCTCTGACCTCCAGCAGAAATTAAGATCCCATGTTTTCAAGTGAAGCAGAGAACTTTTGTTGTGTTTTGGGATCACTATCGTAAAAGCCGCGGTCTAAACCCAGCTCACGTTCCCTTTTCGTGGTTGAACAATCCAACGCTTGGTGAATTCCGCTTCACAATGATAGGAAGAGCCGACATCAAAGGATCAAAAAGAGACATTGCTAAGAACGCTTGGCCGCCACAAGCAAGTTATCCCTGTGGTAACTTTTCTGACACCTGCTTAAAACCCCAAAAGTCAGAAGGATGATGAGGCCCCGCTTTCACAGTTTGTATTCATACTGAAATTTAAGAACAAGCAAGCTTTTGTCCTTCTTTTTGAAAACAGCTCCTTTGGTGGAACTTTTTGAAAATGCCCCCTCTCCATGGAAATGGGTAAAAGCACACATTTTTCAAAACACAGCTACTGAGCTACATTCATACCAAGTAGTTCTTCTTCATGATCAATAACAACAAATTAGCGTATTGTTCCCAGCATGAATGTGTGGTTTCATTACAAAAACCAACAACAGCACCCACTAGTGGCCCAACATACTACCTACATGGTTTTCAGTACATCTGCTATTTTTTATGTAAATTAACATAATTTTCAAAATGTTGCTGTGTAAACGCAAAACGTTTCCAAAACAATAACATAGAAATTATGTATCTTCACTTGAAACGTTATTGTGTACACGGGGTCTGAGCTTTTGTTTTACTAATCCTTTTTTTTTTCAACAACACTGAAATCAACTGAAGAAAATGTAAGCGTGGTTGTTTGTTTTAGTTCAGCATCAGGATGAAGAAAGTGAAAATCATAGTTGTTTCCGCAATGCTACATTTAACCCAAAAAAGTAACCCATTTCGACATTTGAAGCAGTAGAATTACTCTAAATCTTTTTATTTTCATTGTAAATCCTGAAATGTGATGACTTTTCCCAAGATGACCCAGAACACACAAAATTATAAGTGTTTTAACTTTTAAGTGTTTCCACTTTTAGATAGAGGGTAGGGATTGTGGGTGCCAAAGAAAAGTGGTACAAACTAACCACAATGAATCAGTTTATATTTGGCTCCAACCTAAATGTGCCCCCTGGTGTGGAAATGTCCCTATTCAGCAGGTGGATGCAGTTCGGTCAGATCAGGATTAGGTGACAGGTTCAGTCAATTATCAAGGATATTCCAGCCGCTTCCTCTTTGAAAAGCTGTGTTGACGACATGAGATCGTTGTCCTGCTGAATAATTAATGAGCGCGCACAAAATGCTCCCTTGTACCTCCGTCATCCAATTGCTCCTGTCAGCGCTGAAATCATCAATAAATGTCGGTGTACTCTTTCACTGTAAGCCATGCTTAGCCAAGTCATGAAAGAATTAGATGAGGTGGTGTGCTTTAAACAGGCTTTTAGGGTTAAGTTTTGACCTTCAGTGTGATTCCCAATATAATACATGAGGAAAAACTTGCCGTACACTACAGTGCAAGCTCCAATAACTTTATAGAGTTGATGTGACAGGTTGGCTTATTCTGACAGATTCATTCACCCAGTTAGTTGGAAGTCAAGTGGTGTTGAACAGACATTTATTTGGTCCTATTGCGTTCATCAATTTTTATTTACATGTAGTAGTTTGATCCACAGAATAGGATGCACTTTTTCGGCTGTTGTGCAGAAATCTACTTAACATTTGTTCTTGAACGATATGGATTCATGAATGAATGAGAACAAGAAGAAACAGCAAAACATAAAAAAAAAAGGCATACTAATCTAAAAATACAGCTGATATATATATATATCACTTGAATCTGTTGATTTTAGTCCCGTTCACTAGTTCAGTGAAGACAATGGTCATCAATGCCTCTTGGAGTGTACTGTATGGTGGTTTTCATACTGGGAAATTGTCAACAGTCCCAAAAAGCATGTTGTGCATGCGTGCGTGCGTGCGTGAAATAAATCAGTGTCGTGACTTCGACATTGATTTGGACAAGCATGTGCTGTTATCTGTTGACATAATGACAAACCACTGAATGGGAACAAGCCTTCCATCTCAGTTATGGACACACTCACACACACACACACACACACACACACACACACACACACACACACACACACACACACACACACACACACACACACACACACGCACACACACACACACACACACAAACGTAGCATCCCATTTTGCCACTCAAACAGCTTCACATATACACAACAAACACTTCTCCATCCCCCTTTGTTGAAGTGTGTGATTGCTGTGTGAGGGGGAGTTTGGGAGCCTCATGCATTTTGATAACATCTTCTTTTGCATCATCCTCTTTTTTTTTCTTTCTGAACCATCAGTTTACAGCATTGTGTAAAGCAAGCAGCAAGCTGTTCCAGAATACCACATCAATATATAACGCTTCCAAAATACTTCCCTTAGCATTTTTTCAAATCTTTTGATTAAGTTTATCATAAAAGTTGACACGATGCCCTTTTGAAAACAATGTCCATTCACATGGAAACAAAAGCAGAACTGTTGAAAACACAAAATTATTGAAACCAAAAATGCAAAATACAATGAAAGTTTTCCACTTCCACTTGAAAGCACTGCGGTGTAGAGAAGGCCTAAGAAACTCTCTCACAGTGCTTAACTAGCAATGGTAAAGCATTCCTTTCTGCCAGTTATAATGGGCTCGTTCATAAAATAACATTTCAATACTTTGTTTGTTTGTTACACAACTTTCACTACTGTTTGGTGAAGTGGAAAAAGCATCCCCTCGATCCCCAGACACCCCCCCCCCCCCCCCCCCCCCGAGGCTCACTGGCGCCACCCAGAGGAGGTCCATTTTGAAAATAACTGATCTCGATCGAGTTGCCAGAACAAATGGTTCAAATCTCCTTGTGAAACTTCATGCTCGAGACTCGCACTTCACAGAATCATTGTGAACGCTGAAGTTGTTTTCTGCCACTGAGGGAAGCTTAACCCCCACCCCCTCCCCTTCCGCCCACCCCCCAAATCTCCAACCCATTCCAAACAAGCCCACTAATTGTCTGCTTTAAACCAATTTAGCTCAGACTTCATTTCAACTTATGCCCAGAATTCATCTTGAGACCGAACGCTTCACGCAACCTGGAAAATAAATCAAATGAATTCATTTCTTATCTCATTACCAAAACGTCTGCTTATTCGCAGGGATGTGAAATATCGACGCCATTCTAAATTATATCAGTAATTCTGCTTTGGGCCCAGCCGTCACTGGATGGTAAGAAATCTCCGATGTGGACTCAAACTTGGGACTTGAGCTTACATTAATGTGACTGGATCACACATTTGGGGATGCAACGTGTGATTGAATCCAGAGTGAGAAATGAAAGCGGTAGTGGCTTAACGACAAACAGTTTGTCAGATGTGCGATCTCACACAATCCGGAGCACTCCCGCAGTTTGAGTTTATGTGTTTGCGAGCATCTCTTCTCTACCTGTCACCATAGTGTTGCAGCTCAACGACTGACTGATCGCGCACTCTGATTGGAGGATGTGGGACATTAGCTCTGTGATTGGTGGACAGAGGAGTGGAAAAAGAATCTCTTTTTTTTTTCCCTGACACATCACATTTTGTGTAAGAAAAACATTAGATCTAGTGATGACAAACAAAAACTTTTTTAGTAGTTGTGAGAAAGGCTCTTTATTTATTCACATCAGCCATTGGCTTAATGATCGGATCAGGGCTCGAGCTTCTGTGACCAATAAATGAGAGACAAACGAATCATTGCCTCTTCGGCGGTCTTAGTCATCAAAAGCGACTTAATGTCCAAACTCGAGCGGTAATTCGCCACGTCCCAGCATCCAGTGGCACCCCGACAACATGACATCACTCACAATACTGCTAATGACCCCGCTCGCAAAGGAGATTAGTTGCAAATGAACTAATCACTCGCAAGTTGCCCATTGCTACACGGAGCAGAGGGAGGGAGAAGAGATTGGGTGAATTAGTAAGCAGTTATGATGATGGAGGGCGACTGACAGTTAGTTATGCAGCGAGAGAGATTCAAAGTTGTGTTTACCCGACTGTTTTATGTCTTCTCCGCATGTCTTTCTGCTTCAATGAAAGAACTTTCCGAGGGCTTAATGAGTTTGGAGCCGTCGGCATTTCAGATTGATGTGTCCGGGGCTGGGGAGGTAACTTTTAAAATGTAGTCTGCAGTGGTGTAATCCGTCTAGTTACTCTAAGTAACACGTTGCATGACGACGCCATCGAGCAGATTACACACACAGATACACACAAACATCTGTATCAGTTGTTTGTAGAAATATGACTGCAGGAGATAATACCCAGAGGAAACCACAGGAAGAACATGCAAACTGTATGGAGCAATGCTGGCTAGAAGATTTGAACCATTAAAAATGTTTAAAAAAAAATTAAATGGACCATAAATCACATTTTGTTTACATAAAATGTGGCTGCAATAAATACCGAAGGTGAGTCACTGATTAAAGCCTCTGGTTATTTATTTAATGAGTAGCAGAGTTACCGGTACTTTTGCTGCAAATGAATATTAGAAGATCACTCTCAAGTTACTCTGTGAGCCTTCAGCGTCATGAATTCAGCTCGAGTTACACCAGGTGTTGGGTGGAAGACGCTCTATAACGCAACATGAGTCAATAGTATCAGCACAACTTTGCAGCATGACACTGATGTGTTACTGCCAAAAGTACTATTAGAGTTACGGTAAGAAGTTAACACAATAACTCCAAAAGTAACTAATGTTCACATGGGCATTTTATTAGTGGATGTGTATGACTATTTTCCAGTGATTTTTAAAATTTACAGGTTTTTTTTTTTTTTAATGTTATGAAGGTTTAACATGTTGTCCAAAACTAACACTTATTTTGTAAGAGGTCCTTTTAACTCTCAATTAAAAGCACTAAATGTAACCTATTTCTATATTCTCAGTCGGACACTTTTTCAAAGTGCAAGTGCCCAGTTTATTTTAAGAACGGGCTGAATAGACAGACAACAATTCTAAATGTACTCGTTTTGAAGTAGACTGGCAGACCACCATGAAGTGTCGTGGATTTTTACTGTCCCATATGACCTGACGTCCATCTATCCATCCATCCCTCCATCCATCCATCCATCCGTCTTCCCTAACCCAATGCGGGAGAAAGAACATGCAAACTCCACACTGCTCTGTGACCCCACGACCTGACATGGTTAACAACAATCCAAAAACAAACAAAAAATTTGAGCAAATAAGATCATTGGGTTTTATTGGCGCTCGCCAGAGAAGCTGCCGAGTGGACCTGCTGAAGTGTTGCTTTCAAGGTCGGTAATAGATGAACTGAAATTAATCACAGCTATAATGTACTCCATTAAAATAAAACACTGTGTGAGAAGCAATAGTGCAGGTATATTGATCGCCGATCCTGTGAAGTGGATTCCTGGGTTTTTATCTTTGCAAGTTTGGTGGATGAGTGAAACATTCCAGGTCAAGGACTTTCTCTCAGTGCGTTTTTACCAAGAGATGTCTGGAGGCAGGGTGACCGCTTCGGTAACACGCACACACACACACACACACACACACACACACACACACACACACACACACACACACACACACACACACACACACACACACACACACACACTACACAGATATAGACACTCAACCACTCTCTCGCTTGCATTCCATCTTATTCACACACATGCGTGCGTGTGTGTGTGTGCGTGTGTGTGTGTGCACAGCAGTGTGTCTCACACTGTCAGACCATGTGCTGTGGTGTTAATCACACCTATGTGCATTAGCACTTCAGCTCAAGGAGCCCTGAGCATGCGTATACACACACCTCAGTGAGGCAGAAGGAGTACACTTTGAACTTCAGTAATCATTAGCACAAGATGTTACAGTAGACATTGTTATATAAAATATTGTATGAAAGGAATTCAGAAAATCATGAGGAATTTGGAAATGTCGCTGTAAGGAGACCACATTTTGTGGTTTTAGAGGATGAACAGCTAGTCTGTAAACAGCTGGGACTTTCAAAAGGAGATAAGGGTATCAGCAAATCTGATATTGTTTTCATGTTTCCTTATTTCTAGTTCCTATTTTTGTTGTTAATGTAAAATGCTTGCTGTTGATGTAAAACTCTTTGAATGGCTGTGTGCTGCAAAAACACATTTGATTGTGTCATTCAGTTTATTTAAAGTAATGACAGTTACTATAGGATGTTCGATAATTTGAAAGAAACAATTTTAAAGTGATGACGCTAAGGCCTCGGTAACACATCAAGGTGATCAGTGTCACCGAAAATTTTACTTTTAATGAATATTATGGCTACAGCTACAGCTGCAGTAATGGCTATGGCTCCATGGTAACGGTCGCAAACAACTTTTCTGAAACGCTGGTACTGCATATGTGCTCTGCGGTTGCAGTGAACAGTTCTTCTGTACATACACAAGTAGATGGACAATAACAATAATGACTGTCTCCAGAGTGGCCATCCATATTCTTTATATTCTCCTATTTAGCAGTTATATGCATGGTTGAGTGAGTCACCGGAATAGCAATCTAACTTAGTCATCTGTTCAAATGAAGGCCTGTGTATTTGCCATTGTTAATGTTTAAAGCGTATTGTTCTGGGCACGGATATGTGTGTGTTGTTTTATTACAAAAACAACAAACAGCGCCACCTCATAGCCTGGCATGCTAACTACATCATTTTTCAGTGTGTCTGCCATTTACAGGTAAATGGACATTGTTTCCGAAAGGTTGTTGTGTAAACACAACAATTCTGAAACGAAAATGCAAAACGATTCGTTTTCACTTGAAACGTTGTCTTGGAAACGGGGGCCAAAGGAAAAATCTGATTAACAGACAAGATAAACTACGTATATTCAGAGCGCTTTTATAATGCTAAGTTGTTGTTTGTTTGTTTTTGTAATGCTAATGCATTACAGTGGATGTGGTTACAGTCGAATGGTAATGTAGCCTTCCTGAGGTGCTCCTCCCACAGTAAGCAAGAGTTTAGTGAAATGGTTACAGAGCAAACTTTAACTGGATTTGAATAATGCTAATACTAATATTTCTATAGTGATAATTCTCACCCAACCACTCTAAACGAATTGGGAAATTATCTATTGTTGAGATTGGCTTGAAAAAACTGCAGTTTGTATAGTTTATTGAATATTGTCAGAATGCTCCAGATGCTCTGAACTATGATAACTAACGGTAACGATTACACATTAATAACATCTAATAAACAGTTACGAGTGAAGACTCGGAAGTGGGTGCACCGTTGACTCATGATCTAGTGCTTTCCTGCTTTACTTCTCCAGTGTGTGTCTGCAGCGAGCACTGTCAGCATCAACGTCAGCAGTCGGGATCGATTTTTTTTTTTTTAACACATTTTCTTCAAGAGATGCTTATATGCAAGTCGTTAATATTATGAGGCAGCTGATGAATGAAGTGAGGAGGAGTGGATTCTGTAGAGGCAATTATCCATCTAGGAAGTCACTATGTTCTTGGTCTATGTTCTGTTTCTATGAGTTGTGAATGACATTTCATTCATTTACAAAATCAGGGTGACGCACAGGATGAACACAGCAGAAAGAAAAGGAAGAATGTGTACTTTATTAATCTGGCTGTAACAGTGCAGCGCCTAAGGAGCATCATGGAGGGCGAAGGTCTTACTCAGAGACCCACATTGGTGACCTGTCGGCAGTGAGATTTCAACCTGCAAACCCCCAAAACACAAGCTCGCTTGTCATTCAACAAACAACAATTTTACAATGCCACTTCTTTTATCTGAATTTTACAAACAGTGGGAATATGAGTGTCGCAATGGAATGTCAGCAGTCATGATGGGTGTTTATTTATATATATATATATATATATATATATATATATATATATATATATATATATATATATATATATATATATATATATATATATATATATATATATAATGATAATGTCTTTCTTTCCTTAACAATACAAGCAAAGATACTCTCCATAGAGTGATTAATTGTGTGTCTCTTGGTGTGACAACCCTGTGAGAAACTGATGAAATCTGTTCACTGTACCATTTGACCTGCAGTTTTCTTGATGGCAGTGGCGGGAGGTTACGCCCCCATACAACATTGGCTGTAAAACAGACCGTAATAGTACCATAGGGTATATGACTTGTTTCTGTTTTAAAATCTTTTGGCCTTGTTACATGTGCATGATGAGATTATAGCCTCTATCTGTTGTTTTGAGTAAATGCAGGGTTATGCCTTATGTTTGGTCCTCAGAGCATGCCCACTTTGCTCTCATCTAGCCAGTATGGAAATGTGACACCACACCCATCACGCTTAAAAACTCTGCATGCTGTGAACTACATGCAGATTTTTCTCGTGGCAATGGGCCTAATCAGCATTGTGTGAAGTCATTTGGCACAGGCTTAAATGTAGCGGACGGTCATTTATATGTTACATTCCCACAGTGCGGCTTTAAATCTCCCTTTTTTTTTTTTTTTTCTCCTTGTGCGAGTCCACGTGCAGCCTACATATCACATAAGCTCTGTCTAATACAACTTACCCATGGATAAGCTTTGGAAAAATAACTCTCAGCAGAATCCCATGCTGTAGGTGTCTATTACTGAAGCTTCATTACGATTTATCATTTCGTCTGTGTAGCAGCTCCCTGCTGGCCGGCTGGAATTTACATTGATTCTGTATGCAGCATCGCCGCACTTGTTTTATTGTCCGAGCAAGGCAATTATTAAAACAGGAACCAATGTGATGTGTTTTCTGATTGGAAGCTAAAAGATCACAGCTGCGATGAATAATAAAATCAGACGCACTAATGGTGCAGCCATTCGTGGGACCACAAATTGTGGTCAGTGCTCAGGCTGAAAAATGAAGAAATTTCTGAAATGAAGAGGGAAAAGTCACGCTTAAAAAGGGGTTGTCACCGAGAAAATTACCATGTGTGATTGCAAAGCTTTTGAAACTGCCTCAGTGTTTCTGGAGCGATCTAATAACTCAGCTGTGCAAACAGATGTACATCTGGACGGACACCCACTTCACCCTTTTTTTTCCCTCTCTCTCTCGAAAGCCAGAATCCCTTTATCCGTATTAACGATGTCACTTCAACTTTGATTGTTTGCACAAGTTCAGGGGCCACTCGATTCACTCCAGACGACTGGAGCAGACTCAAGACACATTACTGGGGAGATTAAAGTGAATCAAGTACTGTGGGTTTGTGCTGTGTTTGCTGTAGGATCAAGCAACGGGAGGAAACAGCGGAGCTCTCCATCTCCATCAAGATTTAAAGAGCTCACTGCGTGTGTGCATGAAGTATACTTTCAGTGTCAGGTGGTGGTGGTGGGGCGGTGGTAGCAGGACTCCATACATTCCTCCATTCTTCTTACGGCCACCCTTGAGTGTCTGCCGTTGAAAAGAAAAAAAAACACGGTACTGTGAAATAATCTTTAGAAAATTGACCTGTTTTGGTTATGGAAGGTCTCTTATAAAGCTAGCCTCTTCACACCCGTGGTTGAAAAACTTGAAGTAAATTTTAAAAGAAAAAAAAAAAAAGAGAGAGAAAACTTCACATGATGTTTTGGCTCAGTGACTAAAATTTCACAGCTAAACAAAGCCGGGCTCTTTCATATACATTTACAGTAGCCCAAGCGTATAAAAGGCTTGTGATTGGTCACACAATGAGTAAATGCCACTACTCCAGGAGTTCTATAATACTGTCACCTCCCAGTATCACTCCAGCATGGTCTACGTGCGTGTGTGTGTGTGTGTGTGTGTGTGTGTGTGTGTGTGTGTGTGTGTGTGTGTGTGTGTGTGTGTGTGTGTGTGTGTGTGTGTGTGTGTGTGTGTGTGTGTGTGTGTGTGTGTGTGTGTGTGTGTGTGTGTGTGTGTGTGTGTGAATGAGCTGTGAAAATAATCGCCTACACGAAGCCCTCTACTTCCCCGCAGTGGCCATAACGTGGAACTGTGGGGACTTACCTGGAAGGTACAGAAGCTGTTGCCAGTGGGTGCATCTGCCTGTGTGTAGTCCACGTTCATGTCCACTCTTGTTTGTGTTTTGGTTTTACTCTCCAGTGTGCTTCCTTTTGTGTGTTTGCATGACACGCTTGCTTGCTTGTCTGCATCCGTGCATGCGTGCGTGCGCGCATACTGTGCAGGCCCATGCCTCTTATTTAAACTGGAGATTAGCGGATAGAGAGGGAGCGACAGAGCAAAACGAACAAATACACAAACACTGAGAGGGAGAGGTGGATGTAGTGGTGCGGAGCAGAGGGAATGAGGGGTTGAGGCGGAACAAAAAATGAAAAAAACGAACTGCAGCTATTTCACATTCAGTATTTAAAAAGTGGGCTACTCCCAGATAATGAAATGCAGTCTGTTGTCAGAAAACAGACCCACAAATCTGAAGACTTCTCAAATGCCAACGTCCGCAACTTCATCCTGGAGGTAACCTTTTTTTTTTTTTTAAATAACCAATGGTGCTACCAAATTTCAGATCAGGTTGTTGTTCGGTCAATTTGGGTTTCTGCACTTTTTAATGATGTGTTTACAAGGACATGATTAGTCCTGCTTATTTTGTGCTCATTTTGGAGCATTGATCATGCAATTAATGCTATGTTTTGACACGTGGCAATTAACACCAAAAATACAGATCAAATTAGCATACGAGGTGAATGTGCGAGTTTTCAAAAGTTTTAGTAACATACAGGCAGTTTGCAATTTTTTCGTTTAAAATTGATACATCATCTCACAATGTAAAAGTAATGAATTTATTGCGTTTCTCTGTATAAAGCTTGTAATGAACTGGCGAAGCATGCAGGGTGTGTGCAGTACCACCACTTCGATAAGGGGCAGCTCCCCGTGACTCTCGTCTCGATAACACAATATGGATAACAAAGGAATCTACGGCATCGTTTACACGCCAATGTTTCTCGGGATAACATATCGTTTTTGCGTGTCCCTTTCAGGAAAGTCTTTCACTTATGCAGCAAGGTTTTGAAAACCTTCCTGTCTGTGACGTTTGTACAAAAACAGAACAAACAATGAAAGTGATGTGGTGTTCGTGTTGGGCCACTAGTGGGTGCTGTTGGTTGTTTTTGTAATGAAACTACAAATGCGTCAAGAGGACAATAAGCTCCAAACAGATGAGGAAGTTGGATTGCTTGAGGTCTGTAACCTTTATCACAAAAAGAGCCATTTTTGTCACTTTCAACCAAATACAATTTGTCGGACGATGCAAAACAACTTTAAACTTCTCACATTTCATGCCTCATATCAACCACAGCACTTGCTCACGTCTCCAATTAGGATAATATTGATCATTTTCAGAGTAACAAGATGTGGAAAATGTCACTAATGGCATACGATTTGTGTCAGCTCGGCACCAGCTGCAGCGAGCTCTCCTGTGGCTTCATGGCCTTGATTGCCATTATTTTGAGTGTGAAGTGTCTTAACTTTCTGTTTTGAGCACCTCACTCGTGCACTCGCAGTGCACTGCATTTTGACATAAACAGCACTGGTGTGTCGCACTGAAATCACCTTGCAGCCACCTGCCAATATCTAAATTACACTAAATAGTAAGAGAGAGAGAGAGACAGAGAGAGAGAGAGAGAGAGAGAGAACCTGTTGGGAAATCAAATACACAAATAAGGAACAAGTGCTGAGCAAATATTAAACACAACTGAAGAAAGTGACAGTTTCCAAAGGCAAAGGAATGGAGAGATGGAGAGAGAAAGTAAAGCATGGATGAAAATGGAGGGGGAAAAAAGGTTAAGTGGGCAGAAAACATATAAGATCAGGAAGGACAAGGACCAAAAAGTGAAAAGAAAGTCATGGAGGGAGAGAGGGAGAGAGAGAGAGAGAGAGAGAGAGAGAGAGAGAGAGAGAGAGAGAGAGAGAGAGAATGGGAGAGAAAATGGATGGATGGAGTGAGAGAAAAGAGAGACACAGGCAGCCGAGGTGGTGAACCGTTCATGTGGAACTCATCTCTCTCCATTGTTGACACTCTGTGACCTGAAACAAACACACACACACACACACACACACACACACACACACACACACACACACACACACACACACACACACACACACACACACACACACACACCCAATGGCTGACGAACAGGTTGGCACCTACGTAGAAATATACAGCCAAAAATTGGAGACAGAACAGAAAAATAACCGCAACAACATTCAGTCCAACAATGGAAACAAAAGTCTGGTTTCAGTAGTTTTTTCATGTTTGTTTTTTTTTAATACAACAGGGATATACAATGTGGTTTTCCCATATCAATACATATAATTGACATTTATGTCTGCTTTATTTATCTGTCCATAAACAAGAACAGTGTCTCCGAATATACAGACACAGAGTAATCACAGTGATACTACACATTAAGGTGGGTCTATATCAAGCATTGATCTGTTTATTCTATTGATCTGTTTACACTGGACAGATAAATCATGCTCTTGAAAAGAAATGCGTTTGTGATGTCTGGAACTGTTTTCTATATTGTGAGCTTGCTTGCGATCGTTTTTAGGAGAATTTAACTTTATTGTCATGGTGAGATTCGGAGTCATCTTGTAGATGCAACACTAAAGTGAAATAAAAGTGAAGTTGAGGTCGGTGTGCACATGTTTACATGGCAACGGTACTCCGAGTCACAGAAAATAGAGCTTTTTACAGTCGTACAAAATAGTTCATCTGCTCATGGGCGAGTCGATGGACAATAGCAAGAATGCTTTCCTCCAGCATGGTTCCCAGGTCACATTCACCTGGGACGTGGTAGCTTTAGAGTTGACAGTCACCTGAAATAGCTATCTAACTTGATCATCTGTCCAGACGAATGTATGTGTGCTCGCCATTGCTAATTACAGCGTAGTGTTCTCTGCATGCGCATGTGTGTGTAGTTACTTGCAAAACCAAACAACGCCACCACTTTGTGGCCTGTCACGGTAATTTCTGCTGACGTTAACATTTTTTTGTAAATGTTAAACTTTTCTGAAATGAAAATGCAAAAATTATGCATTTTCATACATTGAAATGTCTTCACATACAATGTCTTTTTCTTTTCTCTTTTTTAAGATATTCCGTGTACTTAAGGACCTGCAGACGAGCCGACCCCTCTCAGTTTTAATAAGACAACTCATTATCTCTCCTGATTCTCGCACTTTCTGATTTTCCATTCACCTTTGTTTTGAGCCCCCCCACAAAAAATCATTCTGCTGTGAAAATGTTCATTTTTATAGTACCTGCCATAAAAATCTTTCAGATTCTTGTGGAAACTTAAAATTTCAAGAACATTTGAAATTCTCCCTGTCAAAATGTTAACCTGCAGCCTTGGGTATGTTTCCATCAAATAGCCTCACAGTATTCCTTTGATGATGATGTTATTTCATGATCATTGTTTCCATTTTGACTCTCATTTAATCACATGGCCCCAACTGGACTAAATAGTAACAGCAGTTATTTTAAATGAAAAAGTATATTTTGTCGTCATTTTTACACTTTAAGCATATTTACATCACTTACAGCTACAGAAAGTGGTTGTATCATTGTTCTTTTATTTTTACTGTCACATGAAATGCATAATTTCTTCTTGGTTAATTTTCCTTTCCTTTGAAATGACGCAGTGAAAAAAGAAATCTGCTACTTAAATGATGACATAAAACACATTTTGAATTTACCTTGTGTTTGTGTCATTTATTTGTCATGTCGTTGGGTTTAAAATTACATCTTAGTGGAAGTTAAACTCTCTCTCTGTCTCTCACTCAGACACACACACACGCACACACACGCACACACACACACACACACACACTTAGGTAAATCTCACACAGACAAGGCTTTTAAAGGTTCAGGAGTGTAGCAGCACTTATACAGATTACCTCTATCTCTTCACTATAAAGGCTCTCTCTTTCTGTCTCTCTCTCTCTCTCTCACACACACACACACACACACACACGCACACACACACACACAGTCGTTCTAACATTCAATTAGCTCTATCTATTCACTGTACAAGCCCATACCCCCCCCCCCCCCCCCCCCCCCCCCATACAGGCGCGCGCACACACACACACCATGAACTGAGCGTGCATGCCACTATGAATGAAAATCGATAGAGCAAGTTTAGTGTAATTGAATGAATGTGTGTGTGTGTGTGCGTGTGTGTGTGCGCGCGCTGCAGATGTGGTTTGGAAGATGAATAGGCAGGCTGGTGGTGTGTGTCCTGTATTTCTAGCTCTGTAAGGACTTGTTTGGGTTTAACACCTTATGAGCCTGCACATGTTCTCTGATCTTGAGTTTCTTAAAGGGCCAGACGTCAGATTAAATGTAGAAGCAATGGTTATTTTTAAGATGTCTCAATAGCACATGTTCACATCCATCCATCCATCCATCCATCCATCTATCCATTATCTTTCTTGGATGGATGGATAATTGGCACACACTCTCTGGTCCCCCTTTTTGAAAATGGGGCCCACCACCCTGGTCTGCCAGTCGGAAGGTACTGTACCCGAGGTCTCGAGGCGTGTCAACCAGGACAGTCCCACCTTATCCAGGGCTTTCAGCAGCTCCGTAGCTCATCCACTCATCGGGACTTGCCACCATTAAGGAGTTTTCTTACTACCCAATGACCTCCACCAGGGAAATGGATGGGGGCACCCCAGAAGCCTCAGGTATTACTTCCTGTCAGGGAAACATGTTCCCCGAGTTGAGGAGGTCCTCAAAGTGCCCCTTCCACCCCTGGAGGATATCATGATTCGATGTTCACGTCCCATTTTTGTTTTTACATTTGTATGTATTGTAGTAATGTAACCAGCTTGAAATCATTCTCAAAAAAACAAACGTCATTGGGGTAAAAAAAACTGTACGTAAGTGGAGTTAATGTCAAGTAAATGCTGATATGTTCAAAACTAACTAAATCAGCACATTTACTTCAAGACTGAAGAATTTTATTTAAAAAAAACAAAAACAAAAAAAAAGCTTAAACACAGTAAAATTGTATTCCATTGCTGTGATTGTCCATCAAATGGTGCCTGTGCTAAAGAAGTATTCACTAAAGCGGTGGTGCACACGGAGACAGTCGTAACATTTTAGAAAAGTTGCATTTACTTCCACAGAGGCGGTGTTGTAACGTTTGAAAAAAGTTTTCACTGACTCCAACCACATTTGTCATGTAAATGAACATCCAACGCGTGACTAAATTGTTGGACCCAGTTTGACTTTGTTTTATACACTGGACCTTCAGGTGGGTTGATATCTGTTTGTATTTGTGGGTGGCCTTGAAGGCACAATGTAACTGAAAACTATACAGTGGGAAAAATGCTTGTTTATTTCTCTCTCGCTCTCGCTCTCTCTCTCTGTCTCGCTCTCTCTTTCTCCCTCGCACACACACACAGACTGCACTCAGCAAAGAGAAAATAAGCAATCAAGAAGTGATTCACACCTACATGTACACAAACATTCCCACACATCCACCCACACATACACACACTCCCATACACACACATAATACATATATGAAATAATTTCTGAGAGTCCACACAATAATAAATAATCAAAGAGTCATTGAAGCCCACGTATCCACACCCCCAAGCTGTACAATTATTTACACACACACACACACACACACACACACACAAATTGTAATAGCCCTCCAAGACACATTGCCACTTACCAGCTTCTATTAGGATGGGCCACTATAGTGCCACAAAGTTCCATGACAGAAGGGCCTAATGGAAAGCTACAATAGTGCGTGTGCGTGTGTGTGTGTGTGTATGTGTGTGTGTGTGTGTGTGTGTGTGTGTGTGTGTGTGTGTGTGTGTGTGTGTGTGTGTGTGTGTGTGTGTGTGTGTGTGTGTGTGTGTCACACCTCTCACATCAGGTCCTGTTAAGCACCGTTTTGATTTCCCCAATGAAATCACCAGCTGTACCTGTTCTCTCTCTCTCTCTCTCTCACACACACACACACACACACACACACACACACACACACACACACACACACACACACACACACACACACACACACACACACACACACACAGACACATACACCACACACACACACACACACGCTCACACACACACACGCAGTGTTTAATTGTACTGGTTGTTTTTGTGAGTCACATAACACAAGCTGTCTATTCCTCCATCACAGCTGAAACGAAGGGGAAAATATCAGTTGTCTGTGTGAATAGTGTGGGAGGGGGGGGGGTGAAAGTAACCTGCAATAGATTTTTATTTCTCTCTGTTGCCTCTATTTTCTTGCTGGTCATTCATTTCTTACTGTTCCAGCTCAACTTTTACTTTTTTTTAACTTTTAATTCTTTTTTTGAGACTGTGGGTGTGTGCGTGCCTGTTTCACTTTCATTTTGCAACACTTCTTTGTGGGAATGAAATGATGGATCCCACAATGTTCTACACTTACTTTCAAATGGCAGTTGTGTGTTTTTTAGTGCTGAGGCTACAATCCAGCCAAGGCTTTGGGAATCCACCAGGTCAATATGAGATTCCCACTGGTACTGCGGTTAAAAAAAGGTGCCACTGAAGAATAATGCATCATGGAAACTGGCAGTCCGTTGCTTTTGAAATTCAGTGGGGACAAACAATCCCACAAAACAGAACAGAGGATTTTGGTCAAAGCATGTGAAAATGGCAACTCATATTTTACAGTCCCTCTGATAATTAAGATGCAGTAAATTGAACGACTCTTCTATTAATGATTTGGTTATTTATGTCGCTTTAAGCAGGCAAAACCAGAGTAACATTTTTCACTGATTAACCACTGGAGTGACATTGTACATGAGAGAAAATATCTCTTACTGATAAATCAGCAAATCATCACTGACTGATGATTGAGTTATTATCACATTATTTCTGAACAGGTGGTCCCCTGATGGCATTCTGACCAACAGCCACCAGGTGATTCTCTTTGAATGTGAATTCACAGTTAATCACATCAGTGCATGAGAAGTAGCAGCTATGCTCCAGTTAGATTTTAGAAGTCATTGATTAGATGTGTTTTGTTTGGTCTGCTGGTGAAGTAGTTTTAATCTCTGCGAGGAGGGGAAATACATTTTAATACAACCCCACGGTAAAAATGAATCAGCAGATGGGACTTCAGCAGAAAGGTTCACCAGATGTCTCCACCTTCAAGCTAATTATACCCTTGAATTCATAATTAGATATGAATTCGGTAAATGAAATGAATAAACATCCACCAGGCCTGTAGAAAAAGTTCTTTTTTGTTCTGTTTCAGGTACAAGTGTTCAGTTTTGTAGGGGGGTTGTGAAAGAGAACACAGACACGAATTTTCCAAATTACAAAATGTTACCAAAATTGCACATTCCAAAGGGTAGAGGTGTAAGAATTGTTACAGAATTGTTCAGTGTTGAACTACTTTTTGAACCATATTGCTCTGAACTCCATTATTTCACATCCCCTGTCGGCCAGCATGACATCAGCAAAAGAGTAGTCCTTTTCCTTCGTGTTTGGTTTTTGAAAGGCTTACTTTATGTTGCAAAACCTTTTGTGACTCTAATGCCTGCGTGCAAATTTGAATAAAACTTATACTTCCTGATTTCAAAAGGACAACTGTGAGAAATTGTGAAAATAGTAGAACATTTTCAGAGTTGTGGGATGTTGCCCCCTACAAATCAGGTGGTGAAAATTTGCTGTGTTTTTCTTTTTTTTCTTCTTTTTTGTTAAAGCTAGTAATTGCTATCGCCTCGCTTCAAGCATGAAAAAAAATAGGTTTCTGTGCTTTTTAAAAGCAGTAATTTTACAACTCTGGCTGATAAAAATGGATCAATTTCCAGTCGAGCTAAATGATGGTGATGGTGAAATCCTGCTGTAAAACTGGTCAAAGTAAAAACAAAAAAAAAACACTGTGGCCTGATCAAAAAAGAACGCTCTGAATGAATGACTGGCAACATTTTCCGACATCCTGCACGACTCAGTGCTGGAAATGACTTCATGTGGCCTTTGTTTAAAAAAACAACAACAAAAAAACTTCTCTGCAGGTAAAAGTAGAGCAGAAAAATTCTAACAACATCCATAAAAATACAACTAAAACAATCACTTCCAGCTTCTTTGGTTGCTCACATAATGTGGCGCTCCGATACCTTTTGGTGTTCCCTTCAGGTGTTGATAAGAGGAGGAAAAGGCCAAACAAGCCCTTTTGTTTGTTTATTATGATCTGTGTTGAGTAAAACCTTACGGTGAGGTAGTTGGGCATTACACCTGGATCCTGTTTAATCCCCCGCAGTGTGTTTCTCCCAGAGTCCTCATGTTGTTCTTCAGCTTTTGCCATTATTACGCGACTTCCCAACAGATGGATCCAAAATGCAACAGGGGAGCCAGGGGAGACGGAGAGGCCGGGAGGGGAGGGGAGGGGAGCGGAGGAGGGGAGGAGAGACAGCACTGCAAAGGATTAAAGAGGGAAACGCTGAAGGGACCCAAGAGGAGAGGGAAGGACAGCAGAGCATGCCTGCAGGAAACAGAGGCAGCAAGGCGACAAAAGGGCTCAGCTTTGTTTATAACACCCTCCAACTATTGTTAGTCCAGCGCTTCAGCCGCCTCCGGTGTGATTTGGCATGCAGCAGGGGAGTTGCAGTGCAACCTGTGTGTGTGCGCGCATGCACTCTGAGGTACATACAACTCTAAGCCTAAAGGAGCCGACGTGCTTTGTGCAATTTCCTTGTTTGTGTTGGTTGATGCAAATTGCGAATGCTGTGAGGTCTTGTGACTGAGGCTGTTTGTGATTGGTTGAGGCGTGTAGTTCCTCTGGGATCAGTGAGGTCATACAAAGTGAAGAAGGAAAATGTTTTTTGGGTACGCACCTGCTTGAGCCTATTCAAGTGTACACTGGAAGAAAGACATTCGTTGGAATAAAAGGAAGCCTGGGTGAATGCAGCTTGAGAGTGAGTCGTTGGTGGTGGCCGGCGGGGCCGCTGGTGCAGTTTGGCCGCCTCGCCTTCATCAGTCTGCCCCAGGGCAGCTGTGGCTACATACATAGCTTACCACCACCAAGTATGGAGTGAATGAATAATGCAATGTAAATCGCTCCAAGAAAAAAGTGCTATATAAGACCCATGCTTTATTATGTATTTATTTTTTAATTTATTTATAGTACTGTATTAATCCCCAGAAGGGAAATTTCCTTTCTGAGTTGACCATCGGGAGCAGGCACAAAGTGGCCCTTGGGGGAGCTGAGGGTCTTGCTCAGGGACCCTCAGTGAATGTTTTGGGCAATGTGGGAGGAAACCGGAGTACATAGGGAGAACATGGAAACTCTACACAGAAAGGGCCATATTTGAACCCATGACCTTCTTGCTGTGAGGTGAGAGCGAAAACCACTATTTGCACTCTCCAGCCATTATTATTATGTTGTTGTTGTATATGATCACATGCATATAATGAAAGATGGCTGACGTATTCAATGAAAAGTAGGATTATGTTTGAATATTGACATTTCACAATAAGTAACCTGCACAGGCTTATCATTATTCATTGGTTTTTCAGTTATTTTCTCTGTTTATGTTTCTGTTTACAAAACCCATATTTAAACATTACAGCTTCACTTAAGCAGTAATTCTAAATTACGGAGCAGCAAATCCAGGCTATAAATACAACGTAACACCTCCTGAAATCAATATGAAAGCCTTGTTGGCAAACTTTTGGTTTGTTGCAACGTTAAATTATTGTGCCCTTTAATTTGCACCTCCAGATCTGGACAGCAACAAACTGCAGCACTGAGTAACAGTGTTACTTCACAGCTATTATGAGCCAATCTCCATATAAAGCCACTGACAGATAGTAACTCCTAAAGGAGCTGTAGGACAGGAAATTAAGAATTTATTTTAAACTGGGAAGGATGGAAAATAAAAGATTGATTGCTTTTTCCCCCCCTTTGGACTGAAGACTACACCCCAGATCAGAGTCTCTCTCTCTCTCTCTCTCTCTCTCTCACACACACACACACACACACACACACACACACACACACACACACACACACACACACACACACACACACACACACACACACACACACACACACACACCACCACCACCACCACCACCACACTACCCCCCCCCATTCACTTTCAATGCAGCCTGCTTTAAATCTAAAGGTGAAAATCAACAGTGCAATGTTCCCTAAGAACTTAGAGATATGTGTTGTCACGAAGCACCCTCATTGACAATCACAGCAGAACCCTCAAGTGTGTGTGCGTGTGTGCGTTCGTGTGTGCGTTCGTGTGTGACCTTGTTGCACCTCACTGAGAATCAGCAAAGTGACAGAAGGAAATACAAGAAAAAATAGAACAAAAATATCCAAACTAAAGTTGAAAGTTGAAATTGTGGTGACTGTGCAACGTCACAGATTTATGATGATGATCACAAAATATGTTACCGAGGACATTAAATTACACAAGACTGAAAGATGAACTAATAATAATTTGCCATTAACCTATATTTCTTTGGATGCCACACTTTTACATCTCTTTAAGGGTATAGACAGTGGAACAAGGACAAAACAGTGCAGGGACAATAGATTCATATACTGTAGATACATTAGAGAGACAGAAATTACATCACACGTAACTCGACACCGAGTCAAGACCAGGACGAGAGCATCCTGAAACAAGACCGAGAATATCAGGGGCTGAGACTGAGTCAAGATCAAGAACTTGAAAATTTGACCTCAAGACCAAGACAGTTCTAGAGTATGACACTAGTAGAAAAAGAGATAGAAAAAGGACAGGCAGGACCAATAGAAACCAAACCAGTGTAGAGTGCAATAAACAAGCTACATGGTTTTCCATTCATCTGAAGCAGATGCAGTTGATAGTTTCTCCGCAATGTGTTCTGTACTTACTTCTGTGAATCGATGTATCATCCACCCGAGGCGGTGCCTCCCAAGAGGTTAGAGAAGTGGGATTTCAATTAGAGCTTCACAGGTTTGAATCCCACTGCCTGCAGGTTACCACGGCTCCTGGTATGATGAGTTAAATGCAGAGAGGATTCCCTAAGGTGATCAAAAAAGTTAGTTGTTTTTTTTTTACTCTGGGCTGTCTGGTGCCGGAACCAATACCAGCCGACTGTCGATGAAAGACAGGGAACATCCTGAATAGATCACTAGACCTTCATTAAGTAACTAAAGAGAGAAAACGAAGAACCTCAGAAATCATTCTGATGGAGTTATAAATTCATTTTGGACCCACAGAGAACAAAAACGGACGAGAAAATAAATCATATTTTGAAATCAGCCTTCGTAGCTTCGTGTCACATGTTTGAGCTTCCTCGCTCACAGCTCCTGTCATGTTGCATTTCTGCTTCACTGTGTGATTAAAAAGCAGCTCCCTCTATTTTCTCCGATGCGCACATCTCAGATTTTAAACTAATGAACATCACCTTTGAATCGCAGTATTTTCACCCCCCCCCCATCGTTCTCTTCTTCTCTCAGAGCTTCTTCTGCTCCTGCGAATATTTTTTGCCCCTTTTCCTTGTTCCTTTCATTCACGAGGCGGTTCAGAGCAGCATAAACAAAGCTTTGATCACCACATACAATCAGGAACAATCTGGGTTATATTTTCTGTGGCACTGCTGTTTTCAAACATTGTTTCCAATGTCTCCTTACCAACTATTTTCCATTGTCTGCTGTCGCTCTTTTCCTGATTGTTTGCTGGCCTTCATGTTTCTAACTTTTGTTTTCTTCTTGCTTTACCTGCTTTGACCCGCCCTTGGTTCGATCGCCCTGGCCACGCTGGCAGACGTCAGAAGAGCCGGAGCTGACAGCTATAAAATCGATGGGCCACCTCTCCGTGACAAAGATTTGGCATTGTCACCGTTTTGTTTCTGAACTGTCATACAACAAAGAGCAGGAGGCGCCTGGCGGGGTGGGTCGTACACACAGCAACCAGAGCAAGGAGAAATCCATGCAAAGGGAGGCAGTGATCAGCCCGAAGGAATATTTCCTCCTGTCATTGACATAACTTTGTGTGAATATAAACAGTACCACAGCTATTGTGGTGTCTCGTTTCCTAGAAACTTGCATTTCTTTAGAGGTATCGTGAAGCACTAAGGCAGAGATCAAATGAGTCAGACTTTTTTTAATGACCATATAGATATCTAATGAAAAAAACAAACTGAGATTTGATTTACTTTGCCACTTTCTAGTCATTCATTTGAAACTACTCATTAGCTACACCTTTACATGAACAGCATTTAGAGATTTATTTTTTTAACTGTAATGAACCGTATTTTTATTCCACAATTCTGTCCTCCATTCACTGTGTCAGGGCCGTGCTTATTTCAGTTAAAAGAGACAAAGTGAGAGGTGTTAACTAGTTTTCTGAAGCTGATGGAAAAACTCGCAGCCATGTTGTGTTAAAGTTGAAATGTAAATGTTCTCCTTATCTGAGTCATTCAGTGTGCAAATTGAACCAAACAACAACCATGTGATAATATTCTTAATTGTTATCAGGACAATAAAGGTATGTAAAAAATACCAATGAAGTTATAATATAAATGAACCTAATTAGACCCGTTCTTTTGGTGAACTTAGTTTATTGCCAGTTTATTGATTGATTTAATCCATGTAGTTAGCATGATGAAAACCTCATTTAAAATTATCCACAATCATAATTTTAAAGGCGAACCAGTTATATGTTTGCACTATAATTAATTATGTACAGCCAGTAACAAACGAATGAAAGCAACAGCAGTGTAATTGCTAATTATCATTACTGAGTGAGACCAAATTTACAAGCTCCAATCCAGTAGATGTTTTTGTTATTGTTGTTGTTTTTTATTGTGGCAGAGGCTCTTTATTTTTCAGTCACCATCCCTGCCTTGCACTAATCTCCTGGCTCCACTTCTTACCACCCACACTCATGTCACAGCTTTTTTTCTCTCCGAAACCCTTTTTCTCACTCAAGAAGCAACTTCCTGTGTAGTTCACTTCACACACGTGTAGAGGCACGAACAACACGTTGGCAAACCCAACAGACGTCATGTGACTGACACTCAGCTTGGTAGTGTGAGAATTGAAAACTAATCAGCTCAACACACACACACACACACACACACACACACACACACACACACACCACAATGTATTTGCTGATTGCGTTCGGATACTTACCCATCCTTCCACTGAGTAGACACAAATAGCTGTTGGCTACTATGGTTCCTAAAGTACCAAAAACATCAACACAGTCAAGCATCTCATTGCGTACCCACATACTGCTTCTACCTTCATGTGAAATCTCCTTCTTCTCTGTCTGCTAAAGGTCGGATTAAAGCTATGATAATTCCCTGTAAGAGGAAAATATGTCTTGCAGTTCAACTCCTTACAATTTTTCCCTAAAACTTTCTTGTGGTTGTTGTTGTTTTCCACGATGAGTGACTGCCACAGATCCTCTGTAGTACACTCAAAGTGCCTCCCGACCCCGAGATCACCACAAACCATTCATAGATAGCGACAGAAAAAAGGAAGAAAGCAAAAAAAATATTCGTCAAAGGTGTGCTTGGGAGGAAAACAACTTTTTTATTGTTCTTGTTTTGTTTTGTTTTCCCAGACACAGGGTTTACACCGGGCGCTGCACAAGTCTGCGTAGCGCTTTTTGGCCTTTGGTGTAAAAAGATATGATTATGCTGATAATACAATAAAGTAATAAAGCAGTTATCATCCCAACAAGAGCAAGAAACAAACTGAGATAAAGAGCAGTGTTTAGAAAAGGGAGTGATGTCTCCCCCATTAAAATGCAACGAGCTACCCGTTCCTTCGAGGGCACAAACAAGTGGGAGAGGCGACGAGAAGAAGGAGGAGGAGAAGGAGGACAAGGCAAATAAATGAAGAAAGGAGAAAATGAGAATGAGAGGAGAAGATGGGCTGGTCGCGCTGATCAAAGTGCGAATATTCACAGCACTCTCCTCTCCGAGATTAAATACTAATTACTCTCAACAGCTGCTCAGTGAGCTCGCTAAGACTCATTATCACAATGTACTACATGTGTACCACTTTAGAAATGCAGGGCTTCACTGCTAAACAAGGCGTCCGCCAAGGGGACAGCACTTTGCAAGATGTGAGTATTCCTGCAGGAAAATTCTCAGTTATTACAATTATTTGGTAAAAGCCTTCATGAAAAACAGTGGGTTTCATTACCAATACAATACATGTTTTTCACTTGGGAGGTTACTATTTTGCATTTTATTGAAAGAGATTTAGATCAGTTTAGTGAAGGTACAGATCACACTGTTTGTGTTAGAATGCATCGAAGGCACATTGCCAGATTTTTCTTATTTCTGTACTGAGTTAAGTATTTATTCTTTTGAATAATTTTTACTTTTACACTCTGTTTGAACTAAAAGGTCAGGACTTTTTCACTGTTTGTGTTCTTAAAACATTCCTTGTGACTTCAACAATTAATGATTTAAAATAAGATGAAAATGAGAGAAAAATCAAGCGTAGACAGAAGACATCGTGTCAAGATTTTTTTTTTTTATTATCATTAGATCATTACAAATTATTGGCCAGTTTCAAGACATCCAAGTAAACAAGGAAAAGATAAAAATAGGTGCAAACAACAGCAAATATTGAATAAGAACGATTAAAGATGTGCATTAACTCTAAAAATATGTGTTTTTTGAGAGCCAGCTGTCGGTGATGTGAATGTCAGGTGGGAGATGAATCCAGAGGTGGGGAGCAACATAGGCTCCATGTTGGTTATAATGGGTGGAGGGATATTGGGGCCGATGGAGGAAGAGGATCTGACTTAGTTTGCGGCTTGGAAGAAAAAACCTAAGGAAGTTAATGATACATGAACATAAATGATAACATGCTGACCCCGTGATATTATTGATGTAGATTTGAAATGAAGGAGCGATATCGCCCTTGTGCCAAGTGGAGGAGTTCAAGTATCTCAGGGTCTTGTTCACAAGTGGGGGGGAAGATGGAGCGTGAGATCGACAGGTGGAGTGGTGCAGCGTATGGGTAGCACTATAGTTGATGGCAACGCTTAGTCTGTAAATTTGCGATTAGAAAATGTGTATTGTTCAATTTCTGGTGACAGTTCTGTGTATGACTTCATATTTTGTTCTCAGCATTAAGCAGACCAGCATAATCCCACCACTGGCTGTGCCCTCTGTGCTACATCATATAATTTAATTAACAAGTCCATGACAGAGGTAACAAAAACGTATTACAGTCAACATAAAAGGTGTCATTTTTTTGGCAGGAGAGTTGAATTGGACGGGCGGATGCTGTAATGCATTAAAATACAATGACACGGCAAAAACGAGATTATGATCAGAACTTCAATTGTGAAGGAAAGTCAGAAAACAAACCTATTAGGGCTTAGATTCAGCACTGGTCATAATAACTTTGTGAGGTTAGACCAGGTGTAATTGGGCATAGCTGTGCGCGTGTCGCAAGATGGGTGTGGTGAATCCTTAGTATAAACTGGGAAGTGAATGATGAAATCCACTCATTACTGGCAATCATCAACAAACAAACCGTTCTGTGCTCTGTGTGGCAACACAAACTGTACTTATGGCAGAGGCCACTCTTCACCAGAAGTCATCATTGTGTCCTGATGTTGCAGAATCCACATAATAACACACAAATAACACTAAAAACTAGTGTGGCAGATGGTGAACTAGTCGCACAACCAAGTCAGCATATCAGCGACTGGACCACACTGCGCAATTTTCACACAGGCTGGATCAGACACTGTGCAGATTAAATTGATTACTGCAGCTGAACTTGCACATTCAATGCTACAACAAAAGTCGGGGGGGGGGGAAAAACGTATTGAAAAAGCTCAGGAAATTTCTCAGAAATATTGTCCTTGTGTAGCGGAGACAGGGTGTTTATCTAAAACATGTTTCCTGACTCTTTCAGTTATTTATTCAAGTGAATTAGCTGCAGTTTATGTGCTGTTGTGGCCATGACTGTGACAAGTATCCTGAGTGCATAATGGCTAGAGAGCAAACTGTGTGTGTGTATGTGTGTGTGTGTGTGTGTGTGTGTGTGTGTGTGTGTGTGTGTGTGTGTGTGTGTGTGTGTGTGTGTGTGTGTGTGTGTGTGTGTGTGTGTGTGTGTGTGTGTGTGTGTGTGTGTGTGTGTGTGTGTGTGTGTGTGTGTGTGTGTGTGTGTGTGGCAGTCTGGGAGTGCTGCTTCTTGTTTGCGTGACTGGCAGTCGGGCAGCATGAGAGTTGACGGTTAATCAGTGTGTCACTTCCTAATGGGCTGAAATGTACACACAAACGTATGCACACACACTCGCGTAGAAGCACACACATGCACAGCAAGGAGCATAATTGCATGTGATTGCATTTGGATACCCATCCACACTCATGCTGATTAGCAATGTGACGTTAACAGAAAGTAACTGCAGAGCATAAACGGGAGGGTGAGATGGGGAAAAGAAGCGAAGAAGACTTATTAGCTGGCACAGTTGTCTGCATATTGCTATTAATGAGAAATTTGGGGCAATTAAAGTGATTCTGAATCCACTAAACAACCAATATATCTGTTCACGGTGAATCACCATGCTCCCTATCTGTGTTACAGCTTAAAGCAACATCCCTACTGTACTGTTTGAAAAGAGGGATTTGCTTCTGGATACATACACGTTCAGATGGTAAATCCAAGGTCAGGTGAAAGGAAATCTGTCATTTTTACTTAAATCTGTTATGACAAACTCTGGTACAAGCACTTGGGTCTGATAAAAGGGCCATGACATATCTGAGGAGAGTTAGAATCAGGGAAGTGTATCTTATTAGCAATGATGATCTGTCCACTTTTACCCATGCCATCAACTGAGTCATGGCCGCCCAGGATTGTTAGAACAACCACACGTCATCACTAAACTATTTCATGATGGTCTCAACTCAAATCACGTTCGACAATTGTGAATGAATAAATCTATCACTTGATGAATTATGCTTCACAGTCATAGGAAAGGCCGAAAGATAAAAAGCAACATTGCAATGAACACTTGGCCACCACATGGCAGTTGTTCCTGTGCTAACCTTTCTGACACCTACTGCTTCCTACCTGCCTGAAAACTGAAAGAGTTGGGAGGATTGTTAAGTCCTGCTTTCAGAGTCTGTATTCATATAGAAAATCAAGATCAATGAAACGTTGTCCCTCCTTCTATGGCAGAATGAAAATCCAGTAATTGTCACGATTCGAATAGTCTTTCGCTTCAACTCAAAGTCATTTCTCTTGTTTTGAACAGACAAAATATTCTATGCATAATCCCAACCATACCTGATGTATAGCCAGATGATTGACATTTACTTCTGGTTTGTGTGGGGGGTTTTTTTGTTTTGTTTTTTTTCTAAGTTCTCTGGCAACCCCGAGGGAAAGCAAGTCCCACATGCTGAAAACCACTGGCCCTCAAAAAACAAGTTTTACATTTTGAAAACCCACAAAAGTTGCAAATCACTATGAAATATGTCAAAGGTGATTCATTTTATTTTGAATTTGAATCACTTTTGCTGCAGTCAATGGTCAGTAAGCGAGAACTTTTCTCACTTGTACTCAGCTGCCGAGTATATCAGAACTTCCTCACCACAAATCTACCACAATACCACACAAACTGTCCACCTGCAGGTCCAGGACAAAGCTTTGCATTGTTGAGCAGCGTCACTGTGTCAATGTGAAACTCTCTCTGGACAATCGAGATTTCATTTTTACCCACGGACGCTCAAACATAATGTCGACGGCTGCACCAACAAAAGATCTTGCAGGCAATCGAGGTTCTATATTCACCAGAATTAAAATGTCAAGCAGGTCCTCGGGGGTTTATACTTTAATGTGAGAGGCATATTGCAATGCATCACAGCTGATTTACAGCAAATGATTCGTAATAAGCAGATCCTGCACATAGCATCTTCATGAAAAGATAAACAGGGGATTTTTTTTTTCTCCAGCACGGCCCTCCTCACTCAATCCCGTGAAAAGACTGAGACATCTCATTCTTCCCATGTATGCAGATGGTAAGAGAGCAGGAGATTGAATGGAGGAGAGGGAGGGATGGAGGGCAGGGAGGAAACGGAGGAACCGTGAGGCAGAGAGATGAGAGCGGGGGGGGGGGGGGGTGAGGAAGGGGCAGGGTGGAGACGGGAGAAGAGGGAGAGAGAGCGGCAATAAAGAAGCGAGGAGAGGGAATGACAGCCTTAATGTGTCTGCTTGAGTGACAGCCATGTACGGGTATTGACAGTGTGATTAGGGAGCAGAGAAGATGGTGGTTAAATGGCTTGTTAACCGGAGCCTAAATAGTGGGAGCACGATGGAAGGGAACGTGGAAAAGGAAATGGAGAAGGAAAGGGACGCTCCAAAACACTGACAGAAAGAGAGTTGAGGGTGTAAGAGTGAGCGAGTGAGAGGCTGCAAGATAAGTGAACGTAAAGGGGAAGAAAAAAAAAAGCTTGATCTTTTATTGGCTGACACAGCAAGACACGGCGAGAGCAGCAGAGCGAGAAAATCAGGGAAAGAAGCTGAAATGACAGACAGATATTCAGGTAAAAGAAACTCAAGACGCTATATCCAACCCGAATCCAAGTGGTGTCCAGCCCCAGTGCTATAGATTTAAAGTTGATGGCACTCACATAAAGTCACAGTCTTCCTGTGAAAAACGTGCATGTTATCATGACTCTAAAGCCAACACTGCAAGTAAAAACGCATCATTTTTTGCATTTTCCTTTCAGAAGCGTTTTGTGTTTGCACACCAATGTTATGAAAATGATATTCGTTTACGCAGAAACCGCAGAAAAAAGGAAAAAAGTTTCCATGTAAGGCCACTCGCGAGTGCTGTTGGTTGTGTTTGTGATGAAATCACGCACACATGCATGCACAGAGCATTATACTTTAAACACAAACAATGGTGAGTACACAAACATTCGTATAGACAGACGACCAAGTTGGATTGCTATTACAGGCGACCCTCAAACTACGAAGTCCCAGGAGAATATCGACTGTGAGTCACACCACTCTGTTGTCCGCCATATTGTTATTGTCAATCTTGCTACCGTTCATGTTTTATCTTGTGTTTTTTGTGAGATTCTGAATCTGCCTCTCGTTTCAGTCTCCTTGACTTTCCCTCCTTGTGTTTGATTGCTGTTCCCCGCCCTGATGTCTTTCACTAGTGTCTGAGTATGTGATTGTCGTCACCTGTTGGCTTTGGTATATAATGGGATTTTCTTGTCTATTCTGGTTGTCGACCCGTCTGTGTTCCTGTGTCTGTGTGGCTATACTTCTGAGCTTCAATGCTTCAGTGTTGCAGTATCGCTTCCTTGAACTTGTGAACTCCTTGACTTTCAGATTTTTAGTTTCGCTTTTTTACCTTTGCATGCACAGTGGCAGCATTTCCATCATTTTACACCAAGACAGAATTGGAGCATTTTTGAAAAGTTGCATTTTTTGTGGCTCCAAGCACCGCTGTGTAAACGGACACCCAGAACACAATGGGAGTTCTGCAACTTTACTTGAAAACATCGTATAAATTTGGTGCCTAAAATGACCCATATATGTGAGCATTTGTGTGGTTGTCTGTCTCTCTGAGTTTGCCATGTTACTTCTTGTCTCATTCTTCTCTCATTAGTTTAGCTATGTGCTATATGCTATATTATTATTTCTCTCATATTTGCCTTTAGTTTGATTTCTGGTTTGTTTAAAGGTTTTTTTTTAGTTGGTGCTTTCCAATTTCAATATCACAGATGTTTTATTCATCACTAAATAGAAGGCAGAAGGTTCACTTACTACACAACACCATCTTCAATCTTGAGCCAAGATAATGAATAATGTGGACCGATTAATTGAATAAATCAAGCAATGCCACACGTATGATCGTGTAATTTGTTTGACTAATCATTAAGAAAATCTGCACTTTGGCAAAGTGACTAATTCTCACTAATTCTCATTAATTGTTGGCCAACATTGAACAAAAACACTTCTGGAATAATTTTTGCAAGATTGGCATGAGCTTTGCCGATGTCATTTATAATTTTTCCCTCTATTTTTCATTGTTCACAGCATTTTGGACAAGACGTTGGCAGTTTACAGAGCTCTTTTTTATTCATTTTTGCAGCATTTCAAACTTGTTTTTGGCATAGTGGAGATTTTCTCAACCAGTTTCTGGCAGCGGGCTTACTGTGATTGGGCAGTGTTGGACCAATGCTAATCGAAAGTGGCATCGTGCCCGTTTTGGCAGAGCGTCACGTATCGACAGAGCAGCGGACACTTTCTCAACTCCAAATCCTTGCTGCAGGACATTTTCTGGCAGGGAGCATTAACTGTCTGAGCCAGACATGGGCACACACACACACACGCAAGCTCACACACACACAGAGTTGTGCATACACTTATAAATACAGACTAGTGTGTGAAGAGAGGACAAATGAGATGCAGGCATAGCAGGGGTGGGTGGTTTAGGTGTGAACATGTAAATGACAGGCGTATGGGCAATAATAACACAGCCAGCATGTCCTTCTGTTTTTTCTCACGCTTATGAATAAAAGATGGGCAAGGCTACTTTTTATGCCTGATGCAGATTGATTGAGTCAAATTACATGAGGGCTGATGTGCCTAATTTAGATCTTTGAGCTCGTTCAGTCAGAGTCAGAGAGTGATAAACTTTCAGCGGCTCCTTCCATCCATTCTCATGACTGTTTCACTCACTGCTTCATTTGATTCTTTTTTGATTGAGTGGTGAAAGTAACAAAGTAGTAGTTTTGGGCTATTGTGTTTTTATAAGCATTTGTATCAAATATAAATATGAATAAAACACTATTATTTACAATATGTCATACTCTTGAAAAGTTGAAACTGAGACCTTTAACCATTTCATGGAAAATATTAGATAATTTGGGAAATTCATGGGAGCAACACTTCCAAAAGCATTAATGTGACAGGCATGTCAGTCACTTAGAGCAGGGAGAGGATAAATACCAATAAATAAATACATGCAGAGAAAAACATAACCTTCCCCCAACTTTTGTTGGCAAAGGTAAAAAACCACAACACATACACCAATACAAAGGCTACAACAAAAATATAAAAACCACAACAGAGATACAAAAGGAACAACACAAACCCCAAAACAGCCACATGAATAGAAGCCACAACACAAGTGTGAATAAAACAACACAAATACATTTATACAGGTGACAAGACAAACATAAAAGCCACAACACAAATATAAAAGTTGCAACACAAACATAACAGCCACAACAGGAATACAAAAGCCAAAACACTAATACGAAAAAATCCAGAACAGAATCGATTGAGCAGCTTAAGTGAGCCTCACCAGCTAAATCAGCAAGGTCGGGAATGGAGCAGAGGAGAATAAAGCCCTCTAACCATCACTCCTGATCATCTGATCGTAACTTTAACTGCAGCCTGATCCCTAAAGCCACATTTTAAAGCTGTAAAGATTTTTAGTTTGTTGTTGGCTTCTGCATTTTGACCTCACTCGTCTGTGTGCTTCCACTTATTGGGCCCCTTCTGGAGAACAATGCAAGAACACACACACACACACACACACACACACACACACACACACACACACACACACACACACACACACACACACACACACACACACACACACACACACACACACACACACACACACTCTTCACCCTCCTGCCAGGAATCCCATCTTTCTCACAGACCACTGTTGTGTGCAAAATCTCCTAAATCATTTTTCGCGCTTTGTTTCATTTAAAGCTAATGAAATGGCTTAAACGCGATCTTTCACGCTGAGGTGCCTCCTCACAGGCACAGGCCAGACAAAACATCAAGATATTTTCCAGATGACAAATACATTTCGCAAGTATCTCGCTTTTCTTTTCGTGAGATTGTTCGCCGGTGTGCTGAGTTTTACAGAGGAGCAGAAACAGCAGTTTGTTGCCTGTGAAAAGTTTTTTTTCCATGCAGTTTTCACATGTCTTTTACATGAAAACCACTGTATATGACTTTAACCATTCAGAACAGTCTGTATCTGGAAATCAAAAAATGTAAACAATCAGGTGCTGCAGAGCGTACTTTAAGATATATTTCACCACTTTCTACAAACAGCAAAAGAAGCACCTTTACTTCCCAGTTTTTGTTAATAAAATGTTTTAGAAAGTGTGTAACGACTTTCATCATTTGACCCAATTCCCCTAAAGGACAGTTATGTGGGCTATATAACACAGACTAAATGGCCACCAGGTCACATTTCTGATCTGACAGATCTGAAATGTGACATGCATGTTAGATCAGGTGTTAAATCTAAATATATTTCTGATTTGGAAACGCTTGAGTCTGTTTTTCATGTGTTTGTCCCAGCTATCATAACACCCCTCACTGGATGATTCTTGTTGCACTCTAAACCTCGAAACTAATTCTTCTCACTCATCATACAATCAAATTCATCAAACTCGCAAATACACTGAAAATTGAGCAACCAAATGTTCATGGTTTACTTCTTTTATTTGCTGAAATTCAAAGATTGTTTAATAATACATTCTTATAATAATTTCATTATCCAACTGTATTCTTTTTTTATGTTTGTATTTGATCAAATGTGATTTGAATCAGATTTGATGTTGAAAACATTTCACTCAGGTAAAATAACTGGGCAGCTTTTTTCTCAGACGTCACTGAGGTTCAAATCAAATGTAATGTCTCAGTTCCTGTGCGTTAAAGGTACTCTGTTGTAGTTTTTCATCCTCTAAACCTTTGAATATCAACTACAATGTAACATAATAAACAAAAAGTAAGTGACTCACTGGATTTATAGCCTAAGTGTAAGAAAGATGCCATCACTTGAACTTGTTTTATGTGCAAGATGCAAATTACTAAATATTATATTGGTATTTTGCTTTGCATCCATGCTTTCAAACCTAAAGCATCAGTCAGGTTTTTATGGTTAAGTTTCCAAATGTGTTAATTTGCCTGATGAAGGGTAACCCAAAAGTAGATTCAGTACTCTGTATAGTCCTCTCTTGGTCTAATCCACATCCTAAATATCAGAGCGAGTGAAAATAGACATTTCCATCAGTAATGCAAAGTGCTGCAAAAAGCTGACAGCTATCTGAACTGATTGTAATGTGCTTGGAAAAAACAGAAAGTCGTATAAATTTTATTTGTTTGCATTTTCACATCTCGTAAATGCTGTGGAAAGTTGATCCTATCCGAGTTTGCTTTGTGTTCCTTCTCCATCTAGTTTTAAGCACACCAACATCAAACTTTAATCATTTTTCTGACTGTGTATATGGTGCTTGACCAAATACTCCACTGAACAGATGGCAGAAGCTACCGCTGTGGTGAACATGTTCAACTTTGGGACAGATCTCCATCATTTTGAGAGTTTTACGGCTTTTTGTGTGAAATTAAGCATCTGGTCAAATAGAATTCCAGCATTCAGAGCCCTGCAAAAAGGGGCCCTCAGCCTTTATAAATGCTTCTGACCAACTGTGGAACAGCTAATTAAATGAAATTATGATTCATGCAGCTTCATAATGTATTTCGAGTGTCTGGAAAAACATACACAAGTGTTTACTTGACTGCAAAAGTCTGAACTGGATTTAACTGGAGCCACAGTCATGGATTTGCATTTAAATGTATCCACATTAGTCTATTAAATGCACTGAACAGATTAAAAAGTTTCCAATTCTGTTGAAATATATGCATTTTTAACATTATATACATTCCTGTTATACTTTCAATAATTAAACTCACCACCACAAAAGCATAATGGCATTTAAAAACACTCTGAAGCCCACAGGTATGTAACTCTCCACAATGATCCATTTTACTCATTTGTCTCCATGGCCTTAAATGTGGTTGGAACAAATTTTAAGGTTGGAGACTAGTCATCATACAATAGCATTGTTTAAATTTGAATTTCCTAAATTGATCATTAGTACCAATCGCTCCAATCAAGGTTAAGCTCTGATGGCAACACATTTGTGGTAATGGAAAATTTTCATTGAATTTTGGGTGTCTACTTACATAACATAGTGCTCAGAGCCATTGAAAAAGCAAGTTTTTGAAAATGGCTGCCAAGATGGAACTTTTTAAATACGATCCGACTCCATCTCCCTGGAAAATGAAGAAAATGCAATTTTTTTCTGAAATGCTGCTACTCTACGTGCGCACTAAAGTTGTAGTAAATAGTTCTTCTGCACATTGAGTTGATGAACAACAACAGCTATGGCAGCCTCCAGAATGTCATGACCCCCAGTCCACTTCCTGGGACTGGGTAGTTACCTGGAATAGCAATCCAACTTCATTGTCTGTCCATCAGAATGTCCTTGTATTCTCCATTGTCATTGTTTAGAACATATTGTTCTCTTTGCATGTGTGTGTGGTCTCAGTACAAAAACAAACAATCGCACTCACTCGTGGCCCAGCACGAAAACTACATAATTTTCAGCATTTCTTGTGTTTCCATCAAAATTGACATAGTTTGTCAAAACGCTGTGTAAATGCAAACATTTTCTGAAAAGAAAATGCAAAAAAACATGCATTTTCACTGGCATGTAAATGGGACCTAAATGACTTATAATGGTGTTGCAGTCGAATGCCATTTCAGGAGCTTAGAAAAAACAGAGAACTGAGAAAGTTGATGAAAAGTTGGTTTGAGTTTGCACGTATAGATTACTACTTCCTGTGCAGGAGCACAACCTCCTATTGTTGCTTACTGGCAATAGTATATTGTGGCTAAGTGGCTTCATCCCTTTGTCCAAGTTAGTTTCTGTAGCTGCCACTCTTATTTTTAATTATACTTGAACTGAATAACAGACTCTACCTCTGGGATTTCATTTAATTCTGTGACACCTCTGGTTAGCTTAGTGACAGCAGGACCCTGTGGCTTTAAACAGTGTATTCAATTTATACTCAATATAACATGTTTCATAAATGGATGTAGATGGAAAATCCTTGCCTAGTTCAACAAACAAATAATCTTTTCTTTCAATAAACAAAGTTATATTCGTGTTTGGAAACCTGTCAAATGATGGATGGAGCTGCCCCAAAGATAAACATTCTCCACACAGAAATACCAAATGCAGAAATGTGTGCTATATCTTTGAAGTTTGAATAATAATATGTCGGGAGCCTACGTACCGTGTATAACTCAGTCTTTCTCATTTGTTCGCCTCACAATTTGTTGACGGATTATTTGTGGACGATTGTGTTTTCTTTGTGTTTTTGTGTGAGCACAGTGCTCAGCCTTCTGCAAGATGCAACTTCAGTTGACTCATTTGGGGGTTTTTTTTGTCTTTATTGTAAGCTGCTTGACTTTGTTATTGTTACTAAGTTGTTTCGGCTCTTTTTGCGACAGTTTTTCATTATATTTGTAAAAGCCTGTTTGGAAGCGAGGAAAATAAATAACTTTGTGTTTCCCACCTTGTAACGCTGGCCTGGACTGAAACCTGGACACTCACTGTGAGGCGGCAGAAAGAAACACCACATCACCACTCCATTCAATACACAGCAAAGTTTCGGAGTATTGTCCTTTTTTCTAACGGGTTATATACATTTTATTATTAGAATCGACTTGTCCTCCTTCTTCTTCATAAAGAAAGTCACATAAGATAATAATTTAAATTTTTTGCTGGGGGATTACATACATATATGAAATGATTCTATACAATTGCTATGCTTGAAAAAGTACAGAAATTGGAGGTTTTAGACACAAGGGAACAAATGTAAATAAAATAAGTATTACAGAAGTAATGTCAGTGTCCTCAGTGGGAGCCACAGTGTGATAGGCAAAAAAAAGTAGTGTATATTTAGTATGACTTACACAACTTTTATATGCGCCTCCATAGTGTAGGATTGTGTAGGATAGGATCAGTTAAGATATGGCATTTCTAAAGTGAAATCCAAAATGCAGTAGAAGTTTGGGAGCCGTTTCCCGGAGACGAAGGAGGGGGAAAATGCCATAGACAGAGGAAAGCAGATGAAAGAGGAGATGAGGGGATGGTAGCGAGATGGAAAGAGGTTCAGGTAAAGCGCGGAAGGGAAGAAAAAAAAAGATACTGGAGTTAGGAAATGAAAAAGACAAACAGTCAGAGGAGGGGGAAAAAAAGTTATAAAAGGGCTTTAAGGGGCTTATCGCTCATATGATAATCATCATTCAATTTGATTGGTTGGCAGATAGAAGGTCAAGAAGGCAGCGACTCATAATTGTGCCTCCCAGCTCAGGCGTTTCAGGTATTAGCTATCATGTGCATCTACGCGTGTTTGTGCGGTGTTGTGCTTCTGTCTTTGTGAGGACCAATTTGGTTTGTAGACCTTGAGATTGAGGATGTCGTTAGACACTAAGCACTTTCTTGAGTGTTGGTAATGTTTTTTTTTTGGGGGGGGGGGGTTTAGAGAACAGTAACAAGTAGTTTCAGGTGGTGATGTAAAAGATCCAGGTAGGTTAGATCCTGCATGCCTGCGTAATAAGAAGTCATTTACAAATCCTCACGTAGCTTTTATTGACTTTATTATGGCTCAAATGTGGTACAAGTGTGTACAATGTACCAATATAGTACAAGTGATTTTGATTGAAATCGTATTACTATTATAATTTCCCCTTTTCCTGTACAAGAATAACTTTTTTTATACAGCGTTTTAGAGATGATCTTTGATTCAACACCAGCGTTTTTCAAGTCAGAAGTATACAAGTACAGTTGTTTTGTTTTTAAATAAAAGTCTTTCTCTTACAGGTGTTTTAACACAGGGTGAAGTAAAAGACCATGGCAGTCACAGCATAGGTGTAGTTTTGTCAGTGCTATCTGAGTGAGTTTTATTCTGTTTCAAAACAAGTTGGTTGCTGGAAATGTAATTTCAGTCTTGGTTTTATTGTTGAACATTCACCACCTGAGAGAGAAAAACAAGTAAAGAATCTCAGGAGTTTAAAACCTCATTTTACATACTTGCTGGTTGCTTTGATTTTCAATTTGACGTGTTGCTTATTAACAGCATTTTATTTTGATTAGTTTTAATTAATTTATATTTTAATTCCTCCAGTAGGTGTGGAAAAACTGACTTTCATTAAAACAGTCAATTAACTCTTGTCAAAATTAAAACTCCAAGTGCTAGTCCTTAATTTCACTCTTTAATCCCTTTTTCTGTTATGCACACTGTTAAGAGAAAAAAAAGTTGTGGTCAAAATCCAGAGGGAATGAAATTCTTGGAGTGTTGTGAACAACTCAACCTCAACGTCAACAACTTCAACAACTGAACACAAAGGGGGGAAAGCAAAGTTGGTATTTTGTGAGTCTGTGTATGTATGTAATTAGAAGCACACAATCTGACAAAAAAATTTAGAAACGGAACGCTGATTTTCCTCCTCTGCCAGGTTTGGATGGGTTTATTTGTATGTGTGAAAAGCTTTTTGACTGTTGCAAAAGCTTCGGCTCTGTTCTCAAGTCTCCAACTACTCCAAAAATGTATTTAAAGAACTTGGAGAAGAAAAATGTGCTGTGTGCTTTGTGTGTGTGTGCGTGTGTGTGTGTGTGTGTGTGTGTGTGTGTGTGTGTGTGTGTGTGTGTGTGTGTGTGTGTGTGTGTGTGTGTGTGTGTGTGTGTGTGTGTGTGTGTGTGTGTGTGTGTGTGTGTGTGAGTGAAGCGCAGGTGGTCGGTTACAGGCATGGGAAGCCTTTGGAGGCTTCAAATCACCAGAGAGAGAGAGGGGGGGGGGGGGCGTGAGAGAGAGAGAGAAGAACGTCTTTGTTTCTATTTTTTTTTCTTGCAGCGGATTTTTTCCGTGCATGTTCTATTTATATATATACATTTTCCATACGTCTAATGGCTCGCGGCTTCTCTCTGCACAACTTGTGTTCATGTAGCACCATCTAGTGGAGAGATTTAAAAAAAAAATTCTTGTTGGTTAAAAAGAGTAAGTTATTACTTTTTGTTTGTGTTATTGAATATTTCTATCTTTAAAACACCTTTATCCAAACATTTTTTTCAAGGAAAAAAAAAGCTTGTGCAATAGTATTTCAAGTGAAATGTTGCATGATTAGCCTTCTAACGTTGTAAACGATGCTATTTACTTTGTTGCAGAAAATGAAATCAGACAGTCAATATCACTATCATGCCTGTGCAGACACTGATTATCTGGACAATCTGTCAAAGTCCAGAGCAGCTGTCTGAACTGCTGGCCTAAATACTGATCACTGCAAGGAATAACAAGTATTTCCACACATATTCTCCTTTTGTGGACGTAAATGTTCAGACTATAGCTATTTTTCCCAGCACTTTCCACCTTAACAAATCAGTTATGTAGTTATTCTATTCTTTGTCTGAATGGATTAGTTTTGCAGCATGCATGTAAACAAGCTGGTCTTATGAAAGTGCAAGAATCATAACCCAGTTTGTTGGAGTGACGTGGAGAAAAGTGGGTGGTCATGTGCAGTGTTGTGCAAGCAACAGCGGATTGGTACATTATTTTTCCCTGAAAAGCAGTGGAGTTCTTTTGATAGCTATTGGAAAAAAAAAAAGAAAAAAAAACTCCTCCCCATAAATCTGTCTCCTGGCCGTAATATTGTGGATTTAGTTGCATTATTGTTGTGTTACTGTGACAAATTGGGTGAGCTGTTGTCACTGCGTACCTGACTGATTCAATCATTTAGTTAAAGACATCTGATGCTGAATAATCTGGATGTTGCTAGAAATCTACAATCGGCTAATGTCATGTAGTCATTCGTGACATGTTCATCACGGTTTCATCAAGCATCGCGGTTGTATTTTATTGTCAGGTCATGTCATGTTTAGTTCTATGTTTTTGTGGTTTTAAACTAGTCTCTCTTTTTTTTCAGGTGTTTCATCACTCCCTCCCATATTCTGATTGTCTCCAGCTGTACCTTGTTGAGCTCTCATGTATTAAATCCTTGTCTCTGCCAGTTGGTTTCATCTAATTGTCACGCACACTCATTTTTCCCCACCATTGCATCTCATTCCAGCCTTTTTGTGTCTCTCATAACACTAAGAATTTATGATTTCAGCCATTGCTATAGTTTTCTCATTACGTCTTCATCCGATCCCTTTTCTGCCTCTGCTCTCTGGCTGGGCGTTGAGTTTTTAAAAATGTCCCTCAAAAGTCTGTCTCGTGAGGCGTGGATTCGATTCCAATCATGTCGCATCATGTCAGATGCGAGCAGGTCTTCAAGGAAACAGATTTATGAACAAATGACAACGAGGCTCGACCGATGGATAATTTCATTGTAGGTGTAATAGAAATGAATTTCAATATGCTTAAAAAGATTAATATAAGAATAGTTGCTGACAACCAGAGGAAGGCCAGATGTTTCAAATTAAGATTTATGGATCCCAACTGGCCCGGATTGTTTTTTTTTCTTATAATGAGGTTAGGAAATCTGGCATGGAGGTGCATTGTGGTTTAGCTTCAGGAAGGACAAGCCTCGTCCTACTACACTTTGAGAACGTCTGCCTTAAAACGGTTTTACCAAAAATATATAGTCTAACTAATCCATGGCACCGACCAGCAAAGTTTCATTTAGAAATAATGTATGACCACAATCTTTTAATGTAAGATCTCAAGAGTGATTAAAAATATAGATTTTAAATATTTGGTCTGGGACAAGTTGAGAGGGGTCAAAGTTGAGGAAAGTCTTCCAAGACATTTTTGAGATTTCACAATCAAGTGATCAGTGACCACAAATGTTTGTCATGTGTGCAAACTTTAACTTGACTTTTCTCAAGTCCTCTCATTCAAACTGTGTGAAACCAATTTTGTCATATAGAAGGACAGCCAGAAAACATATTTGGAACACAGCTGCTCTGGTAGTGGAGCCAACTAACAAGGCAAAACGGCAAAAGGACACAGGAGCAACGGAACAAAACTGAAGCACATTGAAAAATGGAAGAAGTAAATAAAATGTTATGTCAAAGTGATAAACGGATAAATGTCTCTTTAACATTCCACAACTTGTATTTAACAACTTAAAATACATTTAGAACTACAATCATAATCACATTTATAGCTGTTATTATTTATTATTTAGTGGGTACTGTAGGGATTCATACATATCAGACCCTAAATTGTTTTTGCTTGAGCTGAAAATATAACTGATAGGATGGCCAAAGAGCCCGGCTCGCTCTCAGGGAGCAGGCTGTGTTGAGAAAAAGGTGCCTGAAACAACACAATCTGGTCATTTTGTTCTGAAAAAAAAATTCCTGGACCAGTTTTTGGTTATGGCAAAGCATCTTATCCCACTAAAAAAAATACCCTGCCATCTATATCCACAAGAGGCTATACAATACTTAAGTAGGTGTTACTTGTCGAAGTAACATCCGCCTCAATCAGCACTCAAAACCACAGCACCCGGGCCAATTGCTGAACATGGCCAGTTTTTTTACCAAACCCTCAGACTTTCAACTGAAACTGCAAAGTATTGTACCGTTTGCACAATATTAATGACGCCTGAAATTTTCCATCAGTACCTCAAAAGTCTCACACGATCTTCTCACATGTTTTCCAACATTTTAAACAACTAAAACATTGTTAAAACATTATCAAATATACTTCACATATGATGTTGGTGCTTCACTGCATTGTAGACTTGGGTCTCAACTCGAGGTGGAGTTTTAACACGGAAACATTTTTCCAACAAAACCAAGCCGAGCGCAGAACAATGTTACTGCTTCTAACGGGGGGATTAATGTTTGAAAAGCAAAAACAAGTGTCCAAAGCACCACGGGCTCATTTTAATGTCCCATAGTGCATTCCGGGTAGCATGTGTTCCCTATTAATGGACAAAAAAGATAGAAAAGCATTGCCGTGTTGTCCAGTTCGGTCAATTTATGGTGCTTTCAGTGAAATACAAGGGTCACCATGAACATCCTGCCCACATTAGCTACCCTTTGCTGCATTAAGCTTGTCCACTGGACTGGACTCAAGGGTGTGTCGAGAAAACACACTTCTCTGCTTTTGAACCGACAGAATTTAAGGTTAACATCCAGAAAAGTGAAATAATATTGGTGGGAGGCATAACTTTAACAATCTTTCTAGCATTTCTGTCTCCCCCTGCTCCACCTGTTTTCTCTTTGTCTGTTTCTCTCAGTTCCACCACTCGTCCTCGCTTCCTCCTCTATACTCCTCCCATGCTTTCATTTCCTCCTTCCTGCAGTGTCCCGCCTTATTATTTGTGTGTCATTTTCCTCCCTTCACCTCCTCTTGCAGCCGCAGGCAAACTGCTTCCTCGGGGTTAGGAGAGCAAAGACACCTGAATATTGCCCCAGGCCAGGACCTCCACTGCCGCTTTACTTCATTCAAGTGTGTGTGAGTTTGTTTGTGGTCCAGGTGTTGCGGGTGTGTGCATGTATGCATGATTGTATATCAGGTACATGCTTGAAAGTTTCACCGAGCATCTTAAACGCATGTCTGTCAATCAGTCCATCTCTTCCGTCACACAAAAGCATCTTGCTTTTTAAATCATAATGCTTGAGAGAAAAACTGAACTCTGAAAAACTCAGCTACATCTATAAATCTACTTAACTTCTTTGGTGCAAATAAAAGCAGAAGGAAAAACTGACAATCCCAGCACTTTTTTTTTTGTCAGATGTTGCTTCCATGAGCAGATTTTAAATACTGTAACAGCTTTTATGACTCACCTCACCCTGCCTTCCATAGTCATCCTGCCCTTTCAGTTCAGATTTAAGAGTGGGATTTCTCTGGTGGGATTGGAGGGATATACTCATTGCCTAAATACCTCCCTGTCCACTTCTGCTGCTTACCTTTGTGTGTATTGCTGACACTTTAAAAAAAAAATTGGGGGGGTTCAAATAAATTATACACTTCTAATGTAAACGCTTAAACCTAGTGGTTTTGTGACATAAACGAATGAAATCCTTACTCACCTTTGTTTAAAACCCACATAAAACTTTCTACCCCTCAAAATCAATAGCCCCCTGAATCTTTGCCCCCACTGGTTTTCGGGACGTCCACTTGGGATAACCTTTCCGTTATGAGCTTTCTGCATAACTTTCATGGTCTCTAATACCAGTTACTTCACTTCACTTCCAGAAAACCCTCAATGCCAGTCTTTCCTCTGGGAAAACCTGTCACCTCATCGGAGCTGCTGATCTGCATATCAAGTGCTTCATATTTAATTACAAACTATTCCATTGCATCATAAGTTTCCTTCTTAACTGCAGCTACTATTCATGACGTGCGACTGATTCTGAGTGTCTCTTCCTGAAAAATGATAATATTGGTTTGTCGCAAAATATCTCAACAACTATCGCATAGCTTACCCAAAAATGACTTTTTCTTTTTTAGGCCCAGAGGACAAATTCATTGTCCACAGATCTTATTATCCTCCTAACATTTGTGATTCTCAGACTTATCCTTAGTGCTGCTTTGAGCTTGACCTTTGGATATTTTAGTGAAATGACTTAGTTGAGGGGTCTGTATTTACCTCTATGACCAAACTGTTTTAGTGACTTTCCACAAAATCTAATTTAATTGGTGCCACAAAAAAACACATTTAACTTTTAAAATGAGGCTAATACAGTTTATAAAGTTTCGTACATATATGGCTTTGATGCAGCTGTATCTTATGTTGAATTTTTGAAGTCTGAATTCCAATTCAGGAAAGTAAACTGTTTTGTGCATGATTTTAATGGTTTCATCCTTCTTTTTCAGCATTTTTTTTTTTTTACAGTTTTGACCTTCATGCAATTGTGACCTTAATTGCTTCAAACTTTAATGTCATTATCCAGATATAAAATATATAACACTTCATAGGGGACTCATTTGTGGACATGGAAACTAGAATGTCTCACTCTGAGGTGTTATTTAAGGATCGAAACAAGCATAAAAAAGATATAATAATGATAAAAACACAATTTTTAAAAATATATTCATACAATCTCAATTTGTTGGAGAGTGCAAAACTCACTGAAATCCATGTCCAATTGTCCAATTACTTATAAGATAGAAAAATGTTACTAATTGGGATTAATTTCTCACTAAATTTCACATCCTCACCGTTACTTAGTGCTACTGCCCCACAATAGTTTATTGTGAGTAATAAAAACTGCCGGAGCACATATTACCACGTACTGCATTTAAACATACCAAGCTCATAGAGAGGAAGTATTAAACATTTGCGAAAAAGTGATACAAATAAACAACTTGTGACCCACAGTAAAGATCTGTAACCCCCGGCTGTGAACCAGTGTTCAAGACAACAGTATGCTCTCAACTTTGTGCAAACACTTAAACAATATGTGAAGGGTCATTTCCTCTCTCAACAAAACAATGTTATTGTGCATTATATAAGGCCAATAAGGTAATGGCTTTCCCATTGTGTGGAGGATGGAACTATTTGTGTGTGGGACATGCCTGCAAGCAGAACTCTTTTAGTCACACTTTTTCTCTATCTATATCTATCCTTTCATCCATTCGTCCCTAAATATGTTCATTATATTTAGATAAAAGAGCAAAATCAGCAGGGACAGGAAGCACGGTGAAGTGGAGAGTTTTGGTAAATGAAAATTACGGCAGCCAAGCACAAGGGAAGAAGAACCTGGTGGCCTGTAAAGAAGTAGCAACAAGAAGGTGTATGCATGTTTGTGAATAAAATGGTTAAAACATACTCTGTGTTCGCATCTCTGTGCCTGGAGAACCCCAGAGAAGCAGGGTCTCCTGTTACAATATCAAATAAAAAGGAACTCTTCTCTTCCAATAACAAGTCTTAAGTTTCACAGTGGAGTCGTGGTTAGTTCACAATTAAAATCAAGCTCTCCAAGTACTGCCATGATGGCTGACCTGAACCTACAGTAATGGAGGCTTACCCATTAGCTATGCACTTATTATGTACATATTACTTATACACTTATTTTGAATATGAATTTCACGTTTTATATTTCTTCATTTTAAGTTAAATTGTATTTTAACAATTTTAGATATTTTCAAACACATTTTCTGTTAAAACATTTTATATATATATATATATATATATATATATATATATATATATATATATATATATATATATATATATATATATATATATATATATATATATATATATATATATATATATATATATATATATATATATATATATATATATATGACTTGCTCCCACGTACCACCAGAGTAAAATATAAACAGTCATTATATTTCAGAGAATACCTGAACGCAGCACGGCATGTAGGTAACAATCGACATATTTCCGAGCGTCCCTGAATGCAGCACGGTGCAGTGGGAGAGGCTCCGTGTTGACTCACTCGGCTCGGTTCACTGTGGCCGTCGCTCTCAAAGTAAGATCGCAGGCTTGTTAAAGCTGATCCATTTCACTAAGTGTCAATAATGTAGCTCTCCTTGTAGACGCATGTTCACGTCCAGGAAAGAAAGCCCGTGCGGCTCTCTCACGACCTGTTTGTTTTTTGTTTGTTTTTTAGTTTTAAAGATTGAGCAGATAAACAGAGTTTAAGTTCCTCCGCGGCGCGATGGGTAACGTCAAGCTGTCCAAACGCAGCTCCTGCAGCCAGTTAGCCAGCTCGTCAGCTGACTGAGCGTTAGAATAATGAACATTCGTTGAGGCTTTTCGAACAAATCGCCTGTGTTTGTACTTGAGAAGTGACGGAGCGAAGCAGCGAGCCGTGAGCCCGCAGCTCGTCCCCCGGCTGCAGCGCTGGCCTAGGCGGCTAGCGGGGAGCTAGCTAGCGGCACGGCTGGCTCGTCCGCCAAAGTAAGTATTTACACTCATTACTGTGACTCTTGACAGCTTTATTTAAGGTGATTATAAAGTTGGCACTATTAAACGCTCACTTTGCACGGCTGCGGAAATGCTTTTGCGCACTTTATGTACGAAGCGCGTAGCATGAAGTTGTGTTGGTGTGTGCGTGTGTATGTTTGGTGGGTGTGTGCGCGGCTGCTCGCGTGAAGTTAATCTACTGCCGCTAACGGCAACATATCACGGCCTTGATGGGTTTGTGTTGCAGCAGAGGGTGAGGGTATTTGACAAGATGTCAGCCTGCTAGCCTCACTCCGCATGTGGGAGACTGCCACCTTGCAGATCCCGCTATAAATAAAATGTTGCGTTTCTTTACTTACCTGTGACATAAAACAGTCCTGGAAGTGTGAAGGTGCCCTACCAGACGTGTCTCGTCGGTATCAAGGTATACGCCGACAATGTCATTTGTTCTTTTAAAAGACGTGAATGGGAAGATTTTAAATATTTTTCGATGGTATTAAGGGATCCCCCCCCATCAAACATATTTAGCATCACGAGGCACACATGTAAACACAAACTCAGAAGAATCTAAATATGTGATCAAAAGCGCTTAATTGCAAATGCCAACATACTGGAGCGTGTTGATGCATATGCACCACTAGATCATATCTTCTAGCACTTTATAGTTAATTAAGTTAGAACAAAAATCAAAGAATTATCTGTGTCTAATGCATTTCTCGTTTACGTTGTTTCAAGTGAAATCGATTTAGTGATTTCGTTTCAGAAATGCCTTGTTTACACAGCAACTACGAAAAAATTGTTTACTCAAAAGAGTTGACAATTATGTAGTTTTCATGCTGTGCAACGAGTGATTGCTGTTGGTTGTTTTTGTAAGGAAACCACACACGAAAACAGAGAACAATACTCTACAAAAAAAATGTATGGAGCATACACTGAGAATATGGACATGTCATGACACTCTGGAAGTAAATTTTGTTGTTATTGTACATCTATTCCCGTATGTGCAGAAGAAATATTTACCAAAGCCCTGGTGTTTATGTGAAGTAGTAGAGGTTCCCCTGTTTCCATGGAGACGGGATCAGAATATTTTTGAAAAGTACAACCTTGGAAGGTGCTTTCAAAAAGTGAAAATCCCACATGTTTCAAACATGCAGCCTGCAATCCTAAACAGGCCCATCAAAAGGTCTAATCTGTCCAGATTTTAGAATTTTGCAAAGCTTAAAAAAATACAGAGAGGAATTTAAAGGCCATTTTCTGTAAAAGTAACTATCAAACCAGATGGACGTTTGCATAAAATAGATTAGTAGACATAATGAAGGTGAGACCTAAAACTAAACAGATGACTGTATCAAAATGCTTGAAATTGACCTGCTTTTCTTCTCGAATTATATTTCATCTTGTGAAAACGTGCACGCTGAAAGCTTCAGAATTTATCACAGCCTGAGAAGCAACAGGCTTTTCTCATGTACGTTCTGCACAGTGTGCTTTAAATGTTCTCACTTTCTTCTTTGTACCAAAACAAAGGTACAAATAGTACATTTGTTGTTATAGTTGTTTTTTTACAGCATTATTCTAGCACACCAACATAATTGAGATCGAATGCTGCTGTAGGTGTTGGTATGTCTCAGCTCAGCTAAAATATGCGAATAATGAGCACTGCAGTGGACTAAACATGCGGCTGGCTGACTTGGGGAAGAAAAATCTAAGAACATATTTCGATTTTCAAAGGGAACTTCTTGTTCAAAAAGTGCTGATCTGTTACTTTCTTTACTTCCTCATATTGGAGCAGCTGCTTCTACTCAGCGTTTGTGTTGATCCAACTATTTTCACTCTGACAGTTTAAACATACTGTTGGCTAGGAGACCTTTTTTTGTTGATTTCTGCAGGCTGGCATCAATGCATCGACAACCGTGACCACATTCATCTTTGCGTCCCAGAATTTCGATTGAAGGCGGGTGACACAAATCATCCCGATTAAAAGAAATGAGCTACTCGCTTTGCTTTCACAGAACTTTTTTTATTTTTTATTTTTTTTGTCATTTGATGTCATAAAAGTAAAATGGTGTAGTTAGTATGATTGGAAACATTGTGGAAGTGTTTTGGAAAAGTTGTGATTACATTTCAGACTTTGGGTAGTAATGTCCTAACGATCAGGAAAGCAGTTCAGATCCCACTGCCAACAGGTCACCGCTGCGGGTTATCAAGCACGGCCCTTAACCCCAAATCGTGACGGTTGCATCAGAAAGGACATCCGTCTTTTCTCCGGCTGCTTACACTTTTAACGTAAACACTTAAACTTAGTACATTTGTGACATAAATTAAATAAATGGAGACTCTGGTAGCATTAAGACAAATATACTGCTTAAATCAGAGGCTGGACCAGTAAAATAGTCATAATATTGAAATTTTAATACTCTTAAGAAATAAAAAAAAAAAATCAATGTTTTCTCAGAAATGTTTACAATCTGCTTGGTGTTTTGATGGGCTGGATGGAACCTGTTTTGTCCCACGGGCTTTATGTTTGAAACCCGTGCTTCAATATCTAATCGCAGCCCCCTGGTTGAGAGTCTAGATCAGGTGTTCTCAACCTTTTTGACCCCAAGGCCCAATTTTCCCAGTACAAAGTGTCCCACAGCCCATTTAAATACAGTATTAACACTTTCATTTCAACTGATCTGAGTCTTTGTTTGATTTGTATTCAAACTAAATCAAGTCCAACCTCGGATTAGCGGCTTAAAGCTTGTTAAATAAATGATACGATGCACTGTGATGATCTCAAAAACATTTCTTTATCTTGTGTATGTATACCTGCACATACAACACTGAACAGGAAAACAATTATAACAACTGGAGTTGCTGCAAGCACAAATATAGAGGCAAAAGTTTTTCATTAAATACTGAAGAGAAAGTCCGATAAATAAAATGCTGTGTTAAAACCAGCAGCAGTGCTACGTTTGTGACATCTGTTACCTTCTTCCAGGTTATCATCTGAACTGTAGTCGGGAAGCCTGGTTTATTGCAGAGTTTCACTCGCTCACTTGTGGCTTGTGCCTGCTGTTGACGAAGGCTGTCCGTCAGGCAAATTCAGATGTGGAGTAGGATGGAGGGAGACGGGACGATGCTTGTGGTTGTAGAATTGTGGCTGTTTATTCCGCTTTTAACACCCGCTAGACTAACATGGGCGTTCCACACACCTGCAGCAAAATGCAGTGGAGTAACAAAAACTACACTTTCCAAAACAATGCATGCTATGACCCCACTTACCGCAATGCAATTGTTCGTTCAAGTGGCAGGCTCAGCATGGCTTCTGCCTCGCTACCCACGTTCATCAAATAAACAACGTGATAAAGTCAGGGTTGTACTTACGGACATATTTTGTTTTTGAGGAGAGGTGGCATCACTTTCATCTTTTTTTTTTTTTTAATAACTTCAACATCAACAACTGAATGGGGTGTCACCGCCCCAAGTGGTGAGAAGTGGAATTGCGGTCCCACAGCCAACTGGAGAATAATAGAAATTTTTTCGCGGCCCATCCTTGTACGGAGAAGGATGCAATGTTGTTCAAAAAAACTTAAATATGTACAAAGCAGTAGCAGGCCCATCATGGCTGGAGGCACAACATGCAGGTGGCTCAGGTGTCGATCCCTCAAACTTCACTTGAGAGACAACGTGTAAGACCTTGCCAGTCATTTTACCAGACCTGGAGCTGCACCAACGTTTGCTTGCTCTTAGTCCCAGACAGTGGACATGAATTATTTTGACGACTTGTCACGACCGTCCCTGGTTCACATTAACCCTGTACTCACCGCAGGGGTCTAGGATTAGTTGGTTGCATGTAGTGAGTTTGTGTGACAACGGCTTTATGGTCACGGAGCCCTGGAGCTGATCCCAGCTGACCATGGGTGAAAGCAGGATGTGACCTTGACATCAGGACAAATGCAGAGAAGATGCCTGCATTCATACCTAAGAGCAGTTATCTTCATGGCTTTAACTGAATTTTTTTAATCTCATTATGTAAAGTCTCCTCCATAAAGATTCAGAGACTTATAACCTTTGTTCCCAACTTAATTTTTTTTTTAAGTATCCACATTCTCTGGCAGCAGCAGGGACCTAAACAATCACAATATTCCCTGCTGTTAACAAAAATCCCTTCACTGGGGAAGGAGGTGGCTGGTATGGATAGGAAGGCTTTTGCTCGAGAGCGCAGTCGCTCCTGCTTTGTATTTGTCCCTCCGCCAGTTGAGTGGACAGCTGTTGACGGGAAATTGATTTTTGTGCCGTTGGTGTCACTCTCCTGCAATATTTGCAGATTGTTTTAGACTTGTACATTATCTTTTCACCATCCAACCTCGGAAAGCCAAAATGCTGCCACACCTCCCAATTCCGCTCTCTGTTATTTGCATTGCAATACATATTTATTATTCCATCAATGTAATTTGTCACACATTTAATGTCTCGCTATGCATAATGAATCCCTGGTATTTACTGATGGGAACAAAAATCTTGTTTTCAGGTTAGGAGATTCTGGTTAATTTACTTTTGTTCCATTAAAAAAAATATATAGACATTTGTTTTTTCTGTTGATTAAATCATCAGTGTCTTTTCATTGGAGACGTGAAAATATTGGAATAAATATTTTCTACTCATTGGTCATTCGAACTGAAATCATTTTCTCAACTTGTGCACTTTTGCATTTATTAAAGCAGGAAAAACTATGTTTTGAATGTCGGACGCTAACTTTAATATTTGTTTCTATTTGTGAAAGGGTGAGTATGTGACAGGTGCACAGTCAGTAATCACCCATAGTTAGTTATTGTACTCTGACAACTTGATTTTGAGATGGATGTAACTCTGCCTGTGAACCAGTGGCTGACTGAATAGCAGCTAATTGAAAGAGAGGATTTAATTATGCTGCTTAACTTCAGTCTCAGTCCAGTCTGGATATACGTGTTGAACGACGATGCCTTCAGTCTTCACTGTTTCAACTTGAGTAAATAATGACATAAGAATATTTGATGCACAGTTGGGGGGTGAAAGAAAAATGGAAAAAAAAGAATCATCTTATGTATGGGTTTACATTGAAGTGGATGACTCTCACCAAGAGCTGCCCATTTCTGAATTGGATTTACAGATTTTATAACCTTTCTTCCAGACAGTGGGTCCTCTGTGCTGCAGCTTTATGTAATGCTCTTGATAACCGTTTATGCAACAGATCATACCATGTCGCCTCATCAGCTTTTTACATTTATCACACTTTGCTGAGAAACGGGACAAAGGCGAGCCTCCCTTGTCTTTCCTACTGACGTTGTGTTTTGAACCGATTGAAAGGTGCGTGTTGTTGATGGCCTCCCTGCCAGCCATGGATGCTGTGACTGACACGTGCCCTGCGGTACACCAAAACGGGACCGCCCGCCGGGAATCTCCGGACCCGAGGCAGACGGCAGCCGTGCTGAGGCTCCACTTTTACAACAGCAGCCAGGGAGCAGGCGACTGCGGCGGCCCGCTCAGCTACCCTCCTGGGGACTATGCGACGGAGGAGCTGTGCATAGATGCAGCCAAGGCTTGCAGTGAGTACCGAAGTCCCAGAACTCTACTCACACTCAAAAGGCCAAACTGACAATCGAACAGCTGAAGGGAAACGTTTGCTTTTCAACCATCACCTTGCTTTGTTTCCAGTCCGTCTCACTTTCTTCAGGACGTTTGAGGATAAGCAAAAAATGTAGCTGTAATGATGAGATGAGACGAGAGTAGATTTCACCTGCATGTCTCTGATGACAAACCAAACACTCCAAGCCTTTGAGTCTCTCCGTCTTGACCTTTTTTATTCTGTGTTGTTACTGGAAACAAAGAGTCTGCATCCTGTCTATGACATTATGAATTCCTGAAAGCTCTAAATATTGAGGTCAAGCTTACCATGCATTTTTTTTTTCTCTCTCTCTCTTCTCCTCACTGTAGGTATATCGCCTCTCTACGGCAGCCTCTTCGGCCTCTTCAGAGAGCGGGACCGCTTGTGGTTTTCGCCCAACCACATCTTCCAGCTCGACGACGCCGCTTGTGAAGATCTGTTTTTTAGAATACGGTAGCCGACGTCAATTTTCTTCACCATTTTTAACATCCACAATACTCACTGAGTTTGCGTTCATCACTTTTTTTTTTTTCCTTCTTTTTTTTTTTTGAAACCACAGGTACTACTTTCCTGGCTGGTACAGTGGGGGAACGTCCCGGGCGTATCGATACGGGGTCACCAAGGGGTCAGAAAGCCCTGTGCTTGATGACATTGTAATGTCATACCTGTTCTTTCAGGTGAACTTGCCCTCCTCATCAACTGTGACAGTGCGACATAAAGTGCCCTTCATATGTGGGTGGTTTAACATGATAGCATTGAGGAAATTGATATGATGCCCTGCAGCGCAGTTCATATAGCAAGCGCTCTATTATCTGTTGGGTGGAGGACGAGTCGCTTCAAATGAAGGTTTTACTGAAAGAGAAATGCACAAGTGACAAACTGCGCTACTCCTGAATTTTATTTTCTTCTGAAATGACATCACATGCAAGCAAAAAGCAACAGTGACACAGCTGGAGCCGATTGTCTTGAGGTTTTATATGTAAACTTGAATGTTTTCTTGTAGAAATTCATCTGTTTGAGAGTTTGGGGCAGGTTCAAAACTGAGGGTGTAATTCAGCCTGCGGGACCACCTAACAATGATGTTGGTAAGATTGACATTCAACAGCAGGTCATTTTCTAGTCAAATTAACTGTAGATTACTGGACATAACACTATATTATCGTCTCAGCCAAAATATCAGTGAAGCAGCATTGAAAGTTAATTACCTTCAAGGTCCTGCTGGCTGAGTAGCATTAATAATAAAGGCCATATTGTTATGATGGACTTGTGAAAATGGAAAACCCCAGTCTGCTCATTTGTTGCATTTTTGGATGCTAAAAGAAATATGGGAGACAACTTTAACATTTGATTTCTTTTTTAATTACTATTATTTGAATTTGATATTTCTGTTACTGTGTGTTGTTGAATATCCTCCTTGTGTTCAGAGTGTAGGAAATATATTAAATGTATGATTGTGGTAATGTACTCGTACATTCTTGCTTTAAAGATTAGAAAAACACCAGAAGTTGTTGGTGTTTAAAGGTTTTTAGGATGTTGCAAGACTTATTTGACCCCATGGACATCATGCTGATTCCCAATACCACCACTTTGATATTTCCCTCATCAATGCAATTAAGAGATTTCAGCCATTTAAAACTTGCAGACTTGATTTTATTGCACCCAACAGCAAAGCTACAGTTTCCTATATTTGCTCTATCAGGACAGTCGCATAATCGTAGTATAATATTCGAGAAATAAGTGTCTGTGTAAACCTTGTAAAGTTACAAAAACAAATTCTGAGGTGAGTTCTAATGAAACTAATGTTAATGAAACTGTAATTGTTTTCCATTGGTCTTATAAATTAGTTTTGACAAGGTTTACTTCAGCACATTGTTGTTCATTATATATATGTTCAGTCAAAATGAAGATAGACTGTGTACTGACTGACTATCCACTCTTTTTGGCTCTTTGGCCTCATCAGGAAGCCGACAGTGACATGTAGGTCCTCTCAGGCAGCTCGAGCCAGGAGTATGACTGCGGTTGAGTCCTGAAGGATAATCTGGAATTATGTCGGTGGAAATCTGCCCCGGTGGCCCGGGACGTGCCTAAAAGGGAGAAGGGTTGCCACCCCGCGGGGGGTCATTTGAGCCCATTATGAGTCTGGAGCCTCTAAGCCATCACTCATGCTTGCTCGCACTTATTGTGATCAGTTGTAGTTTTCAGGCGGTGAAGTATACGTTAAATTCCTCGCAGTCTAATTGGGAGTTGAGGCTGTTGTGCTGGAGAGTACGCCGATGCATGATAAGATGCGAGATCGCATACCTGTGTTCACCATCCACAATCGAAGCGTTTTGCCTGTGGTAGCTCCAGCTTCTGTGTTCCTCTCCTTTTTGCAGTGGAGGTATGACTTTGTGAACGGCTTCGTGAAAATCCCCAACTCCCACGAGACCCAGGAGGAGTGCCTTGGTATGGCTGTGCTCGACATGACGAGAACCGCCAAGGAGAGACAGATGTCACCTCTGGACATCTACCACACTATAAGGTATTTAAGGAATTCATCTGAGTAGGGGAATTGAATGTGTTGGGTTTTTTACCATCAGTATCTGCAATAATCTTCCAGGGGTTTCCCCTATTTGTAAAAGGTGTGAAACAAATTCCTTTCGCACATATGTTGAGTCAGCAGTCCTTTTGATTGCAGTAAGTTGTGTTCATGAGAAAATGATTTATTCAAAGTTGACATGATCGGGTTTACTTTTCAAATTGCAAATTCAAAACTAAAAACAAAGGACCTTCGAGCACGTTTTATGTTAAATCTAAAATGTTAACAGTTCCAGTCTTCTGAAATATAGATTTTTTTTTTTTTCCTAAAGACAATTCTGTGGCTTTCATTGTTTCAAACAAAACAGTTCAAGGCATTTGTTCTAAAAGTGTCCTTCTTGATGTAGCTACAAGTCCTTCCTGCCAAAGGACATGAGAGCTCAGATCCAAGACTGCAATTTCCTGACGCGCAAGCGGATCCGCTTCCGCTTCAAGCGCTTCATCCAGCAGTTCAGCCAGTGCCGGACCACAGTGCGTGACCTCAAGCTCAAGTACCTCATCAGCATGGAGTCTCTGGAGAGAGCCTTCTACACGGAGACGTTCCTGGTCAAGGAGCCGTCCAGCGGGCAGCTAATCATCCTGGTGGCGGCTGACACCGGCATACAGTGGTGTCGGGAGAAATTGAAAGACTCGGACCAGGTTGGTTCCAGTACCGAGAACATTTGTCATACTCCAAAAATGAGTGTCCAGCAGCAACAATAAACTGTTTATTGAAATACATGCTGAACATCAAAATCACACTATCCTGACTCAAAATTGCAAAGTTTATATCCTGGTGTTTAGCTTAAGTTTTGGTACGAAATAAAGAAAAAAAAAAAGTAAATGAGAAACTATTCAAAAACACGTTGGTGTCAAAATTTCATCTGAAAACACATTTGAGTGGGGTGTGTCTAAATTTAGCCTTCAAAAACAAAAACACCTCCCACAGACATAAGTCACAGTGGAATTTGTTTACATGGTTTCTTTTTTCTGACAGTTATGTGATGCCGAATCAACAGATTTAATCAGGTTTTTCATAATTTGTTAACAGGAATGTATTTTACACAAATGACTGAAAAGGTTAATTGCAGAGACGCACCTCTGTGCTATATAGAGTCCATTTAGACGACATTGCTCCTGTGCATGTTTAGAACCCTAGCCCTAAACTGGCGCTTTGAGAACAACTATCATGGTCATGATGAACTTGATGGAAATGAATTTACCACCCTTCGGGGCAATTTAGTTTGTGGACAGCGGGACTGAAAGCCCACCCACGCAGAGGGAAATTGTGCAAGCTCCATGCAGAAAGGCTCCCAATCCAAGAAATTGACCTAGAACTAACCAATACAAATGTAATTTCCTCTGCAGGTCATCAATAAAGAAAGACGCTGACAGTCAGTTCCTCTATTGAGTCTAAAATAATATTTAAAAAAAAAAACAGTTGGCACCCACATGGCACAGACCAGCTCACTGTAGTTGGAACACACACACGTTGTGAGGGACTTAAGAATCACTGCATCCTCACCCTTTACTCTGTTTTTATGCCGTTACACTTTTTTATATATAATCGGTGAGTTTGAAGCTGATTGAAATGCCACCGCACAGTAATCAACTGGCCTTATGTTGCGTTTACCTCAGCACACAATATCGGTACAACTCTGGGTTTGTGTGATGCTGGATCTAATGAATAACTGGTTCATCCTGGACTGACCCCGGTCTCAACACTTCCAGCTTTTCCCAAATTAGTATACAAGGAACGAATTGACACCACTGACAAGTCAATTGAGTCTGTGTCCGGTCACCAAAGAAGCACACAAGCTAAAATAAGCGATTGAAGGCATGATTGATGGAGATAACACCAAAAAAAATCAAGAAAAATACAACCCCAAAGCTTGTGCTATGTTTCGCAAGTAAACCGCGTCCGTCACGTTAATTGCTACCAGTCGCTATTTCATCAAACATGTAATGTCTCCCGGCAGCCATGGTCTGTTCCCGAAAACCTTTATCAACTCTGATCAGTGTTCACACACATCTTCTCTTTTAGGAAATTGTTGTTACCTAAAACCAAGAAGATGAAAAATTAGACGGGTAAACTTCTTCTTTTATTTAATTTTCAATCTTTCATTGCATTACCAGGAACTTCAGACTTTGTGCGACTTTACCGATGTCACCGACATCAGCGTCAAACAAGCCAACAAGGAGGGCGCCGCAGAGAGCCGGGTGGTCACCATCAACAAGCAGGATGGCAAAAATCTGGTAATTTCACTCCCGTTGAAACAAACATTCCCATCAAGCTTTTTGATGCAGGAATAAATCATGATAAACGTGCAGCTTCCGTTTTATAGCGTCATGTGTCAACTGTTTTGGATGTCTTTGATTTTGTTTTGTTTTTGTTTTTTTCAAATGTTTCAGGAGCTGGAGTTCCCCAACCTGAGTGAAGCCCTCTCATTTGTTTCGCTGATCGACGGCTACTACCGGCTAACCACAGACGCACACCACTACCTTTGTAAAGAAGTGGCACCTCTTCGACTTGTCGAGTCCATATCCTCTCACTGCCACGGTCCCATCTCGTGAGTATTAGTGAACAATCTGATTGGAATGATTTAATCAGACTTATTTACAAGCCTCCACAAGATAGAGGTTGAAACTTTCAAGGGTTGAATGGAAGTTTATTCACAAGTGGTGTAAGTTCCCTGGACGGGGTTTTAGGAATGACTATTTTAGAGTGCGGTCTAAAGAGCTGAACGTTTCTAATATCCTATTTTTTCTTCATTCATTGTTTTTTTGTGCTTTAATCAGACAGAGGAGTCGAACATTTTCTGCTCGAGCTTCTCTCTTTTGGCTTTTGGCTTTGGCTCATTTTATTTACAAAACACACAATTTGGACCTCCTCTTTGTTTACAGTCCATCGAGGATGTTTGTGTCACTCACCTTCTTTTTCTTCTTCTTCTTTTTTTTTTTTTGTGGCCATTTTAGTAAAGTTACCAAACTCGTAAAAATGGTCTCAGATTGCATGTGCAGGATGGACAAACTTGTTTTCTATTACCACACTCCTTACCAGTTGTTTCTTGTGTATGGTGAATGTATTTGGTATATAAATGCCACACTCGTTTATTACAGTCTGTGACCAAGAAAAATGAAGTACAAATCCTACTTTGGACAGACGTATTTTAGCGTCCCTGAGCTTCCTTTGCTGCTAATGGCACTGTACGAGAAGAAAATGCTCGATCACCTCATGATATGTTCAAAATCCATAAGCGTTACTCTGCTCTTTGCAGTTTGCATTCCGACATTGTGTTGTATTTTTCTCAGTACTCCGCACGTTGTTTTTTTTTTTTTTCCTGTTGCAGAATGGAGTTTGCCGTCTGCCAGCTCCAGAAGTGCGGGAACAAACGTGGGCTGTATATTCTGCGATGCAGCCCCAAAGACTTCAACAAGTATTTCCTGACGTTCCCTGTAGAGGTGTGTGTCACTCAGCTCTGGTGGTTTAGTTAAGCGGAAGTATTGGTTCAGCTAAGACTCAAAATGTGACATTTTCTCTAGGTTGGTCACATCTGACATAGGTGCATATACAGTGGGGTTATATCTTGTGTTGACTGATTTGTCTTTACCTCTGTGGTGTTTTACTTTTGATTCATGATGAAAATTTAAGTTTTATCCATTTTTTCCCCCCACTTACATTAAACGTGAGATTATATAACTGCAGTTGATTTTAAGAGGTTTTCATTTGGTTATGAGGAAGAAAAAAAGGTGTCCCAATCAAAATTTGATTCTTATTTAAAGGGAGTTACTAACCTAAGCATTAGTGAGGCCAAACAGTGGGGGAAATCACAAGAAAGAAAAGAAAAAAAAAAAATTCTGGTTTTTGTTCCCCTGTACAAATGTAATTTTGGCAAGCTCCACAGAAGGAAACATTTTTCCTGTGAGGCCAGGTCCCTCGTTTGAGACCGACAGGTTAAGTTTAGTTTACCACAGGGATGTCAAATTCTTTTTAGTTCAGAGGCCACAAACAGCCCAATTAAGACCAGTTTCACTCCAAATTGTGTAATACCTACGTTTGTCCTCAGCTCAAATACATAGTTATTTCACAAAATTGCACAGAATCATTCTGAAAATGTGAGATGGGTATTAGGCAGTCTTTAGGTCACATGACTGCTGAGACTCCCGACATAAAGACCAAACATGGCGGCCATCCCTTCTATTTTCGGTGGAAATTGCTATATCTTTTAGATAGACTGTGGCTTAAGCTTTGTTTTGATAGCTTTTCTTGTGACGAATGTACACTTTATTTTCACAGTATCTGTTCACTTTTTGTGTACGATCTGAAAAGCAATTAAAACGAAGCTAAAGCCACAATCGATCTTAAAATGTAGCAATTTCCACGGAAAATAAAAAGAATGTCTGCCATGTTTTGTCTTCAGGCCGTGTTGTTTGTGTCCGCTACCCCTAGTTTCACACATAACTTCATTAGTATTTAAAAAAAATGCAAAGCAGAGGACTCTAATATAAAATTATCTTTGTGTACGTTTTCACAATCCCACATCAGAGAGAAGTAAACTTGTTTTCTTCTTTTGCCTGAAGAGTTTCTCAGGTTTTGCATTTCATTCTTTGATTTTGAACATGCATAGGAAGATTGTGTTATCATTAATATGTTCTTTTATCGCTTTAGTTTTTTGATCACATGTTGCTATTGTCACTAAAGCCACCTCTGAGTATTTTGTATTTGTCCTGCTCAATAAAACGGGCGCCGTTGATTGATGTCGAGATGGGAAACAAACGTGGTTTTTTCCGTTTTATTCTCTGCTAGGTGTATGACACTGTGGAATACAAGCACTGCCAGGTAACCCGGTCTGCCTGCGGAGAGTTCAACCTCAGTGGAACCAAAAGGAACTTCAGTAGCCTCCAGGAGCTACTCAGCTGCTACCAAAAGGAAACTGTGCGCTCAGACAGCATCATTTTCCAATTCAGCAAGTGCTGCCCTCCTAAATCCAAAGGTACGCCAAAAGCTGCCCAATGTTGTGTTAGAGGTTCATTATAAATCTGCTCAGTGTGCGCGCTACTACACGATAAACGTAAACGAGTTTTGTTGAGAGTCATGACACGGAAAAATCTATTCATTGCCGATTCAGCAACACGTTTGTCGGTTGTCTTGGATCATTTGAATGCAAATCATTTCCAAGCCTAAGAGTTGATAACAATTTAGACCAGTGGGTGTCAAGCATAAGGCCTGTCGGAAATAACAGATAGGCTGTGTTAGAATTGAAAGGAGAAGTTCTCTGTGTCGTTTTGTTTGTACACTGAGCATTAATGGCACTTTTAAGGAATGTCTGTTATGGGTATATAAAGCATGCAAGTGTTTCTCAAAGACGATGCACATTAATCATTTGCAGTTCAGAGCAGGTAAAGAGAAATTTAATGTGTGGAGTAATTTTAGCTTTTTCTTCATATGGTTTTCGCTGCCCTGTCTGTAATTGTATTGGCTGGACCTTCTAAGATAGAAAATCCTGAAATAAAAGATCAAAGTTTTTGTTTCAGCTACATGATTCGCTATATAATTTGATTAAACAATGCTATGAATGTGTTGTGTTGATCCCACTTACAAAACACGGTCATGGGTCACGATCACGATCCTTTTATTTTTTCCACATGGCTGATCACGTTGTGATATACATGCAACAGTATCTGACCACTACTGGCCGTCATTCACAGACGAAAAACATAACAGTTAATACCAGTCCCAGTTAATGGATGCTACACGTCAATGGCATGTATGGCTTGAACCCCAATCAGAGATGACAAACCCATCAGAGAAATTAGAAAGACAAGAAATAATAAAATAATAAGCAATGACTGCTACCAGTGTACAGGGGGAGGATGTGTTGATGTAGAGTTTTGTTCATTGTTTGAGGTGTGTGTCCCCCACCTCTTCCTGGTGCTCATCCAATGACAGAAGTTGTATGAAATACATCACTGCTGTTCATACTGAGGTTGGTCTGGAAAAAAAGAAGCCATGTACCTGTTATAGGATCACATATGAAAGTGCCCTGGATCCAGATCCTGAAAGATATTTGGGCCGTTTTTGCCTTCAAGTTTAAGAAACTTTTGTCTCTAAAGACGGCATCAACTTTTCCAGGAATCTGTGACTCAAAGTTGTCTCTGTTTTCCCTTGTTTCTTGTAAATCTCCCCAAACTGATTTTCACAATTCTCTTGAACCACTTGCATCGTCTGGTGAGAAATAAAAAAAAAAAAAAACACCCCAACTATATTTCTTCATCAACAGAAAAGTCCTGCCTCGTCGTGTGCAGAAGCAACAAAGGCTCCGAAGTGCCTCTCTCTCCATCCCTGCATCGACACGTTATCAGTCAAATGGTTTTCCACAAGATCCGGAAAGAAGATCTGGAATTTGTAAGTCGTCAACCTCTCGTCATGACGGTGACAAGTCTCCATTTAATTCTTTTTTTAATTTCCACTGTAAAGTGCTGCGTAATTGTTGTTGTTCGGGTTTACATGTGACCTTCTGTCCTGTATTGATCTTCCTGTCAGATGGAAAGTCTGGGTCAAGGGACGTTCACAAAGATCTTTAAAGGGATCCGCAAGGAGCTAGGAGACTACGGGCTGATGCACCAGACGGAGGTCGTCATGAAGGTGTTGGATCAGGCACACAGGAACTACTCTGAGGTCAGTGGCTCCAGAGACCAGCAAACCATGAATTGTCTTTTTGTTTGCACGCCCCAGATTTTGTGTTATTTGGCAGAGTTTGCACACTTTGCTGAATCAATACTTGTCTTCCTGTATTTTGCGCACAAATTGTCCAAACTCTCACATGATGCTGAGCTGCACATTCAGATGTCGTTAGAAATGGTCTGATAGATGAACAGGCAAAATCCTCTGATTTGAATCATCTTCTTTTATTTTAATGTACATTTTGTGTGAGGAGCCAGCTTCCCATACTACATACATGTCTCATGTCCAGTAAACCTTAAGGTGAAATAAGATTTTACCTACAGAGGGCTCGTTCAACCAAAAAATGGAACTGAGTGATCATGTACGGCAAAGAAAGACGGTTTAAAGGACCTTCAATGAATTCATCTGCATGCATGCATGCATGAATGGTTGTATTGTAGTCCAAAAGCACACAGCACCAACTAGCAGCGGGACCTTTCTAAATGTCCAGTGGTCTGTATCAGAGCGTTTGAGTCGAGCTTGGAAATGCTTTATAGTAATTTGAAATATGAGATTCTGAGTTGACATTTTAAAAAAAATGTGCTGAGATCCAACGCACCAAACAAACAATCAATGATGTTACTGTTGATCAAGTATAAATCCAAAAGCCCCTCCCTTTGCTTCCACAACTGTAGCTGTTATATGATGATGATGATAATAATTAGTAATAATGTCTTGACATTTGCAAATAGTAGGTTATATTTAATTGTTGTGATTTTTCCAATATTTTCTAGATATTTCTGATTAATCTCAATCAACTCATTAGTACCAAAGTGGTGTTGCCATAGTAACCATGTTTGTACCAGTCCCCCTCACTGCACCGCTGAGGCTGTATTTTAGTTTTCCATTAATGTACTCAGTTTATAAAATAAAGTACCAGGGTTTGTTGGCCTCCTAAAAAAAAGTTTCAAAGACGTGTGTGTGTGTGAATAAGAAGTTTTTATTTCTTTGCAGTCGTTTTTTGAAGCCGCCAGCATGATGAGCCAGTTGTCCCACAAGCACCTGATCCTCAACTACGGCGTGTGTGTCTGCGGGGATGAGAGTAAGTCTGCTGCCCTCCAATCTCAAGCACAAGTTATGTCCTCAAGTGCCACCAAACTCCTTAATTGTTTAAGAAGCCAGTGATTTCAATCCAGTGATGGCAAACACACCTGTGTGTCCCACTGTGATCTTCGCTATTAGCTTGCGGCCCAGAGCCGCGATCAAACCATTAGCATGGTGGCTTATTCTTAGGAGGATTATAATACCCTGGCCCAGAAATGCTGCGTTCACCTCGCAGGACCCCTGCTGCTCTGCGCTGCCCTGTACACTTCGGCTCAGGCTGACTTGCATATCAGATGGTAACATGGTTGGCAAAGGATATTCTGTGCACTAAACTAAACTAATACCTTATTAATCCCCTTGGGAATTTTGTACTTTTTTTTTTTTAACTTTTATAAAAATCACACAGCTTTAGTAATGTGCATGATAACTTTACTGTTTCAAAAGTGCTGCTCTCGATCACTGTGATTAACCCTTTAAACTCCCTTAAAAGCCTTTTTATTTCCCCCCACTGAGACCTGCTGTGTGATTAAAGACCAGTTTTGTCTTGTTTACTTTTTTTTTTCAGGGTTATCGGGGGCTATTATAAAATATATTCCATAACACTGATCATGTGAATCAAATTTGAAGTCGCAACAAACCAAAACCGAAATTGAATTTTACAGGATTAATTCAAATTATACACAGAGCAACACTGAACAAGTCTTTTCCCTTTCAGGTATGCATCCCTTCAAGACATAGCTTGAAAAACAAGTACATCACACAAACCGTTTACTCTAGGTTGTTTTGTTTTGTTTTGTTTTTTTTACTCTATTTCATCCAACTCTTTTTGTCAAGCCACCAGGCAGATAATAATCTTATTTATTATCTTTGCAAAAGTATAGATTTTCAACCAGAAGCAGCCAGAGCGTTGCTGCATGCAGCTTTTTCTAGCGCTCTTCTTTTAACTTCTGACAAAAAGCCAGAGACCAGAGGTGTCAAACATGAGGCCTGTGGGCCAAAACTAGCCAGCAAGGAGTTCCCATGTGGACCGACAAACCTCCAAGACAATTGTAAAAAAATATATATATAAAAAAATTTTTTTTGATGTTTTTAGCTAATTCCTTAAGAGTACCAACACAACACTGAAACCCGAGCTGAGATATTGGCATGAAGGCGACCTTGTTATCAAATTGGCCTCAAAACCATGCTGTCAGGGTTTTAACTTGATTTGAACAGTTTATTTCAGACATGTGGGAACAACAACAAAACAAAAAAAATTTAATAGACACACAAACGAATATCACAGAGCGAATCAAACCAGTCCCTACAAACTAAATAAATAATGACCCGACATATCTGAAAAAGAGCAGGAAGAAGCAAATTTTATTTACTCCTACCTCCTAAGTGTCATAAAATATTCTGATTCTACAACACTGAACAGATCTGCAGAAATCTGTGAACAAGACTGACGGACTTTAAATTTGTGTGTGGTTTCAGAATTTGAAATTTTCATGTACTCTCGTTCAAGCAGAAACCAATGGTTTTAAGATTCAGAAGAGGAAATAATATAGCTTTCTTTGTGGCTCAAAATAATTGTCAGAGTATCATATCTCTGGAAATTGGAGATTTTTCGTACCTGTGTCACACCACTGATGTGCAAAAGAGTATTTTAAGAATTGTTTGGGGAACAGAGATCCATTTAAAGTTTACATACCATCCATTCAGCCAGTCCAGTTTGGTAAATGCTTGTTGAGCATCACAGCAGTTTTGGATTTGAGCTTTTTACTTGAATTGATAAATAAAACTTTCTGGCCAAAAGAAATTAAAAAGTAAACTATACAAGTTTGTTCCACCTCATTACGTATGTGGATTCTGCTAAGGTCATTACGAAATGAGAATCGGGTGCTCAACGATAATTTAAATGATGATAATGCTTTGAAATAATATTCTCTCTGTAGGTTTCAATGTGAAGCTCTTTTTTTTTTTTTTTTTTTCCCCCGCAGACATCATGGTTCAGGAGTACGTGAAATTTGGCTCACTGGACACTTATCTGAAGAAGAACAAGAACTCCATAAACATCCTGTGGAAGCTGGAGGTGGCCAAGCAGCTGGCCTGGGCCATGAACTTCCTGGTACAAAATCTACATTCGTGTCACATTTATGAACTTGAACTGGTCCAAAATGATGCCGATTTCTGAGACTTCAGTATGTTTGTGTACCTGCAGGAAGAAAAGCACCTCGTCCACGGCAACGTCTGCGCTAAGAATGTTCTTCTGATCAGAGAGGAGGACCGCAGGGCCGGGAACCCCCCGTTTATAAAACTGAGCGACCCTGGGGTCAGCATCATTGTCCTGCCGAAAGAAAGTGAGTCAAGGTGTTCTGTTGAGTAGTGATAACCCTGTTCTGCCAGCAGGGGGCAGTAGATATCCATTCAATAGGTTTACTCTGAAAGTTCATGGCTGTGGATTCATTTAATGTGACTAAAAACTTGAAATAAAAGTAGTAGAAAGATTCTGATAGAAAATACTTTTATTTTGTACGTGTAGAAATACACAAAACAAAGTACAGAAGAAGCTCCTATAGTTCATTTGTTTAAAAAAAAATTTATTCTCAAGTCAGAAACAAACGGGAGCACAACTTTAAATAGGAAACACTATGATTTGCATTTAAGACTATATTTTTGAGGAACTTTTCATTTTTAAATGGAAACAAGGACTCTTGGCATGTAACTATTATAGATGTAATTAGATTAGTCTCATGCATCACTTCCTTTAGCTTCAGTACTTCTTCATTTGCAACCTCTAATATGATTAAATCTTTGTTGTATGATCAGTCCTGATCGAGAGGATCCCTTGGGTGCCCCCCGAATGCATCGAAGACCCTACCAAGCTGAGCCTGGCTGGGGACAAGTGGAGCTTTGGCACCACACTGTGGGAAATCTGCAGCGGTGGAGAGAAACCTTTATCCACGCTAGACAACTCCAAGGTACGACCCGGCGGCGTGAAAAATATCCGTTCTGAAGGTTTGAATAAGCATGAGCAAAGAAGTCTACATATTTTTGGATTAATGAGAGGACCGCGGTGTTCGGCTTGCTTAAGATGTCCTCGACTGTCTGTTTACCTTTTTGGTGCACCTGCATAAATCACCCGCTTTGTGCCTCCCAGAAAACTCTGTTCTACGAGCATCACCACCAGCTGCCTGCTCCGAAGTGGACCGAGCTGGCCAACCTCATCACCAGCTGCATGGACTACGAGCCCACGTTCAGGCCCACGTTTCGCGCCATCATCCGAGACCTGCACAGCTTGTTCACGCCAGGTTGGCAGCAAAATTACCCTTCGCCCTGTCGTTGCCAGATCGGGAATGTAGGTCACACGGGCGTGGAATGTCAAATTGCGTAAGCATGTGGATCACAATGTTTCCACCAACCTGCCAGTGAGCCCATCCTTTTTTTTTTTCTTTTTTTTTTTTAATGAAGTGAGGGGTGATGAGTCGAGGAGGGATCATGTTAAAGGGATTCCTCTCCATATTGGACCTGTTACATAACTCTAAAAGGTTGAAGGAGAAGGCAGTAAACACCCCCCCCATGCAGATGCATACGTGTTAATGTGCTTGTAGATGAGAATAGAAATTACAAGATGTCTTTAGCCTGGTTTGTAACCAGTGAAATAGTGTTGAAAAATGGTTAAATGTTGGGCTTTTCTCATCTGAAAACATTAAAACAAACTCTTTTCATTCAGTCGATGTAGATTCGCGTTCTAATTTTGTCCTTGTGTGTTCTGCAGACTACGAGTTGATCGTGGACAGTGACATCCTGCCCAACAGGACGGCGGGCTCTAGCTGGACCACTGGCGGTTTTGAGAATCAGGAGCCAGCTCAGTTTGAGGAAAGACACCTCATATTTTTACAACAGCTAGGCAAGGTATGTGTGAGAGGAAAACTAAAGCTTCGGCACTGTCTGATTTTACAGATCCACCTGTATTTATTCACAGGTTGGCACATAGGGGGACATAGTTGTCATATCTTTTACATAAGAGTTCAAAACTTCTTGGTTTCTGTTTGCCTGGTGGTGAATAGTCAGAATCAGAAGTGGTTGCTTTTCCATCAGGGGAACTTTGGCAGCGTGGAGATGTGTCGCTACGACCCGCTTCAGGACAACACGGGGGAGGTGGTGGCTGTGAAGAAGTTGCAGCACAGCACAGCGGAGCACATCCGCGACTTTGAGCGCGAGATCGAGATCCTGAAATCTCTTCAGCACGAGAACATCGTCAAGTACAAGGGCGTTTGTTACAGCGCAGGTACTTCACTCACGTGTGTAACACATGGTTCTGAAACCTTAAGTCTCAATGACTGCAATCTTTATGGAGTGAGTAAAATAATGGCAGCTTTCAAAACACACTGGATGACACAAAAAAAACAGAGCAACGCTCTCCAGCATATACTTGTGCTTGTCAAGAGTCGTTCGGTAATGAGACGCCATGAAAGAGAGAATTTAGTCTGAGTGTTCTTAGCAGCTTTCCACACAATTCATGTCCTAAAATGAATACGTCATTAGAAATGAACGCTTCATTGTCTGGCTGTATCAGCATGACTGCCATATTGGATGAGGACACGCTTCTCCAGTACAAGATGGTTTTTATGGTTAAATTATGATACCATTGAAGTCTCAAGCGCTATACTTTGTTACAAACAGATGTGTAGCTATCATCCAGAATTGTTTCGTTTGTTAAAAATAATGGTTTTCATACCTAAAATACTTTAATATAATGGTAACCGTGCTAGTGATGTTAGCTATTCACCGTCTGTTCCTCATCTGGGGATGACGACGTTTGAAAATTCAGTAAGATATGATTATCTGCTGATGTTTGTACAATCATTGACGAGAGAACTTTTAAACTAATCAGCAACAGATTTTTATTCGTTGAAGTCGGTTATTAGTTTTAATGGAGTTAATGAGGAGAAACAATTAATCCGCTAATAAAATGCAGGATCAAGATTCTTCCTACCGCCATATTCAGCGGAGCTGTTTTTGTTTCAGGTCGACGAAACCTGCGTCTCATCATGGAATATCTCCCATTCGGGAGCCTGCGAGATTACCTCATGAAAAATAAGGAGCGGATTGACCACAACAAGCTGTTGCACTACACATCTCAGATCTGCAAGGTACCGCTCCCTCGCCTGTTTTAGTCAGATTTTAGTTGCTGCATTTCAGGCTCGGTGATGGAAATGTTGTATTTTGTCTTGCTCAGGGCATGGAGTACCTGTCCAGTAAGCGCTACATCCACCGAGACTTGGCCACACGGAACATCTTGGTCGAGAGCGAGCTGAGGGTGAAGATCGGAGACTTCGGCCTCACTAAAGTCCTGCCCCAGGACAAAGAGTACTACATGGTCAAGGAGCCTGGAGAAAGCCCCATTTTCTGGTCAGACTTACTTCATCAATGTTTAAACCTGTTTTTTAAGGGAAATCTCTCAACATGTTGTAACCTGATGAACAATCAGTGGTTTAGTTGGTTTATGTTACCATTCTCTTGATTGGATGGACAATAACAATCGGAAAAAAATATACATGCTGCAATGTTAAACACAAATTCGTATCACATTTAAGACATTAAATTGCATGCATAGTAACAAACAAAAGCCTGGACCAGGTTAGCAATTAGCAGATATGCGTTCAGAGTTGTCGCATAATTGAAATAATGCAAATGACTGAAGAATTGTGTCCTCCAGTGAACCTGTAACCACGAAAACAAACACAGCTTGTCATTATTTTGACTTTGTGGAATTCCAAATGTCACTCCAGCCCTTTCTGTTGAGTTTGATGTGCATTTCCAGCCCTTCTTGACAAGCAGCGCAAACAGGCTCCCGGGTTAACAAGCCGTTTTCTTTTACAGGTATGCCCCCGAGTCACTGACGGAGAGCAAGTTCTCAGTGGCGTCCGACATCTGGAGCTTTGGAGTGGTGCTTTATGAGCTCTTCACCCACAGTGATAAGAATTGCAGCCCTCCTGCAGTAAGTACAAAAACATGCTCGCGTGCAGCAGCTCATCTTTCATGGTAACTCATCAGTAAGCGAATGGGAACAAGTAAAATTACATCATCACCGCAAACGTGCTGGATTGGAACCTCTCCGATGAGCTGGACTGTTTATGTTCAGATTAGTGTTACACGAGGGGGGAAAAAGGAAGAGATGCATCTTTTATGTCAACCTGATATTGAAATGCTGGTGAAACACGACTGTTGCAAGTCATTTTAGCATCGTGAAGATTGATGAATATTTTTTTAAGGTGTTTTTTGAGACCTGTAATCTGTAAAACAGCCATCAAAGCTGTGAAGCTGTTCAAACCGGTTTGCCTGACGCGCACTCACACGCACACACACTGGTATATTATGATCTTAATCTAACAGCCTGGCATAGTAGTGATATGAGTAGGAATCAAACACTGCTGTGAAATAAAATGTTGACGGCATCATTTTCCACCCAATTTTAGAAAAGTATAAAGTGGAATTCACATTTCCAATACTTCCCTCACCTGCCATGTAAAAACCAGTTTGAATGAGACTTGTTTTTGCCCTTGTATTGGTATTTGTTCTGGACTACAAACAAGTCCTTGTTTATTTCCACGATCCCTTTTTCATGATCAGTCTATTCAAGGTGCACACAAGGTGAAAACCTGTTCTCACAGTCATGACAGTCTGATCTTACCCACACCCAGGACTGGCTCACCGCACTTATGTTGACAGTTTTTTTCCCTGAACACACGATCGTGACATTTCACAACTTTACATTCAGAGCCGTGTTGATTACCTGCCCGGTTTCTGCCGAACCCTCGTCATTCACTCTCCTCTTGTTCACCAGGTGTTCATGTCGATGATGGGGAACGACAAGCAGGGCCAGCTGATCGTCTATCACCTCATCGAGCTGCTCCGATCAGGCAGCAGGCTGCCTCAGCCTCTGGGCTGTCCCACCGAGGTACCTCACTCAACAAGTTATTGGTTTCACGGGTGATGGTTATAGTAAAGTCCATCTAATGACACTTAAACCAGATATTACTTGTAAGCACTGTTGTGAAATTAATTTTTATTGAGAAATGGTCAATTTGGTCGATGAAATGAGGAATTCAGTTATTTTCATTAATTAATTAATAGTCACCGTTTGAATTAATCATTGTCAGTTACAATTTTCCTTTTCTTTTTCCTGTGGTCCCCACAATAATCAAACAAGACAAGGTTCTCCGTGTTGAAATAATTAACAGTATCAATGAGTTTCTGAACAACCCCCCCCCCACCCCTTCAATAAATTCTATTTATTTTGAGATGTTTTAAAGTAAAAACCTGGTGGGGAAAAAAACCTTTCCCGTTCTTTCTGCACAGAAATTAATAACTTTATTTCTTGCATGTTTTTTTTTTCTTCTGGTTGTATTACAATCATCGTCCACTACAAACTCAGATAGTTAAGGTCTTTACATCGTGGTCAGAACTGAGCTTTTAGTTTTAAAACGGTTTATGCCTACTGATGGACAGTCGAGATGTCATTCACTATTAAACGAAGATATTTAAACTGAAAACTAGTCTGCCATGTTAAAATTGAAATGAATGATCCACAACAAACATTTATTGTTTGCACATTTGGTAGATCCGATTTTTAGTTTTAATTACTTTGCTTCTCTTTAAACTCATGATTGTTATTAACACTTGTTTTGGAAGAAATAAACATGATACCAGAGGTACATATGTCTGTGTGGGAAAACTAACCTTGCTGATACTTTTGAGGTGTAGCAATACTGAAACGCATGAAAACTTGACTTTTTCATGATGCGCTCATGCTCGCTAACGCTGCACTGTTCCCCTCAGATCCACGAGATCATGGAGGAGTGCTGGGACAAAGACCCCTGCCTGCGTCCTTCCTTCAAGGAGTTGGCGCTGCGCATCGACTTGTTCAGGGACAGCAAAGACTTTTAGAATCACCCCAAGTGCCGCGCTGCTCCTCAGCCAAGACGCGCTCGGTGTGGCAAAAGGGACAGAGGCCAAAGAAAAGCTCCTCCTTCTTTTTGGGATCGACTGGGAGAGCGGATTACCTGCTCGCCATCTACTGCCAAGGTGCCTTTTAAGCAAGGCACTGAGAACCCCTCCCATCAGACGGAAGCGGTGCAGGATGTGGCGATCGGACTGTTTGAAGAAACCAGTGAATGTGCTGACTCAGCATTTTAAAGGAGGAGTTTGTAGTTACTGTGAGTAGACTGTTGCCAGGCCTGAAGCTCTGTGTGTGTGTGTGTGTGTGTGTGTGTGTGTGTGTGTGTGTGTGTGTGTGTGTGTGTGTGTGTGTGTGTGTGTGTGTGTGTGTGTGTGTGTGTGTGTGTGTGTGTGTGTGTGTGTGTGTGTGTGTGTGTGTGTGTGTGTGTGTGTGTGTGTGTGTGTCCTACAAAAGTGCTAGCAGGGCTAGCTCTTATGCCATCACCCAAAGACAAATAGGCCGGTAGATCTGAGTGTTTTCTATTTGTGTATATACCTACAGTGTATTTGTGTACATATGTCCAGATTTTGTTTTTTATATATATATAATTTTATAAAAATGAAAATATAGTGAGCGCTACATTTCCGCTGCCAGCAGGATGCCGTTGTAAATGAAGTACATACAAAAGTGATTTTAAAAATGTTTTCTGTTTTCAATGTGAGAGGTAGTGTGAAGATTAAAGAACAGTTTAATTCAGGATCTGCTGTACTTGTCTTTCTTTACTCACAGAATAAACCACAAGCTAAGAAATGCAGGTCAAAACAGCTCTGAGGCGCACCGACTGCCAGGAACGAGGAAACATTCGAGGACATTTATCAACAGGATCTGATTATGTAACTGCGTTAACAAGAGAGGTGTGAATAAGTCGCATGAAGGGCTTCGTCGTAGCTGTCAGGACATGACTTTTTCAGTGGGGATAAAACACTAAAGTGATCAACAGCATGATCATATTATTAAAAACTATTCAAAGTAGAATAGACTCGACTGAAACGACTCCTGCCGGCCTCGGCTTTATACTTCCTCTCAGACCGTGCACGCCATGGCAGACCGGAGTAGAACGCTACGCGTCAGGGCCACAAACCGTCACACGCCGGGATAAGCCACGATTGCACGTGATGAAACTGCTTCCATACGCCGTAGCTTGCCGAGGGAATCATGACGAAGCACCACCAACTAATCAAAGTGATATATTTGAATCTAAAGCACAGTTCGCACCAAGTGGTCATGTTTTACTCAATCTACAGCAAATTTTAGCCCAGGGGTCAAGTTCAGCTCAATTTAATCTTGAGTGGTCTGGACAATTTAAACAAAATTTTAACTTTGAAAGTTTTTCTTTATTGTGCCGCAGAGTATGCATGAGCAAAATGTCTATATTCTCACACGACTAAACGATTACTACTGAATATTGCCAACATTCTCAGCATAAAGACAATTGTCGTGAAATCTTCTGGTACAAAATACAGTGAAATGTCTAAAAAAAAAAACTGAGGTAGCTTTTATACACATAACTCAGCTCAGTTTCAGAGTTGTATTTTGTCCACTTCCTGTAATCCCAGCTCAGGATACTCAATATTAACCTTATTTCACAATACTCAATAATATTGTCATCCCCTATGCTCAATGTTAATACTTATTGCATATCTGCCTTGTAGACAATTTACAGGCAAAAATAGTTTCAAATGCAATTAAAGTGACTTAAAAATACTCATGTATCTTCGTCCAATTGGCAACTGTCTGATCTGTAATTTTCATTGGTCAACATTCAGAACTTTACTATGAGATTTAATACGGAAGTGAACAAAAGTAACATTTTGGTACTTGCCATTACAGTGACACGAAATAGTTAATTTAGAATATTTAGAATAAAAACTACAAACCCTAAGTGTGCCGTGACGTATTGAGTTTCCTGCTCGGTGGCGCTGCTGATTGGCTGGTGGTTGGAGAGACGCTCCTCACGAGCAGCTTCCAGCTTTAAATATCAGCATCACCGCCCGGAGTCGCTCCCCGTTTCGCCTCCGTGTCGCTGCAGCGGAGGACACCGAGAATTCACCGGCAGCTGGAGGACTCTTCCCCGGTGACGGTGCACGTCCTCCTCCGCCGCTTCTCCTCCGGACTTGGAGGCCGCTCGAGGAGTCCGAGCGGCGGCTCCACGGCTCCGGGGCAGTAATGTGGAGGACACAGGGAACGACCCGGGACGTGAATAACGTGAGAAATTCAACTCTGTAATCTATTAATTTGTTTATTCACATGCCCGCCTCGTACGCTGCGGAGAGTTTTTCATGTGTTTTTCGCTTTAAATATTATCGTTGTTGTTGTTGTTGTGGTTGTTGTGGTTGTTGTTGTTGTTGTTGTTGTTGTTGTTAAAATCACCGAATCTCACTCAAATAAACTCCAGTAAATGAGTTTACACAGCTTCCAATAGTGTTTTTATCCACTCAGTTTTGTAATAAATAAGGTCTTGTTGCTGTTTCTGTGTTTATTATAAAGTCGCATACAGGAAGCAGGGGCGCCTCGAGAGAACTGAGGGCCCGGGTTTGGAGGGGGCCCCATCCCCTCGATTATTATAGAAAATAATAGAATTCAACTATTTAACACATCTATTTCTACTAATTGACATAGAACTACAGTTTCACAATATAAATACATCTTAAAATTGGACTTTGCTATATCAAAAAATCTTAACTTGCAGCTTACATTGCTCCTTTTAAATTAAGTTAATAAGATTGCAGTGTAGATATGCATATAGTGATTACAATGAGACAACAGGATTATGAAACAAAAGGCTTTGTTGACTATAAATTGTGAAATATAGTGTTTTATGATTAATTTTTCACTGCCCAATTGATTTTGGTTGCATATATTGCAAAGCATAAACAAAATACAGATGCATACAAAAACAAAGCCCAAATCTATTTCCAATAATATGAATTATACCACATATTGACCATTGTAAGAAGTGAAAAGAGCATCTTATTTCACTATTCATCCAACAGCATGCTTCATATCTCATCAGCATTCCTCTTTCAGTTACACTTACACAAACATATACACAGGAATATATTAGTCCGACACAACTACGTTTCTTTGCTGTAATAGAAATGGATAGAGTACCCTGCTTCTGTCCAAGCAATTCATATTTACTGTAAACAAATTATAGTATAGAGATGTGTGCAGCATAAATGTAATTTTGACCTTCAGTAGAAAGTTATTTTTCAAACTTTAAAGGATGGTGCTTTAATCAATTTTAATAAAGGTTGTCAATCAAAATGATAAAAAAAATATATATTTTAGGCCAAAAATTTAGTTCAATTTTCTCTGCGCTTTATTGTACGATCAGCGGGAACAATTCTCTCACACATACATTAAAGACATTACAGAGACTGTAGAGAGTCATGCTGCATAAGAAATATTTCTGTAAAATTCATATTGGCGATATGCTGAGGAACAGAAAACGTGCTGCGATAATTCACTCAGGGATGTGATCGCCGTGGGGCCCCCACTGCGTTGACAGTGGCGCCAATTAGCATGACATGCGTCATATATCACCGCCTGGTCCCGTGGGCTCTGCAAATGGAATGCAGAGGTCAAAATATTAAACAAAGAAACTGTGCTGATGATGTCATGGATTCCTCAATTACTGGGTGAAAAAAGGGTGAAAATCATGAGCGCACTAGAAATTGCAATATTTTTGATAAAATTTAGATTATACTCCCACATTGCAAAATCCAAGGTGGGAATTTCCCAATTGGTGTCTCTGATGTGTGCACTGCGTAATATGTCTGACAGCTGCCCGGCATGTTTTGCATGTTTTATGATCTCCACTGAACATTTGTAATTGCTTGTAGGCAGAGCGAGTCGAGAGAGCGAGAGGCCCCTCTCCCCCGGGTACCTGACAGCCATGACGCCCAGGAAAGCCCAGCCTCCTGATGGGGGCTACGGCTGGGTGGTGGTCATGTCGGCGTTCATCATCATGGGCCTCACCACCGCCGTCCTCAAGAACTTTGGACTCTTCTTCCTGGAGATCCAGAGCCACTTCGGGGTCCTCACCAGCACCACCTCCTGGGTCACCTCCACCACCATTGCTGTATTTCACCTCTTAGGTCAAGACCTTCAAGCTCCAGAATTGTATTAATATATATATATATTTTTAACTCTAGGAAGGTCTTCATGTTGACGTCTCCTCCTCTCTCCAGCTCCAGCTGCCAGCGCGCTCACCCTGCGGTTCTCTCAGAGGGTGGTCATCATCGTCGGAGGTCTGCTGACTTCCTCCGGGGTGTTGCTGGCCTCTCTGGACCTCAGCCTGCCCTGGCTCTACTTCAGCCTGGGCATCCTGCAAGGTAGCGTTTAATAGTGTCTGAGGTGGGCACTTATTATCAGAAGACCACAATCTAAATCTATATTTGATGGCGTGAAACGTTTGTCTTCCAGGAACGGGCTTCGCCTTCTCGTGGCTGCCGGCCAACAGCATGGTGAGCCACTACTTCGTCCGGTGGCGTCCCATCGCCATCGCCATCGCCAGCGCCGGGGAGAGCGTCTTCGCCTTCTCCTTCAGCCCCTTCTTCCAGTGGCTCATCGAGACGTACGGCTGGCAGGGCGCCTTGCTCATCATCGGAGGCCTCCAGCTCAACATCTGCGTGTGCGGCGCGCTCATGAGACCCCTGCACACGCGGGAGACCAAAGACGAGGCTCACGACGGCGACGCCGCCGCGCCCTCGCCAGAGAGGAAGACTCTTTTCCAGTGCGCCCTCCTGAGAAAACCCGAACTCTGCCTCTACTTTGCGTTCGCCATCTTGTCGGCTGCGGGGATTTTCATCCCGCCGCTCTTCATGGTGCCGTTCTCCAACAGTCTGGGGATCGAGAAGTACTGGTCCGCCTCCGTCCTGTCGGTCCTGGCGCTGGCCGACCTGCTGGGCCGGCTGGCGTGCGGCTGGCTGGCCAACATGCGGCTGATGAGGAACCTGCAGCTGCTCACCATGGTGACCGCCCTGTACGGCGTGGTCCTCCTGCTGCTGCCCGTCAGCTACAACTACTGGGTCGTGGTGGTGTTCACCTCGCTCTACGGCTTCCTGTTCGGCTGCACCGTGGCCATTCACATCACCGCCATCGTGGACATCGTCACTCTGGAGGGGTTTGACAACGGGCTGGGCCTCTTTATGTTGTTCAGGAGCGTCGGCGGTTTCGTGGGTCCACCTGCCGCAGGTGAGGAGTCCGTGTTTTAAATTCACTTCAGTTTTATTTCTGTAGCGCCAAATACAATACGGTCATTCCGAGGCACTTTTACACAGGAAATACCAACGATTCCACATGAGCAAGCAAAGGAGATGACGGAAAGGAAAATCTCACTTTAACAGGAAGAATCCTGCAGAATATGTAGCCTATGTAAATTAAACATACAGCAGCTTCACTAGAAAATGGTCCAGGGTGGCCTGGACCAGCCTGAATGTAGAGAGTTTCAGCCGCCAGATAGACGATGAAGGCGGAACAAATAAATAGGCTTTAAGGAATCCAAACACCAACACTACTACATTTTTTTTTTGTCACAGTCATGACGCAATGTGCTACTATAACATCAGCACTTATAGCAGAAAGGTAACCAATTGTGGAAAGTTGTAGCAGCGCTCCAATTTTATACAGATAACATATAGAAACAATTCACAGTGCTTTAGAAGAAAAAGAACAGAAATGTATTAAAACAAAGCAAATTAGAAATCTATTCAAGAGGAGAATAAATAAAGTAAAAGTGCTAAAGAAAAATCTATTGCTTCTAGGAAAGCTGAGTTTATAATAATATTTTAGCGCCTGATGCTAAAGAGAAAGTGTCAGCCGTTAATGACTGATGGTTATTTAGATGCTCATAATGTAATAATGTCTCATTTTAAGGAAAATGAGGCATCGTCACACTTGTTTTGGCCCCTGTCATTCCTCCAGAGGTGGACAGAAATGTAAGGAAGTGATTCGCTATTAAATAAACCTTAATAATTGTACTACTGCTCCGAAACAGTTTTTTCTTAATTCATACGTTTACAAAAACGATTATCGCACACACATTTTCTCACAATATGTGCTGTTATTACATTATGAGCAGCTAATAATGCTAATAATATGAGTTCAGTATTACTACATTCTGCGCTAAGCACTGGTTATGTGCTCCTGATTATATTACATAGGGTTTTCCTCAGGTTAACTGATATAACGCCTAATGAGTGAACCATTTAGTGCTCAGCAGAATCAAATGTTAACGTTCTGATGTGCTGCGTTTTCCCCCCTGCAGGCTGGCTGGTGGACCACACCAGTGGCTACAGTTCTGCCTTCTACCTGTCAGGCCTCTGCCTGGTGTTTTCTGCCTTCTTCGTCGTGCTGGTCGACCGCCTCATCCAGAGGAGAAAAGCCGCCGAGGCTCGAACCGAGCAGGCGATCGACCAGGAAGAGCTCACGGGGAAAAAAATAACTGTTGCGTGACAACTTTACCAGACCTCGAGACATTAAGAAGGCTCTGGGTTATGGGAATATATACATATATTTAAATCTGATTTTAGAGAAGTGGAAACAAAACGCTGTGTATTTCTATTTAAAAGGAACACTATGCTATAGTGGAGTTGTGCCTTTGTTAAACATTGGTATTGTGGTATTACGAGGGGAAACGGTTCAGGGCAAGTTGGATCACCATCTGATTTAAGTAAATGTGCAGGAAGCACATGACAAAGCCATCTTTGAGATGCTTTATGTCTCATTCAGCCTAAAATATGAGGTTATGTTGTTCAAAATTCCACTAAAATATGACATAACATCAGCTAGAGACCAGACCACCTGTTTCCTACACCCTCTTTGCAGCTGGAACAAATAGGACAGTTGATCCTGATGGGTGGATGTATAAACCTGTAAAGACCAAATATGGTCAGACGTGAGGTTCCTGGAAACTCACATCAAACTGTTTGGGAGACGGTGAGAAACGATTCATGATTAAGAGGACGTTCAGGAAAGAACCAGTTATGCCAGCTTATCAGTGATTTACCTTTAAAAAAAAAAGACACTTTGAGGATAACTTTCTTCATTATCATCCTCAGCATCTGTCATTTGTAGGAGTTGGGAAAAGCTCTACCAGATATGGCAGCTTGTGCTGTGAAAGAGGAAAAATATTTTTATAGGTCATTCTTTTAAAGCTCTGATGTTCTATGTAAAATATAGGTTTCATGGGATTTCATAGTATTATTAACACTGTATTAAACACATTGACTATGAGTAAGCAGGTGTTACTGTTGCATTACAACAGTTACAAAGGAACAATGAACAACCCAATGGTTCAAAGAAAACATTGGGGTTTTTTTGTTTGTTTTTTTAAATCAGTTGAGACCACACAATGCTATGCCATCAGGGTGAATTTGAAAAACAAAAAAATACAAAAAAACAAACTAACATAATGCAACAGCTATAGGATAAGCTTTCTCGGACATTTCACTGCATTTTACACCAGAAGGTTCAATTAAAATTGACTTTATGTTGCACTTGTAGTCATTTTAGTATAGTAATTGTATGAATTTGTGAAAATATAGACATTTTCATCACAACAAATAAAAAGTTTAAATGTAAATGTCATTACGGCACTATTTCACCCCCAAACTAAAATGTGTTTGGTTCCCCGTGCTTAGCAGATCGACATCATTTCACTTCCTTTTTTTATTTGCAGCAGCAGCAGGACTGTCCATCATATGTAGGTCATACTGCTCAAGTGGTGACCTTTTAGTATTCATGGCTCTGTCAAGCAGTCGCCATGTTCAGTCAAATCTGTTGAGCTTTTTCACGTTTTATATGGACACAGTTTTAAGAAATGTTTCTGTTATTAAGGTTTGAATAATAAACTTGCCCTGAGGGTTTTTTTTAAAAAGTCTGACTTGTTGTTTCCTTGTTTTACATCTGCTGAAATTGGGCGTGTCTCTGGATGAAACTGAGTCCATGTTTAAGGCCACATGACCCCCGGGTTGTGGATATTTCTGCTCCGAGCGCCACACATCGCTCAGATGTTTGGAGTGCATTTTATATAACAGACTCCTCCAACCAGCACCGACTGGTTTCACGCGGCAGAAGCAGTCACACCCAACAATAAACGTTTGACATCTTAATTTATTGTGCTAGTCAACAAAAACATTATTTTTCTCACTCAATCATTTTATCTAAACAATTATATACATTTTCAAAAGAGATGACCGGTTGGCGTCATATTCAAAACTTTCATAGACTTGACAAAAAAGTATGCAAAAAACATGGGAATTTCCCAGATTTCTGTATCGATTAGTCATGAAATTTCATCTGATTTACATCAAAGTCTCAAGTTTAGACAACCACAACGTGCTTAACCTAAAAGACAAATAATTATGTTAATAACTTAATACTCCAATAATTAGACATGCACAGACTGATGCAAACATTCAATAACTGTAGTATTCACAATTATGATTATATTTTATCTAGTTATGTGAAGCACTTTGGCTTTAGCCACAGCTGTTGTAAATTGCTATACAAATAAAGCTGACATGATAAGAATCTGCTGGCTTGAACAATGCCTGCACTGGGAAAATATTTTACGGCCTGATAAAACAGATTTTTGTGGGGACGAACACTCGGTTCAGTGTAAAACTGGGACTGAATCCCCATGTTAAGATAATCATATGAGCACCAACCCTCTGTATTAAACTAGGGAACTATATTTCAAAAAGCTGTCCAGGTTTGAATGAAATACATCTACAACAGAACGAGTTAAAAGCACCTAAATCTCCCCCGTTTGGAGGAGCCCCGGGGAAGCTGGAAGTTAATCAGAGACGCTCTGGGAGGAAGAAGGCTGAAGCAGCTTTGTGAGGAAGAACGGTCCAAAGTTCCTCCAGCAGCTACGGAAATGATTAAATCCAAGGGTTTCTGTACTTTCCCCGCCACCAGCAATGTGCATGTTTTATTAGAAATGTTTAAAGACGTGTCCTCAAAATGCCATAAAATAATTTAGTAACTCAATGATGATGCAATGCCTTTATGATTTATTATATCTTCAGTTAAGAAAACAACTTCCAGTGTTTCAGATTTTAATTCGTGGTTGTTTCATAAACTAGCTTCAGTTTCTTGGATGTAAGACGTGTGTGTGTGTGTGTCGGGGGGGGGGGGGGGGGGGGGGGGTCCAATTGTTCACATAAACCCAGCAATACAAACGTGGAAACAATAGCCACAAGAAATGCATTTTCTTCTTTACTTTATCAAAGCCAATCATGAATCATCAAATGTTTGTCGAGAAAAAGAATCCAAGAATGTATGTTTCTTTTTTTTTTGCAATATTTACTCATTTCCTCCAAATCAACTGTAATGATCAAATGCATCTATTGACTTGAATCGGCTTCATGTGGTTGAAAACTTTGTGCCAATGCTGAAATAGAGAACAAAATGTTTAAAGTTTCATCAACAGTCTTATCCAATAACATCCACACCTATGCACAAATTGAAGTCGAGTAAAAACCAAACGAAAAAAACCAACCAGAGAAAACCCACACATACACAGAAAAAAAACGTGCAAAGTCCACAGAGAAAGATCTTACAAAGACAACATGGGGACCTTCTCTCTCTGGTGTACTAAAGTTTGTGAAGAGTTTGTTGGTTTTCTTGTGCAGTGAATTTTTTTTTAACTTATACAAATGCGATAAATTCAAATTGAAGCAGATGTGATGCACATTTTCACCATTTTATGAATCGTGTCAAAATTGCCAAACCAAAATTGTAAATACCAGTGTTAATTCACGTGGGATCGTTTTTACCAACTCAATTGGACGTTCATTAGAATGTGCTGATGACCAACACCTACAGGTGAATGTAGACAATGGGTCTGCTGTAAAATTGAATGTGTCCACCAGATGGCAGTGTTGTTCATCTGTAGGGATGATCCCGTAGAAGACGTGAACAAAGTCAAAGACATGAACAAAGTTTAATACACAAGTGGACAGTTAAGATTAGAAAATTCATTTAAAACTACCACCATCTTTGTCTACTTGTTCAACAAAACATCACAACATCTTCAAACATTGAATACATATAAAAAAAAAAAAAAAACTATACCAACTAGAACTTCTATAGTTTGTCATGATTTTGGGATGAAAAAAAAGGGAAAGTAAACAAATTTATTTTACACATCAAAACAGGCACTGAGGTCTTGTTTTTCTCTGTCTTTTTTTTTTTTAAATCAGTAGTAGGAGTAAAGAAATTAATCGAGCTCAGCTCAACATCCAGTTTCTCCAGAGAGGTGTTACAGAGTGGCGTCTGTGGCGACGGGTGAGCTTGTTAACGTGGAAAGGTAGAAAAAAAAAAAAAAAAGAAAAGAAAAAAAGTCGCACCTTTGGTCCATTGGAAAAAATTTGAGTTCATCCACTCCGACGAGGAGGGGCGCAGTGAGGCGAAGCCCCGTCCCAATGTCCACCTCGCAGACTTCTACTGGTCGACGACGGCTCAGAGGAGTCTCCCATGCCGACCCGACCCCTTCCCACCGAGCAGCGGGAGTCCGTGAGGTGTGAGCGGCTGTAGAGCAGAGTGGAGTGGACACCGGGACCGAGCCGCACGGCGCGCCTACGACGACGCCCTATTCTCCTCGTACGGGGACTCGTACACCTCCATGGGCGGGCAGGTGCACACCAGGTTCTGGTCGCCGTAGATGTCGTCGATCCTGGAGATGCTCGGCCAGAATTTGGTTTCGGGCTTTATGAATGGCTGTTAGAAGGGGAAAAAAGAAACGTGAGAAACAAAACATCTCGTGTCAAAAACAAACACCTAAATCTAGAAGTCAAGTTTTTCGACTTCATCGATGTTAGCAGTCATCTGCTGCTGTCCTCCACAAACGTGCTAAAAAAAATGTTTTAAATGGCCGAAAGAGAGAAATATAACGTTTTCTGTAGTCATAAATGAATAACTTACAGTCTACCACTACATAAAGGAGATTTGAACATCTTGGGCTGACTTTTCTTTTGGTAATTATGAGTAAATCGGTCATTAAAATTACATCATGTCAAATAATGACAAAGTACTTTGAGTAGAGTTTGATTAACTACACACCTCCAACTATGATTTTTACATTTATGGATCTCAGTTGTGGACTTTATTGACATTCATAATGTCAATAAGGAAGCCAATGGAAAGTCGAGCATTCAACCAATAATGACTACTGGTTGTGAGTTGCACATCTTGGTTCTGACCCCTAGATGGCAGGAAAGACTGCAACATTCATGAAGTCGTCGCTCACCAGGGGGAACGCTGCATGCTCCCTGGAGTAGGGTCTGTCCCAGGTGGAGGAGGTGATGCACGCCAGCGAGTGAGGAGCCATCTACACACAAACACACACACGTGAGGATCTCGGAGGGTGCGCGAGAAATCCAAAATCTGAAAGTAAAGCTGGAGGCGTACCTTCAGCGGGTTGATGCGCGAGTCCATCCTGCCCTCCTCGATGTCTGCGATCTCCTGCCGGATGCCCAGCAGGGCGTCGCAGAAGCGGTCCATCTCGGCCTTGTCCTCCGACTCGGTGGGCTCGATCATGAGAGTGCCGGCCACGGGCCAAGACATGGTGGGAGCGTGGAAACCTGTGGGTCAAGAAATAAGGAGAATATCAAATAAAAAAACCTCACATCAGCAACAGTTTGCACTGGAAGCCAAACACAAGTTTGATTCAGCCCACCGTAGTCCTGCAGCCTCTTGGCCACGTCGACCGCCTCGATGTTTGCCGTCTTCTTGAACGGCCGCACGTCCAGAATGAATTCGTGGGCAACGTAACCTGTTCAGAAGTACGAGACAGTCACATCTTTTCGAAGGGGTTTCCGACTTCATCGTTAACCGCAGGCATTAGGTGGGCGACTTTACCTTTCCTGCCTCTGAAGAGGATTTTATAGTGACTCTCTAGCCTCTTGGCCATGTAATTGGCGTTGAGGATGGCCACCTCTGTAGAGTGGACCAGTCCCTTCGAACCCATCATCTGCAACGTACAGGTCAGGCATCAGCAGGAATCTACACAATATGGAGCGTTTTTATTGAAACCATTGAAGTGGGATCAATATGGAGGGCAGAGCTGTAACCCGACCTCATGAATACATAAAAACATATGAAGCTTATAAAGACTTCAGTAAATCGTTAAGCAGAAAAACAAACAGTGAAGCCAATACAATGTCGTACAGGACGAACACAGGACAAAAACCGGATTTAGAATTTCCCTGCAGGCTCACGTGGGTCAGTCAGTATTTCACCTACAAAGCAGCACGTTGCCCAGGTCCACTCTGAGGATAAGAGTTCTTGATAACAAAATGTCAGTCTTTCCTCCCCGTTCCCTTCAGTAAACGATCAGATCGGCTTTTAGAAAACCTGCACATGGCGTCCACTCAGCACTCCCTCCTGATAAACCGCAGACAAAAGGCAAGCGTGACACTTATTAACCAGTCGGAGTGACTGTGACCTTCCTCCTCAGCCAGTTTATCACAAATCCACACTTTGGTGCACTCGAGCCTCGCATGAACTTCACATGACGGGCACGTGGCCTGTGGACCCGAGGAAGGCTTGGAGGCGCGATCAGAGCGAGCGTGACCGGGGGGATCCACACAGACCTTGATATAAGCCCAGGAGATGGGCAGGATGGCGCTGGAGCCCCAGGGAGCAGCGCTGATGGTGCCCAGGGAGCTGCTGGTGTTCACGGACTGCATGGAGACCACCGGGTGGCTCGGCAGGAAGGGGGCGAGGTGGGCCTTCCTGTGGAGGACACAAGGGAGAACCTGCCGTCAAGTTCACATGAAAGCCAAACAAAAAGTTCTCGACTGAAAGCATCACATTCACATTACTAGTTTCCAACATGGATTAAGAAACTCTTTCTATGCAAGAGCCATTACTGAACTCAATGTTTGACTGGTGGCGTTTTCCCACTTTGTGAACTTTTTTATCTATTTATATTGTTGTTTCGCTTTTATCAGCACATTCTATTATATTTTATACATTTTATATTTTTTATAAAACAGCACTTTAAAGAGGACTGCACCTTATAATTTCGTTGTACGGTGTTTCAATGACAATAAAGACATTCTATTCTATTCTGGATGGAAATTCCTGCATCAGCGGTTTGTTAAAAACGATCCCTAATGGTTTTGATGATTTAACGGTTTCATGAAACTTTCACATAAAATGTACATTTGCCACTATAACATTAAAAACATTTGAAATTATGTCGACGTGATCTCATGACACATTAGTTTGATCCACTGTCAAGACAGGAGATTAACTAAAACAAATACTTCTCGGTGTTAATCTCAGAGGTGTCAGCCGTGCAACACGATATAATGACAATTTCTGCAAAGCTTTGAACAAGGCAACAATTTGCAATTGTAAAAAAAAATATATATATACATATATATATATATTGGGAAAATGGCAACACTAAATTCACCTGTTCCAACAGCACCACTTCAAATGCACTGAGCTGCATGGACCAATCATTTCACAGTGTTTCAGGTTTTCTATAGTGTCCAACATAAAAACTATTATGGTGTCACATTTGTGCCCCTTTTATTTCCAAGCAAATGTTAGATTTGAATAAGTTCCATTTCTTTGTACCCAGTGTTCAGTAAATGAGACTCCTGATTGTCATCCTGGAAACCAGAATCCGTTCGTGTCTGCAGGTTTTTGATGCAGGCGGCTGCTGGAGTGCAGATTAAAACCATGCATGAATAATTGATCATAGATTATAGATTCTCAGTTAAAATTAGTACATTGTGGAACGTTTCATAAAATCGTCTAGTGTTCGAGACTTTTTAAACTTTATTCAAAATCACCTGCCGTCCAACATTTCCTTTATTTTATTCCAACTCTGCTCAATAAAACATTTGCAGTCAGCAGACTGCATTTGCTTGCTTTGCTACGGCCTATTTGACTCAGTCACCAAAATGCAAAATCCAACCAGGCCTTGGAAACAATAGAAGTAATTATTTTATTCTTTTTTTGCTTTGCTCTGTTGATGTTTTGACTGATTTCATTGGTTCGTCTGAAAAACTTTTCAAACTCTTGACTAAAACAGTGACAGTCGTACAGCCCAAGCTAAATAACAGTGGAACTGTTGACTACATAAAAATAGCTTTTCCTTTTCAAAGAAAATGACCGATTTTAAGCACCGAGCCATTCGAGAGTTAAATGTCCAACTGAAGCGTACGGGTGTGCCCACACATACACAAGTTAAAACGTCGTTCCACTCAGCCATTAAGACACTTGAAATGCACGCACACACACACACAAGTTTAGAGCTCCTACTGGGACTCACACGCCGATGGGGCCCATGCCGGGTCCTCCTCCACCGTGAGGGATGCAGAAGGTTTTGTGCAGGTTCAGGTGAGACACGTCGGAGCCGTAGTCTCCAGGACGACACAGACCCACCTGGGAGATCCAGCAGTTCAGTCAGTATGCGTTAGCTTTTTTCTAAAGCTTACTGTAACAACACGATTGCCAAAATTCACCCTCTGGTGGCAATTTTCCCTTTTAGTCATCACACAAGATATTACATGATAACTACTACAACTTTCATTATGTCAAACTCCCTCTTTCACTTTGAGGAGGCAGGGTCTGAGGGGCCATCAGGAAATGGTACAAGCTATCATCTGCATACCGCAGAGACCAAAGGTTCCCCATTTATAGCATGATAACACATTGATAAACCTTTATCTCATTAGCCTTCAGTTTTCCCACATGTACTTTCTGATTGAAAACTCCAGATTCTTCCCTTTTCTGTTGCCTCTTCTAATCTCACCTGCGCGTTCATGTTGGCGCCGTCCAGGTAAACCTGACCGCCGTTCTGGTGGATTAGGTCGCAGATGTCACTGACGTGCTCCTCGAACACTCCGAACGTGGAGGGGTAGGTGATCATCATGGCGGCCAGGCTGGCCTTGTGTTTGTCGACCTGCGAGGAGGAAAAAATAAAAAGGGTTCAAGAGAGATCCCAAAGAAATCCCACAAAGCTTTTAATGCAAAGTGGACTTTCAGTGTTTAGCCCCACCAAAGCTTTGAGGTGTGCCAGATCGATGTTTCCGTCCTTGTCCACCTCCACCACCTGGACCTTCATGCCCGCCATCTGAGCACTGGCTGGGTTGGTGCCGTGCGCCGATTTGGGGATCAGACAAACCTGGAATGAACAAGGGAAACAGAAAATCATCAGGACTATAAGCAGGTTGTGGCTGGAGGCAAAAGAGCCATACAAACATGTCAAATCTGCAGATAAAACTTTGTCAATACTCTTTTTTTTTTTTTTTATGAACTTTGAGTGAGGCAATCTGTCCCAACACACACCTCTGACAGGAATGTGCAACTTGTCCTCGGGGCACTAATTGATTTTATGCCTTATTAGGGATCGTCACACAAGACAAACTGGGGCACTTGGACCTGTGGTTTGGCCAACCTTGACATCTGACTGCCTGTAAAAACACCAGCGCATGTTTTCCCATTTCACAAAGTCTTAAAAGCCTCCAAATATGGCATCTTGAAAACCGGCAGCCTATAGTGGGATGACAAATTTTTCAGCCCCTTTGTTTGCACAAACAGCAGTTTGGACCTTGACTGTTTCCAGGGAGCAGGGAGCCACCAAGATGTTAAAACACAAGCTACACACAAAAATAATCTTGCAACCCCTCCTGTTCCTGCCAATCAGCACAGTGAAACACTGAAGAAAAATAAAACGCCACTTCCAGCAGGGGAAATCTGAACCGATGTCAAAGTGACCCGTTGTAACGAGTGAACAATTAACCTGGCTGGCAGGACCCGACACAGATAGTGAGGAGACGCTGTGTGGCTCTGCACTCCTGCACACCTCTGCACAGTACAATACAGCTGCAAATAAATCATCCTCGCATATCAGGAGGTAATACCGGTTCTGATGACTATTATGTACTAACTGCATTCAACTCAATGTCGCTTTAGCCTCTCCAGTTCATGTAGGTGAGAAAGAAATATACCCTCGAGAGTGACGTTGTACGATATAGCGTGTTTGCTCTTAGTATTGGCTTTCTATATTAACCGAGCTAGAGTAATTTCATTCTGTGGCAGTAGCTCAAATGAGCGAACAAAGGAAAGTGTGTGTGTGGGGGGGGGGGGGGGGGGGGACATCTCCCCTGTCCTCACCACACACTATGGCTCATTTCTGGAAGATTCCATCTTCTCCATCGATCAGAAGTGACTGAAACCAACGCAAGCTTCAGTGTCATCTGAACATACAGATTTGCCTCATTGCGAATGCCATTTGCATCATTTTAACTTATTAGAAGGAAATAATCTGATTTGCACTATTTAGAAAACAACTTGACCAAAGAAGAAAAATAAAAATGCTGTTTCAACAGCATGTTTTGCCATTATGCTGCATTCTTCTGTCGGTGACTTAAAATGTGGCACAATTCTAAACAAAAAGTGTTTATCACAGTGTTTGTCTGGCCATAGTTTCAAGCTTTTACGCTTAGCAAAGCCAAAACACTCGGCCCATCTTCCGTCACAGAAATGGCAGCTGCTTTAATTTCCCCTAAACTGCAAGACTGCATATCAAAGCACATAATCATTCAAATCTGCATTTAAGATAAAGTTTAAGATCAAATCGCATGGGGACACACTTACACTTCGCGAGTTCTCGCCCTTTGAGTTCAGGTAGGCTTTTATGGCAGCCAGACCGGCATATTCTCCCTGAGCACCACTGCAAAAAAAAAAAAGACAAACACACCACGGTCATATATCTCACACACACACACCTTTATTTCACGGTCTGAAGTCCGACCTGCAGACATTACCAAAAGAGGAGAGAAGGATGGGATGAAAAGCTGAGCTGCACGATAACTCAACGTAGCGTGACTTGCTACAACGCTGCTGATAAGAGGTCAAACTTAAAATCGAGTTTGTACCTTTGACTATTGAATACTGACTGAGTCCAGAGTTCATCGCATTTCTACTTTTGAACTCTGAGACAAAAGATCTCTGCCTCTGAATGGCCGTCGATATTATCCTGAGCCCATTTCCTATGAAGAAAACCAAATCAGAGGTGGAGTACTGATCAGGTCAGTCAACTTTTCAAACCGACTTAACGCCTGCTCAAACGGCACAAAACTAAATTCCCCTGGACATCAAGATGTTCCGATTTAAATAATATCAATGACAACCCTTAAAGACATACGTCTATGCAATGTGGTGAAATAAGTGGTCAGTTGCCTCCCATCTTGGTGTGAATGTCATAGGTTCAAGAGGCTTCCATATGGAGGGTGTGTGTGTTTTTCCTTGTCTTGGAGAGCTTAATTGACCCTAAAATTGCATGGAGTTGTAATATGTGTGTTAAAGTGTCTCTGTGATGGACCCTAGTTTTGTTTGAAAATCCACATGATGAAATTAACCAAAAGCTTTCTGTGCTGTACAAGATTCTTTTTCAAAACCTAGTACTTGCTTCACTGGTCTGTGTGGATAAAATTAGTTCATTGTCAAAGTATCAATATAGCAGTATTATTGTCCGCTGAACCTAATGAGAGAGCACTGACCAGTCAGCTGCAGGTAAATCAGTTAGCTGGACGAAGACGCTCTATAATCTGGATGTTAGTGCAAGTTGATTGAAATCAAATAAAACAAAAATCTTTACAATTTCCTTTGTACATTTCCGTCCCCCAGCCTCACTCCAAGACTTTTGACCCACCAACAAAAACTCACATTTGCACTTTTGATTTGACAAAAAAATGTTAAATGTCAGATTTGTCCACACCCAAGTCTCACCTAAGAAAGTACGTTTATTGGACACAAGCCGGTGGTGGAGCCTCACCTGTTTGGCTGGAAGGAGATCTTATCATAGCCCGTCAGCTCGCAGAGGTCCTTCTCCAGCTGCCAGAAGAGCTTCTGGTAACCTTCTGCCTGATCCAGAGGGACGAAGGGGTGGATGTTGGCAAACTCCCTCCACGTGATGGGCTGGAAGCGGAGAGCACGGCTGTGAGACGGAGCGAAGCGGCCGAAAGAGGATTTCACAGGAATTGGCCAATAACCGACGTACTCACCATGAGCTCTGAGGAACTGTTGAGCTTCATGGTGCAGGAGCCCTGTGGAGGAACACAACCAGTTCAACGCTACACATGACAGGTTAGGGGCTAATAGGGTGTGCTTTTTGAGTCCAGGCGGGGGCTGACCAGAGGTATCATGCTGTGAACCAGGGAGATGTCCTTGTTCTCCAGACGCTTCATGTAGCGCACAATGTTGGTCTCCGAATGGTAACTGAGAGGAAAACAAAAGAGACCGAAAGCAGTGAAGACCCGTTACTGCAACTCAAACACCAGGTCCTAGAAAGGCAGAGTCAGCACTTTTTTTACAAGACAAAGAATAAACGGGGGAGGACTTGGACATTAGAAGCTCTGATGCAAGATTATTTTATGATGCTAATAAAGATAATATGTTCTACTTTTGTCATTTTATAACCATGCAGAAAACAGAAGATAAATCTCAGTGGATGTACGGAGAAGACGACCAGGATTCAAATATCCATTAATAAAGTATTTGAGGAATTCACAGCAGCATTAGCGTGGGACAATTAAACAAATAAGATCGAGAAAAAAAGATTTGGAACACCAGTTCATAACATGAAACAAAATCCTTGTTTAAGTGTTAGTTAATTATCTCAACTTTATCAAGATATCAGAGCTCTACAGAAAGTTTAATCTTATTTAAACTCAAATCTGCATTGTGTGTGATGATTCAGCTCATTAAACAATTCTAAGTTGTTAAACTGTCTCACTAAGAATCAGTGATGTTAAAGTGTAAATTGTTATAAAAAAAAAAAAACTTATTACTGAAACTTTCACACAGGTGCCAGAAAAGTGTTGGAATTAACTGATATTTAAAAGTTAATTGTCAGTTTTTTTGTTTCGTTTTTTTTTTTTTACTGACCAGAAGCAATATCAGGAGAAATAATTGTAAATAAACCAACCTGTTGAACACCTGGTGCGTCAGGTACTTGCTTGTCCTCTTGAAAGGACTTCCCATGATGCCCTTCACCCGCTCACCCATCTTTTCAGCGGTCAGCTCCTGTGGCCGTTAAAGTCAAAGGATGCAGAAGGGGTTGTGAAGATTTCGTTTAGAACAAATGAGTAAGAAATTAATATAAACGTCAACGTACAGCAGAGGATTCACAGCCAAACACCCAGAGCAGGTCGTCCAGGTCCCTCTCGGTCACCGTCTCGTCCAGAGAGACCCCCACCTGTTGAAAAGAGCAGCAGAAAGGTTTAAACCTCACCGAGCTTAAAACAAGCTGTGATTGGTGGGTAGTGGCCTCTTCTCAATTTGGTCACGCGAGTCATATTTAACTTTCCCTTTTACCTTAAATAAACCTGCATATGCATCTACTTCCTGCTACTACATAAGAACTGCAAGCAGGAATGGTGTGATCAGGTATCGGCAAGTCACCTGTTGTCTTTCCCAGACGGTTCGACTCATCAAGTAAATACAATGACAAAAAGCAAATGGAAAAGACAAAGACAAAACAGGAGAAGCATTGACAAAATGGAATATGCAAAGACAAGGTAGAAAAAGAATGACTACCTTTGTATATTTTTTGTATTATTGAGTTTCTTTACATTTCCACACAAATCTGCCATTTCTCCTGTCACACAGCAAGTCAAGTTCATGCCATGTGCCATATTTGGTTTCCATGAATTACATATTGTATCTGTGACGCAACCACAGAAAGAGTGAGTGTGGACTCTGGATTAGTTGCTGCCTTGAAGGCAGTCAAATTGGTCGAGTTCAGAAAGAGGTGATCCATCACAATATATAGATGATTTTGTGCTTGAAACAAGCAAAATAGAGGCTTTCAGATAGTGAAACTTCAAATCAAACAATCCAAAATATTTTAAATGTGGCACCTTTAATAATTTGCTCTTTATGTATAATCTGTAACCACTTCTACATCCCTAGATTCACACTAAAGCTTATTTCACAATTTAGTTTTAACTCGGCGACACTTGGGCTTTAAAAATACTTCACAACTTCATCTTCCACATACTCCTTTTCATCATGATTACTTCTTAACCATATAAAAATGTTTGTTGAAAGGGCAGTGCTGGTGCTCACCACGCCCTCAGCGAAGACGCGCAGGTTGATCTGCCGCTGCTCGGCCCGTTCCAAGATGTCTTTGGCCGCCACGCCGCAGTTGATCTTCAGCGTGTCGAAGAACATGTCGCTGTGCAGCCGGTGTCCGGCTCGCTTCAGACCTGAACCGCAGGGCGATGGGAGGAGACGAGGGTCAGGTCGGATCAGATTGAGATGACACACACTGGTTTGAATCTTTGGACAAGTTGTCAGTTTATGGCAAAAAAATAAATAAATTATATATATATATATTACAGTGCTTCGTTAATTTCCCCCCCTTTATCGCTGTCAGAAAGTGGTGCCTTTAAATGTTTTGAGAGGACATGACCCACTTTACCTTCAGCGAGGATGAGTGTAGCATTGTGCGTCCTCTCGGCGATGTGTTTGAGTCCCTGGGGTCCGTGGTACAGCGTGAACATGGCAGCCATGTTGGCCAGGAGAGCCTAAGTCCAACAAACAAGGCAAACCTTTAATCTTGATCTCAAGTCTTTTCCTCCAGAAGCTCTCCGGCTTCCTTCTCTGTAATCACATGAAATGCGATCCTCACCTGTGCCGTGCAGATGTTGCTGGTTGCTTTATCCCTCCGGATGTGCTGCTCTCTGGTCTGCAGGGCCAGACGATACACCTCCTTACCGGCAGCGTCTCTAAAAAAAAAAACGGTTAAAACATGCAGCTCTTCAAGAAAATGTGGTGGTTTCGTCGACTCGTTTCAGACGTGGGAAGTGGCGTCGGCCCTCACCGGGTCACTCCTACCATCCTGCCGGGCATCATGCGCACCAGGTTCTCTTTAACGGCGAAAAAGGCGGCGTGGGGACCGCCGTAGCAGAGGGGGACCCCGAACCTCTGGGAGCTGCCCAGCGCGATGTCGGCCCCGAACTCGCCGGGCGGGCGCAGCACGCAGAGGGCGAGCAGGTCGGTGGCACAGCAGGCCAAGGCCTGGACGAGACGGGAGACAAGAGCAGGATCCATCAACCGTTTTATCGCAGGCGCTGCATGTTTGTACAGATGAGTCAACCTGCCTGGAAATCCCACTCTCGAGAAAAGAACTGGCTCCGTTAACATTTAACAAATATTTGAGGGTAAACCGGATGAATCAAAAATGCGCAAAACAAAAACTAACCCACGTAGCACAGGAGTGACTTGTCATCAAAGGAGAAAGGATGTTTGGGAGCTACATTTATTATAAATGTGGGTGTGTTTCATGTCTAATGTTCCTAATAATAATTCAGCAAAAGGGGAGCGTATAGAACAGAGTGACGGTATAAACCCCGGGTGAGATTAGTAAACAAGTATACTGGTTTGTAGCATCACATTACACCATCGTGAGACTATACAAAGTTATTTTTGTGACTTGTAACTGAAGCCGCCTTATTAAAAAAAAAAAAAAAATTCCAGATTTTGTACAGAATAAAAAATAAATTTCCAGGAAGGAAAATTAGAGTCAAGACTCATGCACATACTCCTGATATTTACTTTCTTTGCAGCAGACAATATTGTCGGAAAGCAAATGGCATTTAAAGACCCAATTCTGGCCAATTTCTTCAGAAACACTCAAGATGCACAGTAAACTGCAGGTTTCAAACTCTCACCCCTCCTTTGTGTGCGCGATCGACGAGCGCGGTGAAGTCCTCCACCCTGCCGTCGGTGTCCGGGTACTGAAAGAGTACGCCGCTCACGTCTTTCCCGCTGAAGTCCATCTCGTGAGGCAACTTCAACACCGTTTTGACTCCAATATAGCTGCAACACATCGGAGTTTGATTAACAGTCCGGCGACATTCAAATAATAAGCCACGACCCTCAAATTCAAGCCGCTCGACACCAATTAACCATATAATACTGTTGAGTTTTGTGACATATACAAACACAAGTATGTGAAGTTGATGTTTTCAAGCACAGTTTCAACCAGCAGTACTTCAGGGGTATATTATATGAATATTTTTGGTTCAATCACACTTGTTTGTTATTTAAAATTCTGTAATTTTACATAATTGATCACAGTTCACTCCTTCACAATATCTATAATGCAAATATTAATATTGTCATGATAACCGTTGTTGTACAGCATTACTGCAAACCCTTTTTGGTATTGGTACAAAAGTTGCTATTGCACCAACTTTTAGTCAAAGAAACAACGGGCTTCATGCTGCAACTACAAATATAGCTTCTTGGGAAATTGCTGCATGTGTAGAACAAGAAGCAAGGCTAATATTTTAAATCATTCCTCTGCTATTTGTTGGATCTCCGTTTACAGAATCCTATTCATCTCTTTCTGCCATATGGCAAAAGTAGAGAATCAAATTTCCAAATCTGTGCAAAAGCACTGGTTTCTGTCACGTCTTTGGCTTTTACCGTGAAACTAGTACTGAGAAAATACTGCGGAAACAAAAGTTCGTATGAGGATATTCAACAGGATTCAGCACGTCGATTATTCATCAAAGTTATGCAGGCCATGACATGATAAATATGCAGTGACTCAAGTGTGGACCATGCAATGATTGCTGAAAGGTCAGGTATCATAAACAAGTTATGAGTTATAAGTTATATTTAGGTTGTTGCCATTTGCACTTCCACAAGGAAATCCCGGACTGACCCACTATCCTATGAGGTCAAGTGGGGTTTGCTTTGGTTTTTTTGGCCGATTTCACAAAGAGTCGTTTCATCGTCATTTCTTTGAGACGATGCATGGATTCCACATACTTGGCTCGGGTCTGCACCACAGCGATGGTCTGGGGGTGGCAGCGTGGATCAATGTAGAAGGTTCTTCTTTTGTTCTGCCTGTGATGGGAAGCAAACAAGACGAGTGACAGAGATCAGGGTCATTTACAAAACAGCCTGCACGGACTGCAGGAACAGTCCGGGGTAGAGCAGAGTGCGTGGGCACCTGTGGCAGAGCTGCATGGCCTCCGCGGCGGCCGTCGCCTCGTCCAGCAGCGAGGCGTTGGCCACAGGCATGCCCGTGATGTCACAGATCATGGTTTGGTAGTTGAGGAGGGACTCCAGGCGACCCTGGGAGACCTCGGGCTGGTAAGGCGTGTACTGAGTCACCCTGTGGACACAAGGGGATACAATGAACCAACAGAGTCTGGACGGAAGGACAAAAGGCACAAGGTGGAAGGAATGCGTCACTCCGGGAGTTTGGAGGGACAGGGGCAGCCGACTTGGACCAGGGTGAAAGAAAATCTTGTTCAGCCGTCAGTGGGAGAGATGCACATCATCAGTTCTCACACGAGTTTAACTCAAGTCACAAGCCCTCCACCAACGACTACTCTCGCTACTCGATTTGGTGAAAGAAAAAGAAAAAAGAAAAAAAAAACTCACCAGCCTGCATTCTCCAGCAGATTTCTCTGGATGGGCGGTGGCACAGAGCAGTTGTAGTAGCCCATGCCAATGTACGATCTCCACACTTTGTTCTTTGATGCAATCTTCTGCAGAGTGTCCAGAATCTCATTCTCGCCTGATAAAAAAAAGCATTACGAATTTAACAGTTACGCAACACCAGTCGCGATACTGTGGTCTTGAAACCACAGCATTAAAATGAAGCTGATTAACAGTTTGCTGAATCACTCTTACCACAGCATACAACTGTCAGTCATTACCCCTCATATAAACAGATAAAACACTATAAATCTACACATTGTATGCAAGCATTAACAGATTTATTAATGTAATCTCAGACTTGAATTAACACCATAATCTGTGGGGGGAAAAAAAACAAAACCTCAGAAGAAATGTAGATGTTTTTAAATGGTCACCTTTCCAATAAAGGGTTATTTAGAATTATCTTCTATTATTTAGAATCATAGATTCGGCCTAACATCAAGCATTCTCAGTCGCTTTGTTAAACATTGAGTGATGAAACAAACAAACACAAACCCAACGATCTGATGGAGAGCGATGCATCCCTCACGTGAGAGACTGACTGCATAACAGAATCAGGACATTGAATGTGGAGTGCAGTCAGATGAGGTCAGGCTGGACAAATATAGCTGGAAACTGCACTGATCTTTCCTTGATCTAATATTCTAAGGGATTTACTATTCGAGCAGTAAACCCCGGGACACTACTGTAACTCAGCAGTTCAACTACGACCACAGGTAAAATTCATACTTTGGTGATTTAAATTACTTGACACATACTCTGGGCAGCTTTTTGGAGATTTATGAGTTGTAGCGCTATATATAAATAAAATTAAACACAAAATATTACTTGGGATGTTTTTATTGATTAAGAAGAATTTCCTACCAACTCAATTTGTAAAAGGGAAAAGAACTGCAATGCACGTGTCCCTCATTTCTGGCCACGTCATATTCAGCTATCCTTCTCCAACAGGAGAAACCCATAAAGTTTCCTTCCTGATGTTATTTAGCCTCGTTCCCCACTGCTGTAAGGAGTTGTGCCAGTGCACGACCAGCCTCTGAGATTCCTCTGGCCTTCCTGGCTGCCTAGCAACTCCGAGGAATGGACAATACAGCCCGTCTGAAGTGAGCACCCCGACGACTTCTGCTTTTTCTAGAAAAAGAAAGACACCTCCAGCACTCTGCGTGGAAAAAGGGAATGTGGCCAGTGCAGGAGTGGATATTTACAGCTTCTGTTTAAAAGAAAAGGCAATAAACAACCTGTATTAAACTGAAAAAGTAAACCACGAAGCAGTTCGTTTTAAATTTTAAATCTGTGGATGATTAGCAGCTTTAAAGCGAGCTGGTGGTGAGAGTGTGAGCTCATTTCAGTAGAGAAGGACAGCTTTCCCATGGTCCCCCTAGTTCTACAGAGCACCAACACACACACACACACACACACACACAAAACAGCCTGATTCAGAAGCATCCAGGAGGTCCATTGTTGAAGAGAGAATCCCTCGCTGGCTTTGCAAACCGAAGCCCTTCAAAGCTGAACAAGCAGAAAAAGCGGCACGGCCTTCTGTCTGTTCCTTCAGCATGGCTTGTTGTATTATGAAAGTGGGCAGAGTCGGAGGAGACATATTACCTGAGAACAAATCGCGAAAGTTTAACCGCCGCTTTGCTTTTACAGTGAGGTTTTGTCCAATAATCTCCCTCACGGGTCAAAATGTCTTACGTGAATGACTAAGACTATCTGTGCCTCAGATTAGGGAAGAATGGAGTCAGCACACTCCGAGGTGTTACGACACACCTCACGATGAATCAATGAAGCAGCGTGCATCCAAGATGGGCGGCAACTATGTGTCAAAGTTTATCTTTTCCCTCGCAGGATGACACGGCAACAAATTGACCAAGCAATATGAAAACAATCTGCAACTATTCATTCACGTAGGAACAGCTTGTTGTGTGCAAACATGTCAAGGTTTTGTAATGAACCAATAAAGTTATTTGCATTAAACCCATGAACCAGTTTCCTGTTAGGTGCAATGAAAGAGCCCAAGTAAAGTGCTGCAGCCTTCTTTATCTTCCCATCACTCCCCGAGCCTATTGGAAGTTACCACAAGCATTGTTCCTGTTCATGACCCCGACTGAGGATCAACTATTTGCACCATTTATATTATACTTATATGAGCCTAATGGCAACTCATGAATGAATGAATGAATGAATGCAACTGATTCATTGGAGGGAACAGGGAGGTTGCTTTCCCTGCAAATGTGCAAGTATCAGTTCCTGGCTGCGCAAAGCTGCAGCTTTTATTTTAATTTGTAAACACCACCAGAGGCGACCGGGTTTATATTGGACAAAACTTCCATTTTCACTACTTCTTATTTTCAATAAATCGATGCTGCTGAAGATTCTCAAGAAATATAGACTGAAGTGCCAGTTTCAATGATATTTCCCAGCATTAGTTTTCTCTTCTCAAATTTGCACATCTGCCCACTCAGAACATCAACATTGTGGAAATTGAAAGCAGTGGCAACTTTATTAGGTCTAATGAAGAATATTAATGTGATCCAGCCACACATTATGTGGCAATACTTCTTTAATTTCATTATGTATTGATATGATGTAGTCTGTCCAAAAAACTGGTGCAAATCAAGTGATGGTCTTGACCCCAACAACATGCAGGCAAGTCAGACAATGATCTATGCAACACCAATTGGTCACACACACACACACACACACACACACACACACACACACACACACACACACACACACACACACACACACACACACACACACACACACACACACACACACACACACACACACACACACACACACACACACACACACACACACACACACACACACACACACACACACACACACACACACACACACAAAAATGCCATACAAGCTCACATACGATTTAATTATAGCATCTGTGGTAATCTGAAGCTGAATATTATATCATGATCTTTGTGAAAGCACAATGTATTGGGGCCACAATATAGTGGATTCATTTGCATATGAAATCACGTTATTTCAGAGCTGACAAAGAAGCAGTAAAAAACGCTGTTAAACCACACTTTAGGCGCTTTTCTTATGTTAATGTGGCTCGTAATTCTATTCCAATGTGCGTCTTGTGGGAAAATTGAAGCAATAAAACGAAGGAATAAACCAACAGCATCCAGGCAAATGTAATGCAAAACATGCCAAAGTCACCTTATTAGGAAGCCCCTCGGCTGTGATGTAATGTGAACGCTGTAACCAGATTGAACTGGACTTGGGACTGGAGCTTCAAGGCTAAACTTTACACTCCAGTTGCCATCCTATGAGCATCGGCTTCCCAACAGGAGATTGGTGCCGCTCGCCGAGTTTCGCGAAAACAACTCCAAATATGTTCAAAGGAAGACTTAGACCGGGGAGAGCACAATAGAGGGGCAACCTACATTTCAGCCACTCGCTCGGCTTCATTTAACGCCCGCTGGATGAGAGGAAAAGGGAAAAGACAGCTCATCGTGCAGAAATAGCGAGAGATGGGCTCGAGAAATGCTTTTATGAGTGATATTTAGGCGTTTTTACGCGCGATGCGCGCAGAGGATGGCGCAGCGTTTGAGCGCTACACGGATGCAGAAATGAGACAATGTCACGCACATTTATTAATAAATTAAACCAAACTTACACACTGGATCATCCATTTTCATACCGCGCTGCATGCGGATGGAGGATGGAACTGTGCTTTCAATCAACTGGTCGATTGACTGCGCGGGATGGAGAAAAAGAAAAAGGTGGTTTTGCAATAATTAAAACAAAACTAGTGAGTGGTGTGATCAAATACGAGTGTCAGAGCTTTTTACCTCCACTCCCAGGACGTCCAGCATTTCTCTCTTCTCCCGTTCACCTGGCCCGATGTGCCTCTCCGCGAAATCATCGTGCCTGGGTAATATTCTCTCGATCTGTCTGGAGGAGACGGTCGCAGACGTGCCCAGAGCCCGGGCTGCAGCCGGCCAGCTGTGCGGGGCTCCGCTCCGAAGTTTCCACACCACGCGGCTCTTGTCCCGCAGATGCCCGCACGACGCGCCGCCGGGACTCAGGGACCTGGCAAGGAGGATCCCCCACGACTTGGCACAGCTCTGCATCTTTGAACTTTTGGAGGAGGCAGCAACAACAACAACAACAAAAAAATCACACACAACAACCCCACTGAGGAAAGACGGGCGAGCCCCTGGTATGACGAAGCCTCCCCGATCCGCGCAAGAGACAAAACTCCTCAAACTGCACCGGACTTTATACGTCCAAGCCAATTGCACAACTGCAAGCCAATGAGCGCGCGGACGCACCGTGACGCAGCGACGATCCCCCGGCGGGGCGGCTCCTCGACTTGTCCAAAGGACACCGACTCTGGAGGAGCTTCAGCAGCGTTTCATCACCTCTCTGTTTTCACTTTTCCATCTGTGTTGTGAAGAAAAGAAGAAGAAGAAGAAGAAGAAGAAGAAGAAAAAAAAGAAACTTCCCCAAAAAACCGTCTTATGCCGTTTATTATGATATCAAAGAAAGGGGGACCTCAAGGCTCTTTTTTGGTACAACTAAATTAAAACACAAAAAGGTGTGATCAGTTTGATGGATTGATAATCACAATGCCAAATAAAGGTTAGCTTCAGTTAACCAATAAATCTGCAGTTCACGTGGTTTATGTAGGGATTCAATAGTTCTACAGCTAGATTCTATTAGCACACTCATACCACAAACAGTAATCATATCTGAAAATGAGTTGGAGGAAGCTGATCTGAGGATCGTGTGCTTTGGGATTTGGTCACTTGAACGAAAGAGACATGCGTCAACAGTCACAATTGCATTGGTGCTCAAACTACCATCATAAGATAGCATATGACTAAACATCATAAATTGAGTAGTTACTAACTTTAAGGCAGAAAAAAAAATCAATGTTGGGATATGTCTTTGGAGATCAATCAAAATTGTCAATTGTACTCTTCAGCCTGGTTAAAAACTGTTTGTGGCTTATCTGCCTGTGACTAGTGCAGTTGAACCTGTTTTGCCAATGTTCATATGCAAATCTGTAATTCGAAACAACAAAAACATATCAGTGTTACACCCATTGCATTTATAGCATCATGCTGACATCTCTGCTGTGCCAGACAACCTCTTTGAATTGGCACTGTTTTGCCTCTGCAGCCTGGTCTTAAAAATAGAAACAAAATAGAAACATCCACAGTGTGAGAGAACACAAAGAAAAGGCCATCATCAAGTTCAGAAGGCTTGTAAATGTGTACTCTTCACATTTTTGCACTGTATTTAACTTGGCTGCCTCTTCAACTGGAGCTCAAATATTTCTCAGTAATTGATTGCTGGATTTTTCCAACAAGGTTGGTTGAATATTTTATGATGAAATTACTTTCTTAATTGTGTGGAATGTATCGAGGAATAATTTGTTCTGCACAGGATGCTGTTGTTAGTGTCAATATTCTTGTTCGATGCACAATGTACAGTAATGGTAGAATCACCATATTTTGACCCCCCCCCCCCTCCATTCTCACTCTCCCTCTGTTTTTTCACATTTTGTTACGTTACTGCCCCCTTTTAAAAGATAGATACATTTTTTTCCCCTCAACAATTCTACACACAATATGTATAATGATGTCATGACAAAAACATTTTTTTAATTAAATTCTTTTAATAGAAAATTTAATATAATATAAGTATTCACAGTCTTTTCCATGAAGCCCAAATTTGAGTCTGCAGACCAGAAGTCTTCAAATCGGGGCCTCGGGAGCCGGTGTCCTGCAAGTTTTAGGTCTCTCACGGGTCCAACACACCTGAATTCAATAAGGGGCTCATTATTGGGCTTTTTTAAAAGCTCGGTTATCACCTCAAATTTAGATTGAGGCGTTCTGAAGTTGGGAGAGCGCTAAAACATGCAGGACACAGGCTCTTTAGCCCAAGATTTGAGGACCCCGACTGTAGACCTTCGAGACAGGACTGTCTCCAGGCACAAATATGAAAACCGTCTGCTGCTTTGAAGGTCCTAATGAGAACAACGGATTCCATCATCTGCAAATGGAAGATGTTCAGTTCCTCTGTCTTCTCCCTCAGGGTGCAACTATCCGTGTTGTTATGAGTTTCTCCGGTGTCCTCTTTCTCTCTTTCTCTTTGCTCTCCATAACTATTACATACATATGATGAATACATATGATGAAAATAGTTGTCACAGCTTCACATTTTTGCGAAAATTTATGTAATACAGGGAAACAAAGTAAGTGTAAGATCAGGGTTAGGTTAGGTAATTGTGATCCAGTTGGAAGCACTCTTGTTGTGTGTGTGTTTAAACCAGCAGGATGCTGGTAAGAGAATAATTACTATTGCAACAACACTTGCAGACCATGTTTTCGAAAGTGTTTGAGAACATGTGCACCACTTCCTTTTTTGTTATTAATGTTGTACATGTGTAAAGTCAAACAGGTTCCAAATAAGTTTCCTGTTTCTCCTGTGTACTGAGTTCCACATGTGTTGCATGTATATGTAGTTTGTGGTGTTCATGTTCATTGTTGGATGTTGCAACAGCTATTTTTAACATGAGTGAGCCAGTAAAAATATGAGTCAGGAAGAAACAGCTTTCTTAATTGTCAAACATCAGGGAAGAGGGAAGTGACACGCTGCAGATTGCACATATCCATGGGAAGTGCAACATCAGCCTTTTTTCTGTTATATCATGACTTTCAAAAGTATCTTTTACCCAAAAACATAACACAACATAAAAGACTTGGGATTGTGAAAAACATCACTGTGATAAAGTAACTCACTTATTATGAATCCAATAAATGAACATTCTGTGCTGTAATATGAGGCTCCGTTACTGTCCTGACTGATTTAAACGAGCTGGACCTGCTTACATGTACCAATTGTCTGTACTTAATTTAGATTAAACGCATTTTAGTGTTCTGTATTTCCACTTTGAGAATGGGGCCACACTGAGGTGTTGTGATGGGCACCATCAGTTATGGCATCCCCGAGTGGCATTTGCATATTCTTCCGAGTTGAGCGTGGCTTTTGAGGACAATCTTGGGTGTATGTGGTTGTTTGTCTTTCTGTGTTTGGCCCGCAATGGACTATTTGAACATTTCTGTTTCATATGGGATACTAATTCACCATACATGATTCATAATCCATTCCAGGTCAAACATAGTTAGTGTTTTCATCTATTGATATTGGCTGGCAGTGTCTGTCAACAAAAGCCACTTCAAGTTGCTACAATCATATAAATATGGACCAACAAAGTGCTTCCCTCGACACACAGCACTGATAAAAGAACACAAAGCAAACTACTGCTATCGCTAATCGATAATAGGGCAGGCAGGAGCTTTGACTTCAATGTTAACCACGTGAGGAATGTTTCAGATGGTTACATATGGAACTGGCTTATTACAATAAACTCAGCTCTAGAAGCGTGTCCACGGACCCTTGACAGCCTGCAGGGGCTTTCTGAATCTCATACTCTAAAATGACCTAAATATGTGAGTTTTTGACTTCATAAATGCTACCAAAGTGAATATTTGTAGAAAAAAACACAAGAGCTGAAAAGTCACGAGTTTAAATAAAGCTCATTTAATTAAACATGTGCATCTAACTTGTCGTGACAATTATAAAATTTTCTTGTGCTTCATACCCCGTGCAAAACATTTGAACGGTGCAATCCGTCACAGGGGTATAACTGCCTCATCGTCTCAGTAACAGACAAGCTGCGGCATAAACAAGTAGTATCAAACTGATCTAATAGGAAAGAGGAGCTTCTATCAACAGGTATCTGCTTGTTGCTGTCTGGCACTGGGATTAAGGATCCAGTATTAGTCTCACTGGAAGACGAGCGAACGTCTCAGTAATGCCGCAGGGTTTGCTTCTTGGAAGAACCCATCTGAACATTCCCATTAGTGAAGTGGACTATGTGATGGACACTTCTGGACCACTGAGGCCTCGAGCAGCGTGTCAGAGTTTGCTGGGTGATGCAACGTCACTACATTTCTGAGGCTTGTTTACACCAGGCACATCGCACTTTTGAATTTCCCATGTGGTGGAACTGGTTTCACTTCAATTACTTTGTAGGAGTTTACTTGGGCGTTGTCAGTGAAGGCAGATCAACATATTCACAGACACCTTGTGGCAAAATCTTTCATCAACATGGAGGAAGTATTACACTTTATTAATCTGGGTCAACACTCATTGTTGTTAACTGCATTAATATTGCAGTAGAATTGAGAGACGTGTGCTTCCACTTGGTCCGGTGATTCTACTCAATGAAAGGAAACTGTATTAATTATTCATATTGTATTATTCAATTGTCTACATTACTGTAATCTGATTACTTTGGCCTCTAATATCTGCACAGTACATTTAAAGTGACCTAACACTCCCACAGTCCAAAAGCATTTGAGGCTAATTGTTTTTTTCTAAATTGCTCATATGCTCATTGCTTCTGACAGTTTGCTGATCAGTACAAGGTGCCCCCCTGCACTTAAATATGGTACACAAATAAAGTTGCCTTGCTTTACAATTTAATGAAAAGTTCAGTTAAAGCAACTTCCCTGCTTCCAGGACTTGAGTCATGATAAAATAGGTTTAGAAGACTGGTGTAGATTAATATGGATAGATGACCAACCCAAAACCCGAGGCTGGTGCACAATTCATTGATCAGACGTCTAAAGAGAAACATCACCCCCTGGTGGTAAAAGAAAATAACGCATACTGCGGGTTAAATGTACGTTCATAAAGGGAAATCATATTACTTTATTTTAAAAACATTTTTTTAATGTATCGTTGTTTAAGACAACAACCAAAAACACACGTACAAAGTGTGCATCCAATTATCTGAATTCTTAAAAAAAAAAAAAAAAAAAAAAAAAAAAACCATATTGTGTATTTATTCATGTTGAACACTGACTGTCTCTGATTTCTTCTTCATTTTGCAGCAAAACCTCCCTTCGCTGTTTCCACAAATTGCCTGTGACGATGCCTAAAAATAGCAACAGTCCAAGATTCTTGTTTGACACAAATTTCTTCCAGCAGTCCTCTGGTTTGTTGATGTCAAGTGTATAAATCTACAAGAGAGGGAAGAACATATTGAGTAATATCACTTAACAGTATGTTATTCATACCAGTAGTTTTCAAAGTGTGTGACCCTGAGGGGCTCTCGAAGTTGCATGAGAGGCACAGGAACAACTAATATATAAGGATCACTGGCCTTTACCCGCTTCTTTTTATTTATGTGTAAAATTGATGATTTAAAAAAAAAATTACTACAGAGTAAACAATATTGGATTTAAACACAGAATTTTAAAACTTTTGAGCATATTGAAAATACACTCAATAATTAAAAGTATACTAATCAATTAAAATGATAAAGATTTAATGCAAAATTCTAAGTTTAGCAGGTATGACAGCTGCACACAGAATTTAAGCATCTAATAAGCATAAGACTTGTATTTTTTATTGCTTATGGAGCTGTAAATAATACACTACATTGCCAAAACAATTTGCTCAGTTCTCCAAATCATTAAATTAATGAGTTCCAATCACTTCCATGGCCACGGGCGTGTTAAACCAAACACCTCGGCATGCAGACTATTTCCGTAAACATTAGTGAAAGAATGCGTCGCTCTCAGGAGCTCAGTAGATTCCAGCTTGGCACAGTGACAGGATGCCACCCGTGCAATAAGTCCAGATGGGACATTTCCTCACAATCAACCGTGAGTTGTGCTATAACAAAGTGGAAGCAATTGGGAATAACAGCATCTCTGCCACGAACAATCACAGAGCGGGGTCTGCGGGCGCTGACAAGCACAATGTGCAGAGGTCACCAACATTCTGCAGCGTTTGGTGTTGAAGAACTCGACTGGCCGAGACAGATTCCTGATCTCAACCCAACCGAACACGTCTGGCATGACTAAGTGCCGACACTGTGAGCCAGGCCTTCTCGTCCCACGTCAGTGTCTGACCTCACTCAAGTTCATATGCGTGTGAAGGCAGGCGAGCGAATAATTTTGGCAACATTGTGCATCTCATGACGTGGAAAACATTAGTGAGTAGTACAATCGCGTCAAATTCGTTTACTTGATGCAAGACTATGCATTTATTCCTCACCTGGCGCGCCACATGAGCAGCCACGGCGGTCAGGACTGTGTAGTATGGGAGTGTCTGTTCAGCGTTCATGCCCGCTACGACCAGTCCCGACATCATGGCCACAGCGAAACCACTCAGCCAGGGTTTGGTTTGGTCCTGGAGCCTCAGCGCAGTAGATTTGACTCCCACCTTGATGTCGTCCTCCTTATCCTAGTTAAAAAGGAAAGAACCATGGGAAAAAACTTGACATTGGTTATCTGTTCAGTTCCACCTTCAGAAATGGAAAAAAAAAATAAATAAATCTGTGAAATATCATATCTACAATATAATAAACAAAAGGAAATTCAAACACTTGAAGTTGTTTAGCTATTAATATGTATGCATATCTGTGTGTCCTCTCACCACATACTGGTTAAAATTAAACATCTCATATAGAGAAGCATCTCAAATACAAGGGAAAAAGTTTTTAACTAGATTTTTATGAAACTGTGAAAATCCCATATATTTTAGATGCTGTCAGTCAAACTTAAAAGTTAAAATTTTTCTTAACTGATATTTTTGGAAAAACACACCTGTGTGTCAGGAAATACTCTTTCACTCATTGAAATACTGACCCTTCTCAAGTGATATATTTCACAGGAACTAAACACAGTTATTTCTGGTGTCACCTGATGTGCATATATCGTGTCGTATATCAGCGTCCACATCAAGCCTGAGAAATACAGCGGAAGGCACACGGACCAATCGCAGGAGCCCTTAACAGCCGCCCAGCCCAGCAGAGCGCCCCAGTTAAACGTGAGCCCTAAAAGAAAGGGAACAAAAACACTAAAGAACTTTAACTTCACAGACGGTGTGAGACGCTACTTTCATACAGAGGACCGCACAGAATGAGCGGGTCATACCCAAGACGAACTGTGGCCAGTAGGTGATCCTCTTCATCAGCGGGTAGGTGATGACGAGGGATAAGGAGGCAGCACCCAGAGCTATGCTGCGAGTCCAACAGAAGTGAGAATTACTAACCCTTCTTTAAGAATGGTGGAACATATAAAATGTTTATCTTCAACTTTTTATCTTTCAACCTGTTAAGAGTTAACTAAACTAACATACAAAGATTACTAATGAAACGTTCATATTCTTAAGTGAAAAACACACCTTTTTTTTGTATTTCCATATGAAAATAGAAACAAGGATATCTCAATGAATGCATCTCACAACTACAAATATTTCCTTAACAAGGTATAAGGGTTAACACTGCACATAAACAAACAGCAAGTGAAGTGACACAGGTCTAAAAAGAGATTAAAAAACAAACAAAAGCATTAGTAACCATCTGAAGCGCCACACTTTATTCATTCCCTCACTCATGAATGTATGCATTGGTTGCATCTTGTATTGTTTTCTCGTCCAATTGTTTTGAATTAAAGCTCAAAAAAAAGGAATCAACCTGTAATAGTTGAGGCACAAAAGAACCCCAAGAGCGAGAGACAGCTGCCCGCCCAGAAAGACCAGTGCCTGGAATCGAGAGATCTCTCCGGACGCGATGGGTCGGGAGGCGGTCCTGGTGACCTGCAAGAAAACATTGTGTGTTTCAACCAATCAGAGCCGAGAGCAAGTCCTCTTTTTCCTGTCATATAGTACAAAGCTGAATGTTTCTGACTGAATACGGATGACTGGATGCAATTTTGTGGGAGAAATATCCCCAGAGTGAGATGAACGTCAGACTCATAAAACCTTTTTGTCAAAGTCTTTGTCCCACATGTCGTTGATGGTGCAGCCAGCCCCCCTCATCAGCAGGGCCCCTGTGCCGAACAGAGTGAGCATGCCCAGATCGGGCAGGCAGCCGGGGTCGCCCGCCAGAGCAATGCTCCACGTACAGGGGAGGTACAGCAGCCATGTTCCTGCAGCACAAGTCAAGGGGTCAAGTCAGAGGATTGCTATTAGAAAAAAATGCACAGCTTAAAAATTAAGGAGAAACAGAACAGGTTTTTTTTTCTGGAGATGTTAGGACACTAACCGTTAGGTATCATCATCCCGATACTTTTCCTTTGGCTAATACGCACAGCATCCCTTGACTTCTTTTAGATCATATTTTTTAAATCAAATAGTTTATCGTGTTCAGTTTTTCTTTTTTGGACATGTTATTGTAATATTCCAGTTTTGCTAAACTGGTTTAATACTACAGTTGGACTACTGTATTCAAAATATGGAGTGACAATAGTCTATAAAAACTCTATCAGCAGGGACTTGAAAAGATTAAATGGTAATTTATCCAACGAGTTTCATACCAGCAACATAAAATCTGTGTGTGGAAACAGTGCCGTGCTTTTACCTTGCTGAGCATTCGTTTCAAATAAACACTTAGCAATAGCAAAACATTCCAGCTTCAGCTGTGTAAAGCCTGGCTGAATAACAATATGTGAGAAAAGCAGCTTTTAAATTCACAAGACCAGCCGTAATGTCATCAAAGAATCATTAAAAGGTTCAGTATTTGTCATGCACACTTTCCTATGACTTACACTCAATGAAACCTAATCTCAGTTTCTTCACTTCTACTTACTACAACTTCAGAGACCAACTGTGAGTAACACTAAGGTGTTACTGATTTACTTTACACTTTTAAACCAATTATAATGTGCCTGATGATGACGCCTCAAACTCACATTACCAAGCTTGGAATGGACCATTGAGGATTATCTGTGTCGATGAATTGGCTTCCCTTACAGTCTGAATCAAATGAGTTAACAGTGATTTGATCATTTTAAAAAAAACAATTAAAAAAAATGCATTGATTCATGATACCACTTGGCAGAACAGACCGAGAACAAGTTTAAGTGTTAATAATGTGTGCATGATCCAGTGTGGATATTTGTGATGGTCCAGTTGTGCAAAATACCTCATCTGTGATCAATGACTACACTGCACTCAGATATAATTGACATCTAACATGTTGACGTAACAGAGATGTTTGCCAAAACAAATTCTACTTTACTCAGTCCGCCGCACAACATCTGGTCAAAATGACGGCTCTTCCAATCTTCGACTAAGGTTATGTAACTTCCACATCAAATGTGCCTCAGTGCTACCTCTTGGCCAGGTCATCACTGTAAATGAGAACTGGTTCTCAAATGGCTTACCTGGTGAAATAAATATGTACATACATTTCAATGAATATACAAACCAATGGGTTTATCCAGCCGCATCAATCGCAGGTATGGTTGGACGTGAACTGGTGCTGAGTTCACAATGGCAGCAGCGGATAAACTGAAGGATCTTCTCCCACTGTGCACTCTAGCTGATGGCCGGATGCCATTGCAGTGCTGAAAAATCCTGGCCTCTGAGCAGCCTTCAGTCCTCGTCCATGTCTTTTGAAGGCAGCAGTGTGACAGGCTTGAGATGCAGGAGTAACCACCTCCATGATGAATCCTCCTCAAAGTGTCTGCGGTCAGCAGGCTGCTCAGCTTGGCTCGAAACATTTTGCCTCTCTGAGGTCAGATGGGCATTTTTTTTTAACCATTCAATGAGTAGCTCCTGAACACACAAAGAAGAAGAAAACACAATAGCTTTTCCACAGAGTGACAGTGATTTGCTTCAACAGCCTTTTCTTTTGTTTTTGCAGAGTATGAGCTGCACAAATACGGAGCTGAGTTACAGTCCAACTATTTTAACTGTGTTATCATTAAAACAAATATACATATATCACTATTCACCGCTTGAATCGTTCATAATATGTCTAATATTAACTGTTAATGTAAAATGCTGGCTAATCCTAGCTTCGGTTAGCTGCCTCATGTTGTCCTCCTTATAACTGTACGAAACAGAACCAAAACCAACTTACAATGTGAGAAACAGAGACGAAATGTGTGTTTATAGGACGAAAGAAACGACATGCGGCTGTCAGGTCATATATTTACATTCTTCCGTGTTGTGGTACGTCTCCTATTAACGCACGACAAGAAACATTCATTCCGGAACCAATGATGGACCACTTTGAAAGCCACTCTTTTTTTATTAATCGAATAATCGATTCAGAACAATGCAAATATTTCAAAGATATTGCCATTTCTAGTCTAATTAACAATGAGGTTTTAATACATGTCAAAAACATACATACATACATACATACATACATACATACATACATACATACATACATACATACATACATACATACATACACGCATGCATGCATGCATGCATGCATGCATGCATACATACATACACGCACGCACGCACGCATGCATGCATGCATACATACATACATACATACATACATATATACATACATACATACAAAAAATAAATAAATTATATACACTGCTATCTAGGCATACATACATTCACACATATAACACATATTTAATTTAACATGTCTTACAACATAAAATATTTTAAGACTGTGAAATATATATGTATACATAAAATACACAAAAAGGCATTAACCCAGAATAAAGAAATAAATAAGTATACATGGCGTTTCATCACTGTTTTGTAGACACATAGGAGACATGTTCATTGTAATACGATGATCGCTCTTGTTTTCCAGCCACACTACAAATCAGTAGCATTATAACTGACACTTACAGTCATCCAAGCTCTTTTTCTAAGTAACACAACAAGACTTAAGAATGACCCAAAATGAACTTATCTCCTGGAATCCATGTTTTTTTTATTTAATTTTTTTTATTTTAATTTTACGTTTTAATATTTTTACAATATCATTTCGAGGATATGATGCTCTTGCCTGTGCCACTAGGGTGCCACAGTTTGAGAGCCACTGGTTTACGCTGTATAATGATATGTGCAGAAAAGAGAAATAAATAATCCAGATGAAAAGTACACTCTAAAACTGATGCTTATTCTATTAATTTTGAAATGCCATACATCTAATATGTCGTTTTTAAGTATACTATATCTTAAAAAGAACTTTAGGAAACAAATTACATTTTAAAAGTTAGGCGTTACTTTAAAAAAGTAAAATATCGAAAATAATCATACTACTTCCGACTGCGGTCTCATTACGAACAGTTTTTAAAAAAAAGGTTAAAACACGATTTAATTTCTGAACACATCACTACATACATATATTTACATCTTTTCAGTAATCCCAAACACAGTAAAAAAAAATAACAACACAAAAAACAAACAATAAACGACAACTTTTATTTGAAATACAGAATTAACCTGTTTATTGTGAAGGGCCGGGCACTCCGGGTGGAAGTGCAGTGAGACATCGGAGCGTGGAGCCACACACGCTTTTCCTTTTTTTGTAAGCCCGGGCGGAAGGAGAAGCCGGACGGAGTGGTACTCGCGGGAAAAATGGCGGAAATGTGTGGCTTCTTCACGTTATCAACAACTACTCGGATGATTGTCGTGTGAGCCTTCGGGCTGAGTCTATCTGCACTCGTGAGTACGCAACCTGCACCCGCGGAGCGTAGACCCGCGTTATATCTGCTCACTTTTTCCTCTTTATTGTGATCAGAGTGAGTTTACCGAGCGGACTGCAGGTCTCCTGTGTCCTGCTTGGAAAGTTCAACACCGAGGCGGAGTGCTCCCCCTTTTCTTTTCTCCGTCGGTTTCTTTCAGAAATGCCCTCGTTTGAAGTTATTTGAGATGTTCTACTAAGTTTGAACTTCTTGTGTAATTTAGTAACGCGCGCTTTTCCGTGATTTAGGTGCTGGGCAGCTCTGATTTTTCCATGTAAACCTTGAGAGAGGAACGCAACATGCAAAACGGTACGTATCAATCATGATGGTCGCTCGAGACGTCACGTGATCGGATAGTATTTACTGCCATGTTTTACTTACTCCAGCAGATTCCGTGCAGCTTTCCAACTCCGGCCTCGTCAGTCAAAGCAGCAATACAGTGTCCTCTGCAAAGCCTTACCACTGTAGCCACTGTCCCCTCGTCCTCAAATCCAAGTTGTACCTTTTCGAGCACCTCAACAAGGTCCACGGCTTAAATGTGGACGCTGCTCTCACACATTCTGGCTTGAAACCCAGCAGTTCTGGAAGTGATTTGAAATGCCAACACTGTGATTTTATAGATGACAGTGGGGATGGTTTCAAGGATCACCTGAGCCAGTGTGTGAAGAAATCTGAGGTGTCCTGTTTGATGGGCCCTCGTGCCAGTGATCAAAATCCTGACACTAAAATAACATTAACTGAGCGCAAGGAACATCCAAGCAATTCCTCAAAGTTTAAATCCCCGACTAATTTGTCAAAGCATCTGAAAATATACACAAAACCGATGCAAACCATCACAAAGTTCTTAGTGCCAACATCTAAATCTACCAGGAAGTCCACAAACCCTGACGATGCACAAGAAACTCTGCTACTGCAAGAGGCTTCATTGCGCTCGACCCCAAACAGTCACGGTGTGTCTCAGGTCAATGCACAGTCGATTGACATAAACACAGTTTCTCCTCACTGTTCTTTGCGATATGACGCGCTTTGGGCTGCCACGCTGAACAACTCAAAAACTGAGGAAAAATCTGAAGAAGAACTCCCCAAGAATGTCGCCAAGAGGACTAATAGTGACAGTCCAGCAGGTGGCCCTGTTAAAAAAGCAAAATTACACACAGAGGATACAACTCTTCCACAGAATGAAAATGCAAGCAATCGCAAATCATGCAAGAACTTCGACTTCGAACTTAGTGAAGATGAAAGTGAAAAGAGGAATCCTGCTCACGTGGGCGCATTGGTTTATTTTTGTAAGCACTGTGACTACAGTGATTTGGGCGTCAGAGGCATGTCAAACCATTATAAGAGCAACCACCCTTACGTCAGATACAACGCCACCTACGTTCAGGACTCCAGTGATGAGAGTGCTACGTTTCGATGCCTGGAGTGTCCAGTGGAATTTACTAGCACAGCCAACCTCAAGAGGCACTACAAGAAAGACCATCCAGATGCCCCAAATGTATTTACAAAGAAAGTAAGTGAGCTTAATTTGGCTTTCAGATGTTTTCTGTGCCCATTTAACACCACTGCATTGAAAAATCTGAAAGAACATCGCAGTGAAATGCACCCAAACCACAAAGTGAGTAATTCTTTGTTGTACTACCGATACTCTGTGACGGGATGCCCAAAGGAGTCACATCAACTGAGTAAACATGAAAGAAAACCAGAAGATTCTTCTCCTGAGAATGGCTGCTTATCGCAGAAAAAAGCCAAAAGTACCACTTTCCCTCAATCCACCTCCAAAGGAGCAGGCGTGACCTTGTTCAAATGCAACAACTGCGCCTTCAGTCACAAGTCGGTGGTTGTCATGCATGTTCACTATCAAAAAAGCCACCCGGAAGAGGCCATGACTATTGACAAAATCAAACAGTTGGCTCGTTTCACAGTACACACAACAGAGCCGACGTCGCCTGAAAAGTCTGCAAACTCTGAGACGGCATTAACAAAGTCTACAGCTTTGAAGAGTCCCTCAGATCCCTCAAAGAAAGGCAAAGCTGAGCCATCACCTCCAAATGACATCAGGTTGTCTTTCGACACTTGTGAGAGTCGGTCAAAGTCCCCAAATAATCAAGTGGATAAATCTTTGAAGAAAAAAGACAAGTCAAAGAATCCGTCCATCAAACAAGAAGTAGAAATTCCGCTAGATGAACACAATGATCCTTCCTGCTCAAATGCTGACATTTTTTATTGTCCTTTCTGCACATTCGAAAGTTCCAAATTGAAAAGTGTGCTTCACCATCAAAATGCAAAACATGTTTTACAAAACATTGCAAACACTGACGAGATCTGTAGGTACAGTGCTGAGGTGCAGAAAAAGAAAGCTCTTAGTAAAGCCGAGATGTCCGAAACCATTCCATCCCGTCATTCTGACACTGAGCAACAGGTGAAAGTTGAAGCAAACGATGATACAGATGCTTGCTGGACTGAAGTTAATCTATATGCAGATCCAACCAAACTGTTTTATTGCTCACAGTGCAACTATGCAAACCCTTCAGCAAAAGGAATCCAGTACCATCATATCAGAGTGCACATGGGCAATGTTACCAACAAGGAAGACGTCATCAAATATACAGATTCTGTTTTACAGGAACTCGAGACAACAAAATCTCAACCAAAGGAGCTCCCGTTTTTGACTCGTCTACCTCGTCCGCACATCCACAAACGTGATAGACATAAGTTCTTCTGCCACTTTTGCAACTACAGGCATGTTGGTATTTCCCAAGTCTTGAGGCATTACAGAAAAGTACATCAAGGACACCAAGAGAAGCGTTCCACCATTGAAATGTACACATCTCTCGTCCTCAAACAGGCAGGGATATTGCAAGTTAAAGCAACAGTACACAAAGAAATCGATAAATCTCTGAAGAAAGTCAAGACGGTAAAAGAAACAAAGCTCCCCAAAATCTCATCAGGTAAACAGAAACTGCTGAGGTCATTATTGTGTAATAAATGTCCATACAGGACACAGTGTGTCTATCTTTTAAGGGGGCACTTGGCTAGAGTTCATGATAAAAAGTATCGGGCCTCAGAGATCTTGAAGTATTGTTTTAAACAAGGATCATTACAAGCAGGCTTTCACTGCGAGTTTTGCGTCTTCTCCCACGAACATGGACCCACCGTCTTCAAGCACTGCCAGGAGCGACACCCGTATAGGAAGTTGACCCTCAACTACGTGTTAACTCAGCTACATGTCGGTGCCCCAGCGTCGCCTCCTAAAAATAAGGAGCGAGAAGTGATGAGCACAGACGCAACAAGCGACGATGACCGCAATGACGGTTTACCGTCCAGACAAAGTGAAGTCAAGACGTATCCCTGCAGCGAATGTTCTTTTCAAGGAAGCTCATTAGAAAGTGTCATACAACATTTTCGTACAGATCATCCTTGGACTGAGAGACACAGCCAAGTTCAAGACGACAGTGAAGCCCGCCCACCGTTTGATTCTTTTCAAGAGCCACTTGATTTGAAGAAATCAGATGGTGATGATGATGATGACGAAGAATCCTCTCAGGAGTTCAAGTGCCCTTTTTGCCCAGCAGTGCTCAGCACCCACCATGGCCTCAACACCCACTGTGGATTAAAACACCAGAAGGATGTGAACAATACTGTCCAGTCAACAAAAGTCAAGACACGCATGCGCCTGTACAAATGTCAACACTGCAGCTTCGTCAACACTTGCTACCAATGGGCCCAATCGCACAGCCAGAAGAAGCATCCCGACCTGACCGCCGAGCCAGAGAGTATTCATGTGGATATGAAACGGGTGCAAAACTTGGAATGGGTAACAAGACATCATAGTGGGATGTTGAAAATTAAGGCGTACATATGTACAACCTGCTCTCTACTCTGTAGAACTGTGTCGAAACTGATCAGGCATCGGGAGAAGGACCATTCCGTGACCTCTGTGGCTGCTGCACAGAGAGAGCTCAAAGCAGCCTCGAAGCCACCAATCAAATGTAAGATAGTCCTGCCTCAAGTCCATGGTGCTACGAAATTAAAACTTTCGAAGGCCTTTCTAAGTAAGAAAGGGCCTTCTAAGTTTAAGTGCCTGCATTGTCATTATGTCTGCACCACCATTGTGAAGCTGGGTCAACACGTGCGTCTTCAGCACAACAACAAATATGCAATTTCAAAGGGTTCCTTGTACAAATGTGTGGTCTGTTCCAAAAGATACTTCACGAGAAAGCATCTTGCTGGTCATTACGTTATGAAACATGGAAAGGACGCCTACTTGGCACACTTTGTTCCAGTCTACATGCAACCGAAGCCGGCCGCGACATCTTCTGGCTCCCCATCAAGTGAGCAGCGCTCTGAATCGAGCACATCGGCAGAGGAGGGTAAAATACAGATCTACAGGTGTCCATTCTGTTTATATGTGCACACCAGCCCCCACGGAACTCTCACCCACTGTCAAATGAAACATCCTAATTTCACAGTGAAGACGGATATTCTTCAAATAGACACAATCCAAGTGACTCGCCTCATCGGTAGTCGGCAAGGGTCCAAAACTAAACTGGGAGGGTATGTGTGTAAAAAATGTTCACATGTTTGTACGTCAATAGGAAAATATAAACTCCACTGCCAAAAAGGCTGTAAAACGGCTTTGAACGATTTGGACAAATATAAAAATGTGGCTCCTCACAGGTTTCAGACCTCAATGTCTTTGGGCGACGAGAGAAGAGACGGAATGTCCGAAGTTGATGCTGAACAAAATCCCCCGTCGGTTGCTCGTGAAACAAACTCATCACAGTCTCCGCTAACGCAGTCCGAGTCAAAAATATACAAGTGCCACATGTGCAACTACAGGGGATTATACCGGCGATATCTGCAAGCTCACTACAAACAATTTCACAAACTGAATTCAGATGTTATAATGAAGCTGCTGCAGAAGTATAACAAGCGGAGATCCTTCAAGATGTCGAAACTGCTTGAATTACCTGAGGAAAAATGTGAGCAAATCCCACACAATAGGTGTATAAAGTGTCCAGACCTGACGTTCGACTCAAAGGAGCTGCTCCTTGAACACTACTGCACTTTTCATCGCTCAGAAATACAAATGGACTTTGTTGTGCTGTCAACTGGAGAAAGGAAGAAATCAACGGGGCTTTACATGTGTAAGCATTGCATTAGACAGTTAAATGGCATTAAAAAGCTCGGCATTCACATGCAAAAACACAGAGAAACCAAGAAAGAGGAGGCAATGAAGCAGGCAGCTCTCCAAGAGTCTACACTGGATCCCAATTCCACTGAGGTATGTTAATTTATCCAGAACACAAATTTGAACTTTCTTTGTTTCTATTAGAAGAAATTATTTCAACACCATTTCTATTTTATTTTCAGCCATCCATGATCGATGAGCAGCCCGCGTTCGAGTCTTTGGAGGAGTTCACACCAGGAAGCGCGACACCGTTGGATTTGACCGGTTTGTCGACCATTCCTGTCGAGTCTCTTCCCAAACTGGACGACACGAAGCAGTCGGCGCCACAGGGAAATGACAACAAACACACCTGTAAGCAGTGTGGGCGGTCGTTCATATCCCCAAAAGTCTTGCTCTCGCATGAACGAAGTCATGCTACCATGGCAGCTATCAAGAACTTTGGCAGCAAGTTCATAACCGACCTGGACAGCAGGTGAGAAGCTTCCGTTTTTACTACAAATGTTTACACTTGTGATGTGAATTGTGAATTCCCATGTTTACACTCTGCTCCATTTAACGGTTGTAGCCTTCAGCTTCACAAGTGTCGTATCCTATTTTATTCAGTTTAATTTAAACAGCACCAAATACAACATACAAGTCATTTCAAGGCAGTAGAACAGAATTCGTTTTTGTCTCTTGCTTTTGATTGTCACTGGCTTCACATAGCAAACAGGACTTACTTTTGTTTTATCATTCAATTTCTCTCTTGTTCTCTGCACAGAGTTTCCAAATACGTCATATACAAGTATGGTGTTACGAGACCATTTCAGTGTAGCATCTGTTTATACCGAGCACCTGTGCTTGGCCTGTGGTGGAGTCATTTTCAGAAAAAGCATCAAGGTAAGATTTATGTTTTATTTCTGGTCATAATTCTGCACATAGAAAATACAAATTCTGTTCATTTTAACTGACCAAGAAAATCACAGGCTGGAGCCGGTGGCTTATTTATGCATGTCCTGTAAATTCTATGGAATAACCTAGAATATGTACAAGTTACAAACTTTGTATGAAAGCCTTATGTCTGCAGAACTTGGTGTTTATGGTGTGCTGTGCCTCTTTCACATGAACTTTTCTTGTGGTTTCCTTCCATCGTCTTTGTGCTCCTGAATGTCCAGATGTTGTGGATCTGACTAAAGCCATCCACGATGAGGATGTTGGTGAGGAAAGCGTTGAGAGGATGGGCATGGAGCCTCCAGAACTACTGAAGCAAACCGGCAGCTTGTCTGATCCTGGTGACAAACGTGCAGTGACTGAAAGCAAGTGCTCCATTTCTAGCTGTATAGGTTCTCTCAATGCTGTCAAATAAATCTGTTTAAAAACAAGCCACTTAAACTGACTGACCGTGTCCATTTGACAGACTCCATGGACTTGGAGCCTCCGGACGTGAGGAGGCAGCTCAACCACTTCAACTTCATGGCACAGAGGAACGCTGACGCGCATGAGCAAGAGTGGAGGTTACGCAGGGACAGTCTGCTTTACTGTGAGATGTGCGATTTCAACACTGAACACCTGTCGAGTATCCGGCGGCACTACCTGAACCGCCACGGAAAGAAGATGCACCGGTGTAAACAGTGCGAGTTCTTTACCGAGTCAAGGTACGCTGCAGACATTTTCCCCAGCATGCTGAATTAACATACATTGCACTCAACTTTTCCACCAGTTCCAGTTTGAACAACTCAACATTGGAGTATTTGTCTACTGTGCTATAAAAGACCCGGTATTGCTCATTTGACTCTAAACTCGTGCTTCTTGCCCACATATTCATTTTCATACTATTAAGCTGAAGATTTTAACTTCCTGCGTTTCACATCTGATGATGGTTTTTACCACCGTTGCAAAAGCCAATCTACTGGAAGTTGAAGAGTTTCCCTGTGGGATTAATCAAGTATTTCTTTTTTCCTCCACATTTATCACCTAATTGTCCAAATAATCATGCCAATGGTTTTATATCACAGCGTATTTGATAGCTTTTGTATGTCCTGTTACATCTATATCCTCATATTTATGCCTGGATAATACGTTTCAGAGATTTGACTCTATGGACACATCTCAAAATTCAAATGCTATCATCCCTGTGTATAGTGAGGAAAAATACTTAAAGATATCACGTTGTGTTTAATTTGATAGTGTGTCAATTCTCAAAAACACAATGAGCTTTTAACAAATTACAAAATGCGTCCACATATTTCCATGTTCTCTACCTTTTGAATATTTGCGAGCTAATACTGACGGCACATTTGAATTGATTTTATGTTTCTCATGTAGAAATGCCTGAGAATACTTCCAATACTGCCACAGACTGAGCTTGATTTTTGATATTTGATGGACACTGATTGGGGAAAAATACTCTTCTCTGTTCCGATTCTACAAAAAAATAAAATAAAATCTTTTCAGTTTTCAACATGTATCCTTTTATATTACTTATATATCACAATATTTCACAATATGGCAAATTGTTATTTACGATGTAGCACATGCATACACAAAGCCTAAGCCTTTGTACACAAAGGATGTCAAAATTTAGATATGAATAGTCATAAACACATATTTACAGAGGTCATCTTTCACTTGAGATATGTAGTTTATTGTTGGTACCACAGGCAATCTCTAGATATTTGTCACAATTTGTATTTTGGTTTCCTCCTTCAGAAAAGTCCTAGAAATGCACATGTTGATGGGCCACTCCAGCTGTCAGTCTGTGCCGACTCATCAGAAAGACCTCTGCTGCCCTTTCTGCCTCTACCAGACCAAGAACAAGAACAACATGATCGATCACATTGACCTGCATCGCGGTACGTACGTCTGTGTTCTCCGCGCTCCTCGTCACCCCCGTCTGCCGCATCCTGCTCACTCCGCCCGTCTCTTCTTTTTATTTATTTATTTTTTTTCCAGATAACCGCGTTGTGCCAATAGAGGTCCGCCGCCCGAAACTCTCGCGTTACCTCCGAGGCGTCGTCTTCCGCTGTCACAGGTGCACCTTCATGAGCAGCAGTGCGGAGAACCTCCGCCTGCACATGACCAGGCACGACGACGTCAGACCCTACAAGTGCCGGCTCTGTTTCTTCGACTGCACTCAGCTGAGCGACCTGGAGGCGCACCTGAACGATAAGCATCAGGTGAGGATGTGGTTGTAGTCCCCAACAGTGCATTACTGGAATTCCTCCATCTGGAGGAAAAAAAATGCACTCATTCTGTGGGGAATTTGTGTGTCTACCTTGGTTCAATCTGTTGTTTTTAGAGTTATGGGATGCCGCTTAAGTTATTTTCTTTTGAAGATACTGGCCCATTTGAAGACATCACTATAGGGGGAAAAAAATGACAATCGATGGCATAATGCTGAACTAATTCTGTCATTAGTCCAATGTGTAACTTTCAACTAAGCAGATGGAGATGCCGTCACCTGTTTGTTGTAGGTTTCACATGTGTTGCCTCAGTATGCCGTTGTGGGATATGTGGGGAAGAGGAAGTTGTTGGAATTCCAAGTTTAAACTTTTCCAACTTGAAGCAGTCCTAAGTTCAGATTGTAAAACACGATTTGGTTTTGGTAGCATTCAGAGATTCCGTAACCATTACAATGACTTGGGTTTGAAGTGTTCTGGTCAACGAAATGCAACATGATGGTTTTAATTTTAGATCTCCACTGGCACAAAAACAGCATTGCTGGCTGCATCAATATTATCTGCATTTCAACTGCAGGAACATTTAATAAGGGAGAGCATTTATCAACCTCCCGCTATGCAGTATCTTCACCTAAGAGAATAGTGTAGATTTTAACAAATGTAGTACTCAAGTGCTTGTGGTGTTTTGGGTCCCTGTCACTGCTCAGGTTGTCTCCTGTCCATGCTTGTCTCAATGGAACTATCCACAATACCAGTAAAGCGAAATCAATATGAACACAAGTTGAACCTCCATGTGTACAGACATGTCAGCCTCTCCTTCCTCTCTTTTTTGGACAGGTCATGAGGAATCATGAACTTGTGGGTGAGGTGCGTCTCGACCAGCTGGAGGCCAGGTCTGGTCAGACCCCCTACGTGGAAGATGAGCCTTTGTCCAACGCAGAGCTCTGCAGCAATCGTAGCGAAGACGAGGACATGGAGGAGTTGTTTACAGACTGCAGCGACGTTCAGCAAGCTGGGAACCAGAATCAGGGTCAGGAAGGAAATGGAGGAAGCCCCAACATCAAGACTTTGTTGGACATTCATATTGCTGAGCAAAAGAAGCATGAGCCAGAACCACAGCCTGGGTTGAGGTCAGAAAGCGACGAGCAAGACCAAGCAGAACTCTGGGGCAATGAAGGCGGGGAAACGGCGGGGAGCTCGCCCACGTACTCCAACATCACTGATGAAGGCGAGCACACTGAGTCACAGAGAGCACTGACCATTGAGGCGAGCGTAGAGGACGACATCCTGCGCAACATCCTGACGCTTGACGGCGACGGCAGTCTCTGCAGGACCTTGAAGAAGCCCGACCCGGACAGAATGGTTAAAATGGAGCCAGATACCTCCCCGAGGGATGAACAGAGCAGCATCACTCAGGACCAGAACTTGGCAGAAATCAGTCCAACACATGTCACTGATATCAAGACCAAAAAGAGTTTCACCAGCGAAATTCAAACTCTCCCGCCCAGTATTTTGCCCAAGCAGCCGAGCTTGAGCCGTGAAGACGGCTCTCCGACTTGCCAGCTGGACCAGGAGCAGAGTGGGAGGAACGACGACGACGCACCGTATACATGCAGAGAGATGCCAGTGCTGGAGAATGAATACCTCAAGGATAAGATGCACTTCCTGGATTCTTGCAAGCAAGAGAAGGACGGTGATCATCTGGTGAAGGAAGAAGACGTCAACATGAGCAGTGAAGATGACGCCAAGTCCTGCAAGGAACAGCAGAGTGCCAGTGAGCTCACAGGTAACTATGAATCTCATAATATTTCCTCATCTTTTTTTTGTTTGACAGCGACAAACCATCTAAAATCTGAGTCGTATTCCTTAAAACAGTGGTCCCTAGCCTGTTTTGCATCACGGATCGATTTTAAGCAATATAATTTTTTCTGCGGCCTGACAAGACGGTGTATGAAAGGAGGTCAAACACACATAATAAAGCACAATAAAGTGTCTTGTATATAATTTCATTATTAGATATGTAACGTAAATTTACTCATTCCAAAAACTCATTTTGATGGCTTCGCTAGATAGCAGCTCACCACGTTATACACTTGATTTGGAGCATGAGAATCACTTGTTGAAGTCCTAATTTAAGCAGGATTCTTGGTATTTTCTTTTGAATGGAGCTTTGCTTTTCGTGGCAGGTGAGGAGCCTGTCATAGAAGCTCTTCAGCTGTGTTTGCTTTACGTTAGTTTGACGACTTAACGATGCACGGAAACAACTGAGGGAGTCGAGTGCGGTAAAGAAGTACTGGCTGAATAGAGATTAATGGATTTAACTGCACAATTTCAAAATAAAGCTTTCGTTGGGGACCTCTGCTTTGAAGCATTTGCTGCTTCCACTCCATAGAGTAATTTTCAACTCGGTGCATTTGCTCCAACTCGCATCTGCTTTTCCTGGAGAGAAAGTCATTCTGCATATTCAAAAATCCATTTATTGAAGTTGGAGTACCTTCGCCTACACAAAAATGTGTTGAACACGTGTACTCAATGGGTCTTAGTTAATCACAACTTGAGAAAGTGTGAATCACCCAGGTTTTACTTTCCCTTCTTCACCAGCAGACAAGAGGAGCTTCACTTGTGAGCTCTGTGGGAGGAAGCTGGCGAGCAGCTCTGAACTGAAGCTGCACACCGTGCGTCATGGGATGTAACGTTTCGACTCTCGCCTGCACACCCAAGGAGCTCCGACAGACCGTCCACTGTCTTTCAACTGTTACTGATTACTGATCAAGTGTTGTTGTTTTTGTATATTTGGAACCTTTTGTAATGCGTTTTTACTGTAGACATCTTGCATTCAGAGTTTAAAGTGGTGTCTTTCAGGAAAACAAGTGTTCACTGTGTGCAACTAAGATATTTAGTTTTTTTTTCTTCTGACAGTAATGGATGTCCATGTATAAAGTTTTTTGATTCTCCGCTCCCCTGCATTTTGTGACGATGTGTTTTATATAAAATCTGTTGCTGTAAAACTAGTCGTTACACTTTGACCTGTTTTATATATCTACTTTAACTGACTGTTAAACATAAAGATGTGAACAAACCTCAAAACCAATGGGAGTAGAAACAGACTGCTGCTTCAACAACTTGAGTATTATGCAGTTTCATCTAAGTACCATTTACTTTGGTATTGCAGTTCCACAATGAAGCTTTTGTTATATTTTCAAGCTATGTTTTAAAAATTAAATAAAATATGAAAATATACCTGTTTTTTTTTTCCTGTTAACACTTGATGAATGTTCATAAAGTGCAAGTCATTAAAACTGCATGTAAAATGATTGTCCTAATAGCACATGAATGCAATGGATGTGAAACTAAAAACTAAATCTTGTATGCAGAATAGACTATATTCTGATTTTGTAGAAAAAAATACAAAATGGCAACATCAGACATCTTGAATGATGTTACATCACCATAACCAATATTGGCCAGTTTAGTCATTCTAGCTATTTCAAATCTCATAAAGCCAATCATATAAAACTTTGCACATGTGATGGGATATTTGAGCCATTATCATAATAGCATTTTGGCAATGTAATAGGTTATTAGATTAAGAAGTAACAGTAAAATTTACATATGTCAAGAAAAGGTGGAGAATGTTTTTGTGTTTCTTATATTTCTTTGTAAAGCATTGTGAACTGCCTTGTGTTTGAATGGTGCTCTATAAAAAATAATTTCCCCTTGCCTTGACTTCATAACTGCACAATGATGTACAGCAAAAACGACATTGAAATCCTTTTTTTTTAATTTTCCAGTTTAGATCAAGGGCCACTTACAGTTCATTTGGTGCTGAGATTAGATGAGATGAAACAAGATTACATAAAATCAAATTGGGTGAGATTTAAGTGGATTAGATGAGATTTTATTAGGTTTGCTCAGATGAGATATAATGTATGAAAACATGAGATAGATAAGATCAGATAAGATATGACTATTCGTTAGAGTAAATAATCATCAGAGGTTTCATATGGATGAAACCAGGTGAAGTAAGAAAAATACGAGCAGCACCTGAACGCACCGTGGTGTGTTTGCGGTCATTGGTCACGGCGCGCTGTTGTCATCCAAATGTAAGAGGACACCGCTTCCTGGTGTGTGGACTCACTATAATGGTCAGATGAGGAGGAGGAGGAGGTAGAAACCTTCCACACCTCGATGTGAGAGCAGCTCTCCCCGGAAACGCAGTGAGTAAAATCCTTCACCTTGTCTCGGATCTCGCCGTGTAAAGTGAAGATGCTGCCGCCGGTGTTGTCACGGGGTCAGCGTCCGGTTACACTGCCATCCACTCACAGGGAACACATTGCGTCTTTCATTTGGGTTGTTTTATTTGTATTTAATTACAAATAGATTACTTCACGAGTAATGAGAAGAGTGTATGGAGCAGGATTTGTTGCTGTGAGCACGCAGAGGAGTTATTTCCTTCTTCCTTCAACGTCGCATTTCTCAGCCTGTTTCCTTATGACTTACTGTAAAAGAAGTTAAGTAACACCCTGGCACACAATCCTCTTTATAAACATGTATCTTTGGAATAAGCAAACTTTTCACACAAACGTTGAAAATTTGGCAACATCCACAAGTTCCACACGTAAAAAAAAAAAAAAAAAATTACCAGTACAAGTAAAGTTGATCACATTTTATAGCTCCTGCTTAATGTAGGTCTGTTGAAAGATTTATAGATAGGAGGAAACACTTACAAAAAAAAACTCGTTGAAAGAGAAGAATTGTTGAGACATACAGTATGTGTTCAGTCAACAATCTGTCAGCAAGACTTTTGAGGATGGCACTCCTGCCTCACATTCAGAAAATTTCTGGTTTGAATCCTGTTTGGGGCCTTTATGTGTGGAGTTTGTATGTTTTCCCTGTGTGCATGAAGGTTCAAAAACTATAATAGTAGTAATTATAAGAATTATAATAATAATTATTATTATTAACTGACAATTCTGAATTACCTATCATCCCACAACTTTTGAGATTAATGGATGACCAATAAAACAAACAGGTTTGAGGTGTCTCAGAGAGACAGACAACCACTCACATCTTGAGGCAATGCAAGCAAGATTGGGATTGGGATTGAAAATGTATTGTCATTACATGCAGAGAAGTACAAAGTAATAAAAAGTCATTTGGCATCCCATTGTTATATTCAGAAATGTGTGATTATATATCTCTATTTGTATGAACAGAAGAGCGAACCCAGTCAACAGTTCAAAAGATCAAATGACAGTGAAATATACATATGTACATATTTTATATAGATAAATATTAATATATAGACTAAATGTACAGATATACAATTGAGACGTATATAGACATACAATCATAAAATGGGTGCACATGTGTAGAGGTAAGGTTGGTGGGAGGAAGAATCCAGATTGAGAACAATGGTGGAGTGGGGTCTGCAGGGGTTAAAAGTTTAAAAGGGAGACATCTCTGGTAAAGAGAACTGTAAGCTTTGGTCCTGGGGCGCCTGAAGTGCCTGCCTGAGGGAAAAGGCTGTAAACAGCCCATGTGCCAGGTTTGAGGAGTCCTTAAAGATGCTGCAAGCGTGAAGCAGACAACATTATCTCTCGTTCAGGGTCACCAATTAACCTCACATGGGGACTGTGAAAGGAAACCAGAGTACAGGGAGGAAACACAGGTAGAACATGCAAACTCCACCCAGAAAGACCCCGGTCAGTACTTGAACCCTGAGGTTAAAGTTTACTAATATAATTATCTGATGCTGCAAATGAATAAAATAAAACTACTACTATACTTATACTATATATACCTATACTATACTCCTTCTTTAAACACAGCATCATTAACTGTAGAAGCAAACCAGATGCATGATGTTGTATGTGAATTATAGAAAGACAATAATGTGCTACAATAAATAACTATTCCATCAGTGCAAGTTAAAGGGGGAATAGAGACACTGTTTAAGTCCAGTTCATCCCAATTGCTTAAAAAACAACAACCAAAAAACATGAAGTGAAGTATGCTAATATTCAATAAATAAGATACAATATGACCTTCTGTCAGTGCAGATCATTTGAGAAAATAATACATGCTAATGAAACAGATTGGGATATTCTCTTGAAAAGTCCTGGAAGTGAGGCGACACTTGTTCTCGTGTTCTCATGTTGTGTGCGTCCAACAGAAACAGAAGTGTTGCCGAACTCAGGCGGAGGAATGTCGGGGGAAAACAAGCCTGCAGACGATGGAGGCTCCTTCTCATCGAAGGTCATCCGCGTCGTGTTCGTCACACTGCTGCTCGACTTGCTGGGATTCACCCTCATTCTACCTCTGCTGCCTTCCATTCTGGACCATTATGCACAAACTGGGGTCAGTTCGGTTTCAGTGCTTTGTTGCATTTTTATTTTGTGTCTGTGGACTTCTTGTTTATTTATTTAAAAGATCAACCAAATCGCAAGGTGTACAAGCCTTTATTTTTTATATATTGCTAAAAACTGGATCCTCTTTTACTCACACTTGCACACTTTTAATAAAAAAAACTATATTACTATATTGTATTAGATTGTATGGTATTATATTATTATTGTATTGTATTGTATTATTGTATTGTATATTGTATTATTACACACCCTACTTGATTAGAAGAGTGTTTTATGTGGGCACATTTAATCAAGAAAGTGTTTTAAGCCATTATGTTTTGAGACATGCCTTTAATACTTTGGTAAAAAAAACCATGATTTAATAAATAAGAAACATAAGAAGTGGAGCAGAAATAGATTCCTCTTGAAGACAAACTAAAAAGAAAGTACAAAAATGTGGTATTTAATCATGCATTTGTCATTTTCCTGGCTGACCTTGAAAAGGTGGCCTTGAATTAGATTTCTTGGAGGTGCAGATTGCAATGTGCTCTCACACAGAGAGAGTTTTGTGTAAAATCCCGACCAAGTCACGAGTGAGCCGACTAATTGGAAGAGGAGTCTGTAGAACCGTGTTAAAGTGACGCTTGGGTCTCTGTGTTGTGTGGTCTGACAGGATGTCGTGTACGAGTCTATGCAGAGCGTCGTAGACTGGTTCAGGGAGGCGGTTGGGATTCCTTTGGAGAAGAAGTACAACAGCGTCCTGTTCGGAGGTATGTCAGATTGATTTCACTGCCCGTCGAGCTGAGCCGGAGCTGATCCCAGGACTGGTTGATTTTTTTTTTCTCTGTTGCAGGCCTGATCGGGTCGCTGTTCTCTCTGCTCCAGTTCCTGTCGTCGCCTGTGACGGGCGCTCTGTCGGACCGTCATGGCCGACGACCTCTACTCATTCTCACCACAGTAAGAAGAAAAAAAAAGCCAGTGTTCCACTTATACGGAATTATGTTTATTAACGTAGTAATCCTAATCCCTGCTGATCTTTGAGTCACTGACTTTGTCACCATTCATTCCCCACCTCGTCACAGTGCCGATTCATTCAGATAAAAATGGACGCCTTATTTTTCAGTTGGGGCTGATGTCCTCCTACGCAGTCTGGGCCGTTTCCCGGAGCTTCAGCATGTTCCTTTTGTTCCGGGTAATTGGGGGCATTTGTAAGGGGAACGTCAGCCTCTGCACTGCCGTCGTGGCTGACCTGCCTTGCCCGAAGGCACGGAACAGAGGAATGGTAGGTACACGCGTCCTGGCTCTCATCACGATCGGGATCGGAGGCACTGGAGCATCGGTTACGACGAGGATCTGATCCTCACGGTTGCTTCTCATTCGTGCAGGCGATGATCGGCGTGGCCTTCTCGTTAGGCTTCACCGTCGGACCCCTGCTGGGAGCTTACTTTGCCATCAGCTACAGGACAGCAGGAAACGACTTCTACCACACTCCGGCTATGCTGGCCTTGGCTTTCAGCGCCGCCGATCTCCTCTTCATCTGGCTCGTGCTGCCAGAGACACTAACCAAAGACAGAGAGGTCCGTTTGTGGAGACGGTCGGTGTGAGACAAACCCAGCTGCTTAGTTTAAGTTAGGAGGCAGCGGCTTTTAGCAATTCTTTTAAAAATTAAACCCACACATTTGAGAGTAGGATTATCAAGGTCTTTTATTTATTTTTGACTTTATTTTAACATGGACTCTTATTTATTCTTCTGTTTGAACCTATTTCCACTTATCTATTTCACTACATTTTAGGCACCTTATTTTATCTATCTATCATCTATCTATCTATCTGAAAGTGCACTTTCAGTGCACATAAACCGACAGCCTGATCATTTACAATGTTTCATCCTAGACTTCGTCTTCAAGCTGCGGGGACTCCCGGGACCTCCTCAGCCCCATATCTTTGTTCCAGTTTTCAGCCGTGACCAGGACCGAGGAGCCTCCTTCTAAAGAACGTAAGCATTGGACACAATGGATTTCCCGAGCAGGGTTGGAGCTTATTTGCCCCTTTGACCCATTTATCAAGCATGATTGAACCTTGGCACGCTGATAGGAATCTGTATTTCTCTTGCAGAAATGCAGCGGCTTCGCATGTTGGGCCTGGTTTATTTCTGCTACCTCTTCCTGTTCTCCGGCCTGGAGTTCACACTAAGTTTTCTGACTCACCAGCGATTCCACTTCACCAGGTGGGAAGTCAAAGATAAAGCCCCGAGCTGTTTATTGGGATGTAGTGAGAAAAAAAGGAACAAAAACTAGCTTACGTTTTCTTCTTCTTTTTTTTAAATCTCACAACAGTATGCACCAAGGCAAGATGTTTTTCTTCATCGGTGTCATCATGGCTCTGATCCAGGGAGGATATGCTCGCAGGATCAAACCAGGGCACCACATCAGGGCCGTTCGTCTGGTACGAGCATCACGGTTGGATTTCAGATAATCCCAAGTTCTAGGTGATTTGACCTCGCTGTAACTTTTCCTTGCTTTTTTTTTCAGGCGATACTAATGTTGATCCCAGCATTCATCTTGATTGGATTGTCCGTGAACGTCACGATGCTTTATGTCGGCTTGGCACTGTACGCCTTTGGTGAGTCACCGTGTCTGGAAAGTAGCAACAATAACAAATCCTATTCAAACTAAGCAGAACAAAATACACTCTTGGAAATTAAATCAAATGGAAGTGGGGGAAAAAGGTTAATATATATATATATATATATATATATATATATATAAACATGAATTAATTAATACAATAATATGCAGAACCTGGTCATTTCAGAAAACCTTAGTACAGCATATATGATGCAACGTAAGAATGTTTTTCTTTTTCTTTTTTTTTACTTAAACTGAAACAGAAGTGAACTTCTTTGAACTAAATATTACTTTGCAGTATCTGATAAGACACGTCAAAACAATTTCTACTGTACCAACAATGCAGCAGTTAAAAAAGCATTTCGCAACCCGAATAATCTGCTTCAGTACGTGTGTTTCGTCATCGACCCAAGACTAACAAAGTCAGGAGAAACTGTTTATGCTGCTAGTCGAGTTTTTATTGGGCTTAGAAGGTCAAATAGTGATGTGACAGGAAACAAAGCCTGTATGGATAACTACAAATCATCATTTTGAACTCTGGGCAGTGAGGTACTTTCTGGCTGAAGTTTGCATGTTCTCCCAAAGCCCGTGTCGGTTTCAGTCAGGGCCACACTCCTTCATGCTTTGAGGCAGTAAACGCTGAGTGATTCTGGCCTGTCCCAGACAAAACATGAGCAATCGTGAGCATATCACTTGTTGTGGCTTACGCTGGGTGTTCTCAACCCGTACAATGAGTTTTGTTCAAAGAAGGCTGTTAAAACCGTGCAGACTGAGACAATTCTCCGTCTCGTCAGCTGCAAGCGCAGCACAACGTAAACACTGCATCAACACAATGGTGAACAGTCCCAAGCAGTAATAATGATGGACCACATTCACATTCTGCTCTGTTAACCTTTTATTTTGTGGTTGAGCAGGATGAGAGTGCAGTCAAACTTAATGACAAAGACAAGTGTCTGCCAAAGTTTATAACATGACAGTGTAGCAGGTAATGAAATGATTTGATTGCTAAAATGATGGACTTTTTATTTAAATTAATAAAGACATACTGTGACTTGAACAAGCATCCGGACCCCTTGATCTTTTCCAGTTTGTCACATTTCAACTACAAATTTAAATGCATTGACGTGATAGACAAACACATGCTGCATAATTGGGCTGCATAAGGGGTGTGGATACTTTCACAAGCCACAGTAAAACCCTCCCAATCAGTCACACATGGATGAAACACGGTTGATTTTCATCAGCGTATGAGGTGATTTCAAAAACATGAAGCATGCAAACAGATAAAGCTTCTTGTCTCCACAGCGGCTGCAGTCGTGGTTCCCTGCCTGTCGACGCTCGTCTCTGACCACGGTGAGCCTGCTTTTTCATTCCCACTGACGATGGCACTCTTCATTACGACGCAACGCGCTCACTGAACTGACTGTGGCTGCCCTTCCAGGCTCGGCCAGTCAGAAAGGCACCGTGATGGGGATCCTGCGTAGTTTGGGCGCCCTGGCCAGAGCTCTGGGACCTCTCGTGTCCTCCTCCGGTGAGAGATTTCGAGATCATTTGCAGCTTTTTAATTATTTCAGTTCCCTCGTGTTTTACTCGTTGTGTTTTCTCTGCAGTTTACTGGATAGCCGGAGCGCAGGCCTGCTTCCTCATCACCTCGGCCTCCTTCATCGTGCCTCTGGCTCTGCTGAGCACAGCCAGGCAGCTCAAAGTGGACTGAGCACCACAGAGGCTCAAACATTTTTTTTTTTTTTTTTAACGAATGTTTTTAATGTTTACATCTTCTGGGAAAGTTCGCACTGAGTTTTCACTCTGTCTCATTCAATAATAACGGGGAGACGTTTAATGTCTGTGCCGTTGGCCAAATACAAAATCCCGTGACGCAATAAGACGATCCCATGAATGAATGTTGTTTATGTGCACATGTGGACCGATTAAGACTGTAAACTACACGGGATTGGGCCAATCTGAGGAAATGTATGGTTATGGGTCAAGGATATAACTTGATATTGTCGTATTTTATCAATCACACTGATTTTGTATTTTTTTAACATAGTATTTTATATTGTCACTCACTTTGAAACATATTGCTGTATGTAGAGATATTTATCTCATCTAAAGTATTTAATAAATGGGACAAAAATGGCTTCAGTGTAAGATTCCCTCTGTAGTCCAAGCATTGAGCTTCACTTAGAGATATTTGATAGTACTACTACTGTCAATATTTCCAGCAATGACAGAAACCTTTAAAAGCCGTTGGTTATTTTTGACAGATGAGATAATCTTATCTTGGTGAGAATTACATTTATAAAAGTGTATAAAAAGCAGCTTTCACAAGTCAAAAACCCCACTGATTTATTCAAAGCAGCTCGTAGTGAAACGACTTGATCCTTGTTCAACAGAACAGCTGTGAACTCTCTCCCGCCGTGGCCTCTTCTGTGTTGTGCATCTCTACGACGGCGCCCGCTGGCGCCCCGGGCAACGCGCCCGTATGCAACGCGACGTGCCGGGCCAAGCAGGACGCCACGTAGAAGCCCTTCCCGCAGATGACGCACTCGAAGGGCTTTTTGCTGCCGTGCCTCCTCATGTGGACGGACAGGTCGCCGCGGTAACGGTAGTCCTTCCCGCAGATCTTGCAGGAGTACGGCCGCTCGCCGGTGTGGATGCGCGTGTGGTTGTTCAGGCCGCACAGCTCGTAGAAGCTTTTGCCGCAGACGTTGCACTGGTAGGGCTTCTCGCCCGTGTGCCGCTTCATGTGCCGGTTCAGGATGGACGTGTCGGTGAAGCTGTTGCCGCACACTTTGCAGGAGTACGGCTTCTCGCCCGTGTGCGTTCTCTTGTGGACGTTCAGTGCAGATTTCTGACTGAACCTTTTATCGCAGATGTTGCACGAGTACTCCTTGAGGTCTGTGTGGATTCTCAGGTGCCGGAACAATCTGGACTTGAACCTGAAACCTTTCCCGCAAATTGGACATTTGATTGAATTCGGACCCGAGAGATCACTGGAGGGAACCTCGAACTCGGGGAACGGGCGTCCTCTCCCAGTCGGGGTGTCGGTTACAGCGGAAATGTTCGGTTGTGGCTGTGCAGCAATGTCGTGTGCCAACATTTTCTGGGCCGCACTTTCATCTGGAGTCGCGGTTTCATCCTCGTCGTATGTGAAAGAGAGCATGAAGCAATCCCCTTCCTTCCTCAACGCAGACTGATCCCCGTGTGGCGCGATGCACAGATCATCCTCTTCCTCTTTAATCTGGGAGTCGTCTTGTTCCACACTGGAACTTCTCTCCTTGTGACAGAGCTGCTGTGGAATCACCCCCTCTTTCTCCTCCTCCTCCTCTTCCTCGTCCTCCTGATAGACAGCTTGCTCTGGTTCATCTAGAGGAAGCAGTGACAGAGAAGAGGATGAACACAACCGCATGTTAAGATGGCCCAACTCAACCGCTGTGAAAGCAGAACCACAGTAACAAACACCAGCATTTCGGTTAGTTTATTATATGATGTGTTACACAAAACAGTTTCTGCAGGATTACTGGAGGAGGGGCGCTTTAATCCAGCTCATTCAGTTGAGTTGTGCTGTTACAAACAGCAGTAAATAAACATTGGGCTTCCTTTATACGAGCTGTCTGCATATTGCTGCTTCTCAGTGCAGCAGTACAGCATTAACTGAACGTACCATCATTTTCTCACAACAATGATCTGATTTGTGATAAATACAAGCACTGGATGATGTCTTCTAATATCCTCTGCCTCATGCTCTTTATCTAAAGTGTCTAGAGAGTGTTTTTTTTATTTTTTTATTTCTATCACATGCATCTGCAGTTTCCACCAGAAGTGGTGCGATTTGTTGACTTAGTTATTTTTCTTTGATTTTCTTTTTGTGGTGTTTCCACACTGTGACTACCAGGTACAAAATAATTCAACATTTAATCATTCAATTCACATTTAATCAATGAATACATTTTTTTTATGTGAATTAATCACGGCGATTCACACATTTTTCTCAAATTTTAAATTCTGTCATGTTGATTTTTCAGAGTATGAATGCATAACGCATCGAAACACATTGTGGTCTTTTGACAGATTGTGTAGCCGAGCTTCTAAGCGCTATCATCCAAATTATAGAGCATCTTCCTCCCACCAACCGCTGTAACGTCAGCGGCAAATAAAGAGTGAACCAGTCGTCAGACTGACCTAGGCACGGCTCGGCTGACGTATCACAACAAAATTACATAGCTCAAGCAAAGTATGAAGAGAAGGTCAAACTGAGGGAGACACTTTGCTTTTATCCAGTAATTACTTTTATTTCACAGTTAAGTTACAGTACTACTTTTTCAAAGTACAAAAACTGCTTCGTAGTAACCGGCGCCACATGTATACAACAGAGATAAAACTCATGTAAAGCCTGTTTTGTTCCCTCAAACAACCTGACACGGCATCCAACCATTAGCAGACGTTTATTAAAAAGAGCTTGGAAAGATCAGCAGACGACGCTGTCGGTTTATATGAGAGCAGTTATTGTTTGACAGACACAAACTCAACTCCCTGCACACATCGTTTCTCCATCATCTGATCAGCAGCGATGTTTTCACTCAATGAGCCGACAATGATGAGGTTAAAACCATCTGTAGTTTTAGTTTCCCCTCAGGGAAATCGGTTTGGAGCTATAAAAAAACACAAAGACATCCATAACATGATACACACACCCACACGACCCGTCTGGACATAACCATTGTTGGGACGCGTATGAATGATCCTCTAAAATGTCCAGTTTTGTGATGAATACATCAAAAACCATGCGCTTCTCCCTTTTTCTTAATTTGATCAATTTACATATCACTTCAGCCATGCAGCAAACAACTGTAAGTACACACTGACAAAAACAGTAAATTCTCTACTTGGAGGAGGTGCACAAAAAACAAGAAATAAGCTGAAAACATCCACCGTTTAGCAGTTGGTAACAAAAGAGTAGTCATAACAAGTGGTTTGTACCAGCAGGCTGAGTGAGAGTGAGGTGGAACAAAGTGTTTGAACAAAGGATTAGCTGGTCGCCTTCCTGATAACCTGCTTATTGAATAGCTTCACCATAGTACACCAGCTTCCTCCATACAAGGTGCATTTATTATGTGATCTGACCTGCATATAATCATATATTATTAGTATTATTATTATTAATAATAAAGAATGATTCTTCTTAAATGCAACCAAACATAAATATGTTTCTTCATCAACACGGAAACAATTTAAACATTTGATCTACCTATTGGACACAGTCGAGAAAAGAGAATTGGAAAATGGGAATAAGTATTTGTTTGAAGATTTGTATGTGTGGAAAATGTTTGATTCGATCATATATTCAAGAGACACATGTTTGATATGTGGAAGATACAATATGTTTTAGTTTCTCAAACATACGCGTGTTTATAAAATATGGTTCTCAACCACATAACTGATTTATGAATTGCACATTAATCAGTTTGAAATTCAGCACGGATAACCTCCCAAAACAAACTATCACATCAGGCGTGTGTAATTCAATTAAAGCCACGATAAAGTCTTCAGAAAGTGCTGATTTGAGTGAGGAATCAGACAAACTGAAGTCCACTCAGAAACCAGTTATAAAGCTTGTGTCACCTGAGCAGAAAACTTCAAACTGTTTGGAGTTTGGCAAGAAACGTCAGCTGATGTGAACCACACCTCAGAAGAAAAAAAAAAATACTACTGAAAATTCTTGGTCAGTATATCCCCTGGGGCCTTTCTTTGTCTTTTCTCTGATATCCTCACACAGTTCAAATACAAGTTTCTGAGGTTAAATGTGGCTGGATGGCTGGATGGATGGATGGATGGAATGGCCACTTTCTTAGCCTATCTTGCATTATGTCAAGCTTAAAAGGAAGCACTGTTCTTCAATTGTACCTACACAATCAGTAAGCGCCAGTAAATAGAGTGATATTAATAACTACTTCCGGGCTGTCACGTGAGCGCTCCCATCTCTTCAGTGGAACTTTCAAAAAATTCCCTCCTGCATGAATGAACCACACTAATAAATCAGCGTTTTTAACAATCCGATGTCATCTCTGACGGTTTATACGTTATACAGTAGTTTATATCCAGCATGTATGAGCTTCAGCTGGCGATTTCAAGAGTAAAGTCCATCATTTCGGTCCCTCATTCTACGTCTTGTCTCCCATTGTTCGCGCAGGTTTGACCATTTATGCTGCCATCAGCGGATCGAACATGAAGACAGAATGTGTTTTTAGCTTCGCTTTTCTGTGCAGACAGAGTGAGTGTTTAACAGACCTGTCTCTGGTGGAGTTATCAGTGTCTCTGGGGTGTTTTTCTGTGCTTTCTGAGCTCCGTGCAGCAGTGTTCGCTGCCGGCTGATCTCCTCTTCGTAGTGGATGACAGTCTCCTCAAACACCCGGAAGATCTCCTCCGCAGCAGCACTCAAACGCTCACCAATAAACTTTCTAAAACCATCTACCGAAGACATATTTGGTTTGAATTTAAGCTTTTATCGGCGTTTTCTTTTCCCCACACCACTGCGTGAGGCGGCTGCGCTCTGCGCTGTGTCACACTTTAATGATCCGACTGTGGACGTGAGCCGGTTTTTGATTCCGCTACAGATCAAGTGTCAAACATTTATTCTAAAAGGTTCCCCCCCCTCAGAAAGATCTAGACCAAAATAAATTGTCTTTTTAAGAAAAAATCTTTATGCCATGACAACCTAACATAAACACCACACACAAACATAAAATAACAAACATTACATGTCTTTTGGTGTTTCATCAGCATATCATATAATAATACAATCTCATAAAATCTGGAACTGGGTTGAGCACTGTGTTTAGACCAAACATAACCATGCACTGGATTCCACTGCAGGTGCTCGGAAATATTTCCATATACCATTGTCTATGCAAGACAGCTCTTTGTGCAATCCACAAGTAAAGGTTTAAGCCATATGTACATGCAATCTAAGACACTGTCATCTTCACTGAATCAGAGCTCATTTAAGATGGTCTGACACCTTTGGTATTCGCATGATTCAATATATGAAATAATTTTTTATTTAAAGCTTCTCCCTGTAGAAGGATAAGCACCTCCCTTGGCTGCCTTTATTATTGTTGTGTGTATGGAAGCGACTCACTGTTTAAAGCAATCTGAAAACATGAACAATAACTATCCACCGTGTACAATAAATATTTTAGGATTCTTATGTGATAGTCATATTATTCAAAACAGATGTGAATGGTCCATTGTTCATGTCTCTGTGTTTACACAGCATGTTGAATATTCCCACACACACTTTGTAAAAAGTCAGTTCCCCGCGTGTGTCTTCTTGTGATTAGCCAGGCCCGACGCTACAGTGAACGTCTTCCCACAGGTGTCACACTGGTACGGCTTGACGCCAGCGTGGTTTCTCACGTGAGCTAAGAAATTATTATGGTACTGAAACGTCTGGCCGCAGGCCTCGCACTGGTACGGCGTCTCGCCCGTGTGGCTTCTCATGTGAACTGACAAGTCTCCCCGGGACCGGAAGTCCTTCCCGCACGTCTCACAGGAGTACGGCTTCTCACCCGTGTGGATCCTGATGTGGTACTTCCAGTCCGACAAGAAATGGAATCTCTTCCCACAGGTGGTGCAGGGAAAAGGCTTGTCTTCTGTGTGTGTTCTCATGTGATTATTCAAAATCGATTTCCGTATAAAGCTCTTCCCGCAGGTGGGGCATGCATGCGGCCTTTCGTTTGTGTGCACTTTCATGTGCATGACCAAGTTCGCCTCACTTTTGAGAAATTTCCCACGTGCTGCAGCTGTAGCGTTTCCCATCTGTGTGGCCTCTTCGATGACTTTTCAGAGTTGCCGCCTGAGTGAAGCTTTTGCCGCAGATGTCACAAGCGTACGGCCTCTCCCCCGTGTGGACTCTCAGGTGTGTGATCAGACGCGACTTGAACCTAAATACTTTCCCGCAGGTTTCACATGAAAAGTTTCTTTGACTTGTGTGAGTTTCACAGGGAATGCCGGGCTCGGTAGAGTTGAAAACATCCTCGATGTCACAATTGTTCCTTTTTGTGACATCTTGGTTCTCGGTGAACTCAGCGTTGTCAGAGAAGCGCTGCTGACCTGGGTTTCCTTCAGCGACCTCTGACATGTTTATAGAGTCTTCCTCTTCAGGATTCAGGTACGCAGCTTGATCTTCACAAGAGGCATCTTCATCATAAGTGACAGTTACCATATATGTGTCAGCCTCCTGCTTCAGCGCGAGCGGCCCTCTGTCCTCACTGACACAGAGATTCTCCTCTTCCTCTTTAATATTGGGAGGTTCTCTGTCCTCTTGGTCCAAACTGGGGAGAACCTCTTTATTACAGTGCTGCTGCTCTTTGGAAGCCTCCTCTTCCTCTTCTTTACAGGCATGCTCTTCTGGGAGCTCTACCGGGAAAAGTTACACAAATGACCAAAGATCAAATTCGAACCATAAACATTTATTTTTAGCATTTTGTTGTCAGTTTGTTTGGATGGATGTATCTGAAATAAGGGGCTGTTGATGTTCATCAGGCCATAATGCGTGCCACCAATACAAAGGCCACCATATCCAAAATGTAACTCAAATGAAGAGATGACACTTAACAATAACACCTGCCTCTCTGCAGTGATCACTTCACACCTGGTAGGTATACATCCGACTTGGAGGCCAGCGTGGCTTAGACTTTAGAGAAGCGGACTTGTAGAAGATCACAAGTTCCATCCTCTCTGCTGACAGGTAATTGCTGTGGGTAACTGAGCAAGACCCTCAACAGATCGCACAGCAGTTATGGTTAATAATGAATAGAATGGGATAAATGCAGAGAAGTCATTTCCCCAGGTGGATTCAAAAAGTATGTTTTCCTTCATTAATCGGAGAGGTCGGGAGTTCATTGCATGCAGCTAAATCTATCTAAAACTTTCTAAGAACTTGAGACAGCACTGTTGAGAGCAGCTCCGTGTCTCACATTAAACTTTATAATATTGAGCAAACAAACATTGTAGTTGTTGTTACTGGTACACTTATATATATATATTTTTTGAGGCTGATAGTTATTGACTTCTGCTGCACTTGCAGTTTTGAAGACGGTCTTTAGTGGACGTGCCTCATCCGTGAGCTAAAGATTTTATCTCTTTAGACTGCATTCCTGTCGTGATACGCGAACCGGAGGTTTAGACCGGTCTAGGCAGGTACTTTTTGTGCGGTGGAGACGGGGCTTATGATCCACTTTGTTTTTTATTTACATTTGACATAGTGTTTAATAAATATGATTTGCGGAGAGGACAATCTGATTAAACAGATTGACTTCTGAAACACCACGTTTCACATGACAGCCAAAGGAAACGATGTGATCTTCAACACGTAGCTCAGCGATCATGAATGTTGTCCAAACCTGTATCGAGTGTCTTCCCTCCAGGCTGACTTTTGCCTTCCAGCAGCCGCCTCACCTCCCCTTCGTACTGGAGCACAGTTCCCTCGAACACTCGGAATATCTCCTCCGCAGCAGCACTCAGTCGCTCGCTAACGAACTCCCGAAAACCCTCCACTGAATTCATCCTTTATCTACTAAAAGTTGAGCATCCAGGGCGAAGAAACATGTGTATGCCGGTTTTACTTCCGGTGGTTGTCACACCGGTGTCATCCCACGGTGAAAGAAAATCGAGTTTCTTTTTTGTTCCGCTTCCTGTTGTTGATGTCCAGCAGCAGTCCTTCGTCGCCTAACGAACTATTTGTTCATACCTTAATAAACTAAACACTCCCGCAAAATTCCACAATAATAACATAATTAGCACAAATGATGTAGGCCGAGTACTTCAGTGTCCAGGACCGAGTTCATTTACTTCTGCGTTTCGGGAGATTCCTTCATACACTTGCGTGCTGGCCCCCCCTGCTGTCTGTTAGATGCAATAGACTCCATCATTTTCTTAATTGTGGACAAATTACCAAGGTTTTGTTTTCGTTTAGTTTTTTGCAAAGTTGGTCTTTTTTTCAGAGCGACACAATCACACGAAGTTATTAGCCAACGACCTGAACAGTTACAGCTCATTTTGAGTTTTCAGAACTTTTCGAATTAGTATGTGAGATGTTTCATTTATGGCTCTTCACACTCATTTCCACATTTCTTTTTTTTTTCAGACAAAATGATTCATTGGCTGGTATGTTTGGGGTGTCAGTTCCTGGAAAGAGCTGGTTTAGATAATTGGATTAAAGGACCCTGACTCCAGTCACCCCTGACCCTTGGATGGACATGCATAGTGGTATAGAGGCTGTATGTATGTATGTATGTATGTATGTATGGATAAAAATAGGAATAAAAAAAAAAAAGACACAAACCACAATATTGTTAATTTTATTTGAGCAGATCCTTGGTAGTCAAGCTTATTGTGCTCTCATTCTTTTCTGTTCCTCCATTGTTGTAGTGAATTCACTTTACACAGTTCATTACCTATGATCAAGGATTTAAAAAAAGAGCTGATTTCCCAAAAAATATATCTTTTACAACAATCTCATGACATCCTCACCCTCTCTGGGTCAAATACATTCCTTATCCTCACATGTAATGTTTCACAGTTTGGTCTTGAAGTACCACAGACGTTACTGAACCACTTTGTGGTCGAGAAATTGAAGGAATAATCGAACCAAAGGGGAACATGGAGGGGTGGATCTTCCTGTACTGAAGAGAAGAAGCTAACGCAGGACCGATTTAACTGAGCTTAGTAATAATGAATGGAAATAAGGAATGAGAGAAAAAAAAAACAACATTTCCGTCCACCCACCAAAAATACAAAATGAAAGGAAATCATTTACCTGAAGAGTAAAAAGAGATCATTTGAATCATTTTTAAATATCAATACATTTTCCATGTTGGCTGAATCATTTATTCTGCTTCCTGTACAAGTTAAGACGTTCGATATTCAAACTTCCTATTTTATATAAGCCACTATTCAACTCATTTTAACAAGACATAAATTGACATCTTACTGTTGCTAGTATTGTATTGTTGCTTTGAAATATGCGCACCATAGAAGTCCTCCAAGTTACTGGATTATCAATGACACTTTCCTTATTCCTGGGATTTTACAATTTTTTTCAATTACATTAGAGCATCTTAGCTCTTTCCTAAATTGGTTATATCTCCAATACAAATAAAAAACACGATTTAATGTGCGATTGTCTCATCACACCACCAATTCTTCTGTTTTGCTAAGTTTGTTTTTTTGTTGCTTTTTTTATCGAAAAGAAAACAGTAAATTTAGCAGCATTTTCTCAATAATTGGTTTCTCCTGTTTAAATAGAATCTATCATAATTATTTCTGTGGGCAACGCAGACAAAAACATAGAAGACTGCTCGTAGTGCAATGATGCCTCCTCAGAGTGAAGATCTTTAATTTCCTAATCAAGCAATGAGGGGTTTAGTTCAGATGAATTTGAGATTCTGCTTTAGCTTCAGATGCAGCTGTTAGGCAAGGCTGGTGTCAAATTACAGGCATTAAGATGCTGTGTGTTGCCCGATTCAGGGCTTTTGAAAGAAGGGCTTCCTAGAAGTGGTTTTGAAGGGAGAGTGAACTAAATAAATGCAATGTATTCAAGCAAATATCTGAGATTTATGTAAGATACTCTAGTTAAACTAATTAAGACTGTGAGAACTCAAATACATCAGAGACTAATAATGTGACAAATCTGTGACACTGAATCGCCCTTTGTGAAGCAGTAAATATATAAAACATTTGTAACTAAACTATGTCAACATGATTCTTTTAGTAGGTAGAACACAGGAAAAGGAAAATTGCTTTTTGAAAAATCTGAGCAGCATAAAAACTCTGTTCACCCACGGGTTGTTTCAGAAGGTAATAATAATTGCAAATTGTACATTTAAACAGTAATCTAAATACTGTGGAAATAAAATCTATTGCATGAATTTAAGGGCAATTTCTTATGTGGACTTGGCTGCTTTTACAGCCAAAACCTGTTTTAAATAATATCAATTATGTGTACATATTTACAAACTTTAAATTTCATGTACAATTTCTCTCTAACAAACCGCGTTCCAAGGGTGACACGGAGCTTTTGTCTTAATGTTCATACTTGAGCCGGATTGTTTCAAACGTGTCTCTTTTTTTTACCTGTAATGGAGTGGAGATCAGTAATGCAGTAAAAGGCCTTTGCACGTAGTTTGTTTCCAGCATCGTCTGACACCAAGTTCGAACAAGTGGTTTTTAGGTTGTTTTGTGGATTAAAGTCACAGCGAGAAGCCAGTTCTGATAGATTGATGGTAAACATTAAAAAAAAAGCTGTAAACTGAAGCGTGTTCTTAAAAGTAAAAAAAAAAACTTAAGTGTCTATTCCTCGATGACGACTTGTGTGACTGCTTGAATATTTATGTACATTCACTGCTACACGTTTGCATCTTCGCAATATTGATCATTTCTCAATATTGTCTTTAATTACCTGCTTATTTATTTGGTCTTTCAGGTGCTAAAACATATCAATCATGGTTGTTTGTTTTATGCCTGAAATGTCAAAAGATATTAGAGATGATAACAGATTAATTTAATCAAAATGCTCACATCCTTTTAAGTGAGTGCTCAAATCCCACTAATTAACTTAAGAGATCAATGATCCAACGCAAATTATAGAACCATGATTAAAAATCTGATAGCATTGTGGGTGGTTGGAGCACTAGCAGCAGCCTCACACGGCTCGTTTCTCTGAAAGCAGTCCATTCCTCTTTATTCTATGCTGGTGATCAAACAGCACAAATAGGCTCGTTATATATGTGTTTTTTTGTGTGTTTTTTTTTTAGGCACAGAAGGCTTCTTCCCCGTCAACTCCTCTCGCCCTCGTCGCTGTTTTCAGTACATTCACTGTTCAAGTGCAGGGAGCTCAGCTGCTCCTCGAAGTTCAGAAACGCATGGTTGCAGTTCTTCTCCAACATTTTCTTCCAAACTTTAACTGAGAAAGAAACGACATGATTAAAAGAGCAGAAAGGCAAATCACTCGACTCTTCAACATCATGTTGAGTCGACAGGAAAACACGAACTTTCGGTTATTCAGTGCTATTCCACCGCCGCGGGACAGTAACTCACTATACTCTGGTTCCTCTGGCAGTGTGCGCTCGTGATCAGGCTTCAGTTCCTCCGCGTTGATCCGCTGCTCGTCGGCGTCAGCTTCCTGCTCCGCCTCCGCCTCTATGCCCGACACCATCACCTCGTAGGCTTTCCTGGCCTCGGACGACAGCTCGATCATCTTGTGATAGAAGTCCTGCCAGAAATACACTGCAATTAACTGAAATCCTCGTCTATAATGCACATTAACGCGAGCGTGTGTGTGTGGATGTGACCGACCACGTGAAGCACAACAAGAACAACAAGGTGCTTGAAGGAGTGAAGTCTCTCCCTACCTGAGCGCCGTCGTAGTTGAAGATGCCCACCAGGCTGACGGGGACGGCCTTGTTGAGGCAGCGGCCCAGAGCTTTCCTGGACAGAGCGAACACGAAGGGCACGTCCTGCTCGCGACACGTGTCGATGATGGTGTGCAGAGCTTCATCCAGGCCACCTGCCAGTGAGCAGAGCACACCGTCCAAACAAACGCAGGGTTGAGCATTAGGGGTTGTATTCATTATGATGCAAAATTATGTGAAACATTGCATCCGACACAAAATGCATAAATACTGTCAAAGTCCGACCAGAATTTCTGTTTCATTATATAAATAAACAGATGAAATGTTATGATAGGAGGTAGAGATCACAGATATAATTTTATAATGGATTTTGCACATTGGTTTTTTAATTTATAATGTTGCTAAATTCATATTATGGTATTCATATAATAGTATTTCACAGTGCTGACCATTTAAGTCCCCTTTAATAGTTTACACCCACCAGTGGTCAAAGTGGACATTAATGTCTGTCCAGACTCCAAAAATAAAACCATCTGGAAGAAGTTTAAGAACTTTTTTTTTTAATGACATTCATTCAAATTGATTGAATTTAACATCTGTGATGCATTAAAGCAGAGATAAAGATAAACACATTTTATTTCAGGGGGCACATACAGCCCAATATCATCTCCAGTGGGCTGGACTGGTAAAATAGTGCCATAATAACCTATTAAGTTAAATTTGAAAGTCGTCTTTGTTATGTGTGATGAAAATGTCAATATTTTCACAAAACCAAATAACTACTACAACCTCAATATAAAGCCAATTTAAATGGAACATTCTGGTGCGAAATGGAGTGAAATGTCCTGAAAACGTCTCCTATAGCTGCTGTATTATGAAAGTTTTTACAAATTCACCCTGACAGCATGGCTTTAAGACGCGTGCTCGTTTAATAGCTTTCAAGGCAGAATCACCGACACCTCAGCTGAGGTCTGTGTTGTATTGTGTCCACTATTCTTAAGATATCTGCTAAAAAAATAAGCCAATATTTTCATTGAAAGTTTTGCAATTTTCTTGGTGGTGTGGTGGACAGGGCTTTCGCCTTTCTCAGGCCAGTTTTGACCCATCTGCATTAAAACCATTCTGAATATATTGTAGTAATGAAAAAGCAGAAATAAGGAATTATGACATGTCTATTACAAAATCTCTCAAATAACATGTCATATTGAAATGTATTACTCTTTTACACTTGCAGAATACAGATGCATCAACAGTCTGACACCCAGATTGGAAGTCTTCTCAAAAACAATGCTCGAGTCTTAATAGAATCAGGTCTCACAGTACCTTTGGACTGGATGCGTTCACAGTTGGGTGAGATGACGACGCACTTGACTTTCCTGAGTTTGAGGTGCTTGAGGACTTCCCGGAGGCCCATCACGATGCGTCTCTTCATGCGGGCCTTCATGGGATCCTTCTGGTACAAGCGGTCCTGGAAGCGGACCAGTTCCTTCAGCAGAGTGGTCACACACTCGTCCACGTCTTTGCTCAACATCTGGCTGCAATAGCTGCAGGGGAAGCAGATGTGTCAACAGTGATTCGAACACAGAGAACATATATTTGGAGTTGTTTTCGCGAAACTCGGCGAGCGGCACCAATCTCCTGTTGGGAGGCCGATGCTCATAGGATGGCAACTGGAGTGTAAAGTTTAGCCTTGAAGCTCCAGTCCCAAGTCCAGTTCAATCTGGTTACAGCGTTCACATTACATCACAGCCGAGGGGCTTCCTAATAAGGTGACTTTGGCATGTTTTGCATTACATTTGCCTGGATGCTGTTGGTTTATTCCTTCGTTTTATTGCTTCAATTTTCCCACAAGACGCACATTGGAATAGAATTACGAGCCACATTAACATAAGAAAAGCGCCTAAAGTGTGGTTTAACAGCATTTTTTACTGCTTCTTTGTCAGCTCTGAAATAACGTGATTTCATATGCAAATGACTCCTCGATATTGTGACCCCAATATATTGTGCTTTCACAAAGATCATGATATAACATTCAGCTTCAGATTACCACAGATGCTGTGTGTGTGTGTGTGTGTGTGTGTGTGTGTGTGTGTGTGTGTGTGTGTGTGTGTGTGTGTGTGTGTGTGTGTGTGTGTGTGTGTGTGTGTGTGTGTGTGTGTGTGTGTGTGTGTGTGTGTGTGTGTGTGTGTGTGTGTGTGTGTGCGTGTGCTCACTCTCTAAACTTTCTGCTGTGAATTTTACGCGCGTCAGCCAACTGGGACTCGGTCGAGGTGACGACTTGCTGCTGTTCGCTCTCGTCTGCTTGAGTCTCTTCGTCACCGTCTTCTGCGATCTGGCCGGTGTCGTTCAAGTCTGCCTCATCTTCAAACTCCTCTGTAGGGCCGTCCACCTCATCTGAAGTTTGACAAATGAAAAAAGAAAGCAGGACTAAAATCTTCTTTTTTTGTTTCCCTCTGTTTGGAGATTATGATCACCCTGTAATGAGATTGCTTGTTCCTACCGGTGGCGTTTTCTGCACACTGCTCTTCTTCCTCTGTGGCATCATTGGGAGGCTTGGCCTCCTCTTCAGGCAGCAATCCTCTCTCCTCCAGCAGACGCCGCTGTTTTCGCTCCTCTCTTTCTTTCAAAATAACCTAAAGACGAGACAGGATTAAACACAGTGAGGACCAAAGCGGGACATTTCCTCTCAGTAAATTGAGCTTTGACGAGCAGAACAGTTCAATGGACTTGCCCTCTTGAGAGGAGTGGGCTTCTTGGCTTTGGGTACTTCTCTCTGCTTGCCTTTCTTTACCAGAGGGCTGGTGGAGTCCAGGGGATTATGAGCTATTTTATCCTGCTGCCAGGGAGTCTTCCTCTGAGCTGACTGTTGTTTCTGGACAACTGGAAGTCCTCCGCCCACTACACACAGGAAAGGATTTAAAGAGGAAATATGATTTCAATACCTTGTTTAGCATTTTCTGGTGCGAAAGTTTGAGTTAGTAAGAAAGCATCCATTTATGTTCTGCAGAAAAACCACACTTCCTTGACACTATCGTTATGGAGAAGAGCAGACAAATATGTACATTTAAAGAAGTGTGTGCTCAAGGGCCCTCTATTGGAAATGTCCCGAAGTATTTGTTAATGAAAAAAGAAGTAGTTCCCACAAAAAGTGGTACCAATAAGCATGTCTGTAGCTCCGATGAACTATATATATAACTGACCTGAGAGAATGAGCGGTTTGGCATCCTGCTTGGCCTTCTGAGACTGTTGCTTCTTCTCCAGGGCAGCCAGCATGTTTCCGATGTCGAGCTGGACAGGGACTTTGCTTTTCTTCCCAGAGACCTGTTCAGCTTTCTGAAAGTCAAGTGACCAAGATGACGACAATCAATCAACAGGTATCCAGGCTCCTTGTGCTCAGCCTCGTTTATGATAAATAAAGTCACAAACCTGCCCTTTTTTTGTTGTTTCTGTTGACCGACCCTTTGCTACTGGGGATTTCTCAGTGTTCTGGCCGCTGGTGGGGTGCTGACCCGATTCTCTTTGGATTCCCTTGAAAATGCAACAGGACAGCCACATAAAATTGAAAATGTAATTTTATTTGACCATTTATCCACATGTTTCCACCACACATTGCCATCATGGAGACATGAGACATATATACTGTCATTAAAACAGGGAGCCTCAAACACCGTGGCTATGAGCCACTTCTGGCCCATGACTTGATGTCAAAAATGTGGGAAAATATTCTTGACTGGATGCTTGAGGGAGCATTTTTCTTCTGTTGTAAAAGGGGAAAAAAAGCGAAAATGCAAAAAAAAAAAAAAATAATAATAAGAAAACCTCTTGTGACTGTCATTTCCCGTCTTTTTTCTTTCACAATTAAGATAATGGATTAAGCAATTAAAATGATTTAAGTCTTTTAACAACAGCTCACCATTCACAAACGTAAGCAGCAGCAAAAGAAAAATTATATGCAATACTAAAAAAAGGTATTTGCACAAGCAGTCCAACCCTATATATTTTTGTTTGATATAAGCTTAAGTGCTGTGAAGTGTCTTCTCAGGAGTGCCAATTTCTGTGTACTAGTTCTTTGAATAAACACCAAAATCCAACCTCTCTTCTGCTCAAATATTTTGCCAACTGTGTTATAATACAGAGATTATCGTTTAAAAAAAAACCAAACTGCGTTTTTAGTTTTGATTGCCGCATTTATCTTTTTTTCCCCCTCGCACCTGCAGCCCTTTTCCATGATAGTAGATCACTGAAACAACAAACAATAACAATAACAATAAAAATAATAATAATAATACCTCATTGCATAGCTTCACACTGCTGCCGGGTGGCAGCCTGCCGGCCCGGGTTGGAGCAGGAGTCAAGCCGGGGAATTCTTCTTCATCCTTCAAAAGACATAACAGAATTCATCTTTCACGCAGCCCAGTTTCCAAAACGCTGAGCTTATGGAGGCACATACAGAAACTGGATTTGTTACCTCAAACTTTGGGGGCTCTTGAGGAATTGGTGGCTCTTCTGTCTGAACGTTAACGTCCTCAGCTGTGCCTTTAGCCTTCTTCTTTTTCTTACGCTTTTTCTTGCCGGCAGCCCCTTCTTCCTGCTGTTCAGACACATCCTCCATCTGAAATGATGCACATCGGACGTAAAAGCCATTGAAAAGTAACCCGCGACCATTTTCTTGCAAAGCAAGTTTAGATTCCTGGGAGACCTTCCCTCCTCTCACTCTTTCCTAACAGTCAGCCTCTCTCCTGTAGTCTGTGCTCTCTCCTCTCGCTGTGCCTTCCTGTAGCATCTCTGACAATGAAACTGGAAGTTTCAGAAAACAAATAAATGAACGCGTGGACCAACAATGAAACAATTAACTATGTTTAGGATTTAGAAGAAGTGGAGATTGACAAGGACAATGAAGGCTTTCCTGTATGCCTGCAGGATACGAGCTGAACATGTTCATTACAAATATACTTGTGCCTGTTTACCTTGAGATTTTTTCCCCCCAGATAACAGCCCTCTTTACCTGCATGTAAATGTTCTTTCATATTCAAAATTATGTCTCTTGCAATATACATAGCACATCAAAATCATATTGCAGTTTAGTATTTTGCAAGATTTGTATTGCACATGTTGGCATTAAAATGGTATCATACCTCCATGTGGTGGTTGCTGATTGTCTTGTCTTTAAGAACGGGTTTTTTGGGGGGCTGTGATGCGATGTTAGCCCAGGACGCGACCACAGGCTGAGCTGTGAAATAAAACACACGATCAGGATGTGATGCAGTGTCAGTATCACCTGTAATGACTCACTGACTAAAACATGTGGCCGTACCTGGAGGGATAACAAAGGCATCTGTCTGAACATCTGTGGCACTTTGTTGGGGTTCAGGTAGTGTTGAGGATCCTCTCCTGCGAGACTAGTTATCGGGAAATCACAGCATCCACAAATTCAGAGAAAGAAGCTGATGCTGCAATAGACTTTTATACTTTGGCATATCATCACATTTCATGGTTTCCCAGTTTACCTTCCAAGAAGACGCCAGTTGCTGAGTTTTGGGGTTTGTGGACAGCGGACTTGGACCCCAGCCCTCTGACTGGGAAACAGGAGGGGCAGCTTTGCTCGGGGAAACACCTGATAACTCAGGGAAATCAGCCATCTTCACCTCAAACAGGGCTGACATGGTCTGTGCTGGTTTAGGCTTCCCTGCAGAGTTTGGGGCTGACCTGGCGCCTCTGAAACCTGCGCGTTATGAAGACAGAAATGTCAAAACAAACATGTGTAACTGGAGTGACTAAATTAATGAAGTGTGCTTTAATATGGTGTCGTCACAAAAAATGATTTGATCCATTAGGTAAGGGGTGTCAAACACATTTTAGTCCAGGGGCCACATAAAGCCCTAATTGATCTTGCAAGGGCCGGAAAGGGAGAATAATACCATAATAACCTTAAATTTAACATTCACGTTTTTCTCTAATGGAGTATACCTGAAGAAAATGTTGATATGTCCACAAAACCAAACAATTAGTATTGAAACTACAATCACAACATAGAGCCAATTTTGAATGATATTTTCTGGTGCAAAATACAGTGAAATGTCCCAAAAAACTTTTTCTAGAACTGTTGCATTCTGCTAGTTATTACTAACTCGACGTGGCAGCGTGGCTTTGAGGCTATTTTGATAGCAATGAGGTATTGATCTTTCATGGCGGCATCATCAGTCAATCAATATCTCACCTCAGGTCTCAGTGTTGTGTTTTGCCCGCTATTCTTAAGAGTGTTTGAAAAAAAATCTTAGTGGTTTGGCAGGTCGGTTTTGGCCCATGGGCCTTATGTTTAACAGCCCTGCATTAGAGGAGGATAGAGGTCACCTTGTCTGTGCAAATCCATGGGCTCCCTTCGTTGAGAATCCTTGTTGCTTTTATGCATCTAAAAAATGCATGAAACTGTTAAAAAAATCAGGTCATTTCATTAATCAATGTCTGAGCTTTCAAGAGGCTGAATGACACCAACCTTTGCCTGTGGATTCCCTGTGGATCTATCTCTCTGCAGGAGATTCTCACTGGTGTCTCTGACCGGACGGCTGCTGCTGTAGCCACGACCCTTGGACGCAGGACCTCTGGATCCCTGGAGCTTTGGGCTTGGACTTGAACCACTCCTTGAATTAAAGAATCAGCTGATAAACAACACAAGTCAAGAACAAGTTCATTAGTGCCACGATCTGTCCGTACCCTCTGAGAGCCTGCTGGGACACATGTGGATTTGGCAACACCGGGCTGGTTGATGAGGTTGTGCGAGGCTCATTCCCCTGCCTCCCCTGGTTTTTACGGTCCACAGCAGGTGAGCGTTTGCTCTCCTGAAGAAAAAAAAACACGCTTCAATCAACAGTGTGCCTCAGATCTGTCAGTCGTTACTGGCCGCATTTGAACTACTAAGTGCTAAATTTGACCACATACTTTTGTTTAAACGATCGATATTAGGGTTTATCAACGTTATATGAGTAGACACGACTACTGTTTAATTTTTGGCCCTTCATAGCTGCAAGCTGCAACTCGTAAACGATCTGGTCAAAAGTCAGCTACACGCGTTAGCTCAAGTTAGCATACGAGCTCGTGAGTGAGCCTTCTAAAGATAGCCGTGATGTTTCTTGTAAAAACATTTTTACCTTCTCCATTGTCGGTTTCTCCTACAAGCTGTCACATGTCCGCTTATTCATCTGAGTTCCCATGTGTGGTGACAGTCCTGCAAAATGCATCTAGGCTGACATTGTGACAGCGAAGCAGGCAAGCCGAGGTGTTTTACAGCATTAGCACACCGAGCTAGCACACACAAACAGCTGATGTTTACACCGGAAGGAAGTCCTTGCAGCGACTTCTTCCGGCCTCACAGGTAAAAAAAAGCTAAAAAGAATAAATAATAAGAATTTACAAAAACACGAACAATTATAGTATTACATGAAAATGTACACCTTTAATATGACATATGACGTTTATTAAATTTCTGTTAATTTTCTCTCGCCATGACTCGCCCTAAATATTTGTGGGTCATTCCAGAGATTAGGTTTTGGTGTTTCATATATGATTTATCATGCAGGGCATGAAAAATACCAGCATTAATAATGTATTCATAAGAAAACTAGTTACAATCGAAAAGGGGAGCTAAATCTCGCTGACATGAAGCGGAACAAAAAAATTACTTAAGGGAACGTTAACAGTGTTACAATCATAGGAAGTAAACAACAGCCGGACATGTGTCAACAAACCTGAAGCTTGTTCACGCGTATGAACTCATTATTTAAAGTATGTATTCAGTGGAGTGCTTCAGGCAGTTTCTTAGCGAGCGACTGACTGTTGCCGCTGAAGAAATATTCCGAGTTTTTGAGAAAACTGTGGTCCAGTATGAGGAAGAAATCCTGCGTCAGCGTAGACTGGTGCACACCATGTGTCAGCCTCAAGTGAAGATACGCAGGATAGGTGTGTGAACGCTTTAAATGTAAAAAAAAATAATAATAAGCAATCAGTCAATGTAAATAACAGTTGTTTTTATATGTCCTCCCTTTTTCAGAGCTTCCAGTTCTTCAAGTGGAGGAAGAGGAGAAGCAGGAAGAAGAGGAAAGGGAGATTTTCTCTGAGCATCGGCTTACTGATCAGGAGAAGATCTCCAATCTGGACCATAAGGATACACAGCTTCATCAGATTAAGGAAGAAGAGGAGGATCTCTGCATCACTCAGGAGGGAGAACAGTTTGCACCTAAGCATGAAACCGACCTCTTCAAAATTATTTCCACTTGTAGTGAAGATAACTACAGTGAAGATCAAGATCAGGACTTGAATACTGATGAATCTGAAAGAACAGCTGGGCAATATTCAGTTTCAACTGCAGCCTTTAATGCTGCCATGTCAGACATCCCCTGTAAAACTCACACAGTTGTAAAACCTTACAGATGTGAAACTTGTGGGAAAGTTTTTACCTGGAGGTCCAAACTGATCACACACCTAAGAATCCACACCGGAGCGAAGCCGTTTCCCTGCAACATCTGTGGTAAAGCCTTTAATCAGGCCTCAACCTTGAAGGTTCATAAAAGACTTCACACCGGTGAGAAGCCCCACTCCTGTCACATCTGTGGTTCAACTTTCAACCAGAGGTCCACACTGGAAGTTCACTCTAGGGTTCACACGGGTGAGAGGCCGTACTCCTGTAACATATGCGGCAAAACTTTCAATCGGGCTTCAAGATTAACCGTCCATCGTAGGATTCACACAGGTGAGAAGCCGTATTCTTGCAACACTTGTGGGACCTCATTTAAAGACAAGCCGATGCTAAAGAGGCATATCAGAACACACACAGGTGACAAACCCCTCCTTTGACCCATCTGTGGACAACGGTTTTTCGAGAAGTCGTCTCTGAGGTATCACGACAACATCCATACGGGTGAAAAGCCATACCCTTTTGAGATGTGTGGGAAAGGATTCAGATCTTAGGGGAGTTTGTCAACCCACATGAAGACCCACACGGAATCCATGTCAATGTGATGCTTGTGGATTCACATCCTTTATTCTACATCTGACTCGGACAATTCTGCAAACTCACACAGACACCTGCCGAGACGCCTGTTGCTGAAGGTTTTTATCTGTTTCGTTGGAGAACACCTTTTTTTTCTTCTCATGACTATGTTATCAATACGTCACAATAAATGCATCAATCACAAATTTGTCTTTCTTACTTCAGTTGTTTCACTCACGTAGTTCTGTCCAAGAATACCTGACTGCACACCATTTGAAAGTTGGTGTTGTTAGGAAGTTGTTGATCTTACCTCCATACTAGAAGTTACTGCTTGTGTCTTTTGAAAGTTGCAGGCTAAATATGTGTAGTAATGTTTCAAATGTATTTATGTTGAGTTTAAAATATATATATATTCTGTTTATTTCATTCATTCAAGACATTTCAATCAATTACAGTTCAGAACAAATGTTTACAATGCTTTACAGAACAAATGAATGAAAGAGCAGAAAGAAGATTAAGTTGTATACTCTGCCCCTTCATTTCAATTAATCTTCAAATATTTAACAAAACCACTTTAAAATCTGAGTTGCCTGTAGTCACTCTCACTTGTCAGTTATATTTGTCAAAAACGAATCAAACAAAACAGTCACCCAAACAATAGAATAAACAAATACACAAACACTTTCATTGTCCTATGACATTTCATTATATTTCAATTATAGTCTTGTTTTGATCGCTTTATAAAATCTACTGTGCGTTTTGGAATCCTTTGTGTCCTTGTATTTTTTTGCTCCATAACTGGACCCTTTTTATTGAAATGTAGCTTTCACTTACTTTGGTCCTAATTTTTTATTATTTAAGAAATATATTCCTTTCAAGCCAAACTTGCTTTCTGTTTTTGCCAATTTATTTTGGACATTGATGCGTAACATTTATTTTTGCACTTTGTACATCATCTGCAGGATACTGTCGCCAACTATGTCATGAAAGTTTAACAATTGTAGCTGGTTGACTAAGAGGTTTCTTGGATCCCTCTATTTTTTCTGACTGATTATTCTTATGGCTATTCTGTGGTATTGGAGCGGCATTGAGCCCTCTTCTAGGTGCTGAGAATAACAACACAGGAGAGCATAACAAGACATCTTTATTAGGACGCTGTTGTCAATTCAGACATGTCAATTGGAACCCTGAAAGCCAAACCTTTCCAACAAAGACAGCTTTTTTTCTTCACAGAATATGTAAAAATGTTTACTTTGTTTTAGAGCTTACTAAGAAGTTGGAGAAGTAGTGAGAAATTAGATTTGTAAACATCATGGCCAACCCTACAACAGCTGATGCACCCCATCAATGTCAAAATATCCAGTCTATACACAACTAATAGGAAATACAGAGTAGCCTTAAGTACTGTTAATTAAAATGAATGTCTTTATATCAAAGGTGGTGCAGGCGCAGCATCTACATATCCATGACAGATGGATTCTGTGCACAGAGCTGCTTTACTTGCTCCAGTCACCTGAGGATTTCCTGCCGTCTGATTGGCACAGTAGAAATTAGCCATCTCCTTACTGGACAAGTCAGTCAAGTCCTTTTGTTTCTGCAGGAAAACAACATTCCCACAATCCACCTCTTTCACTCTGCTGTAGTCCTCTGGTATATTGTCTTCCCGTCTTTGAATGTCCAAACTGAGAGGGGCAGTTTCTTTGTGGAACACAAGAACATTGTCACCGTTCACCTCTTTCACTGTGCTGTAGTATTTCTGCAGGACGCCGACCTCCTGTGAGCTCTCATGTCTCTGAAGATCCACATAACCACCACTGGTTGAGAGCGGTTGGATCGTGCATTCAGTAGAGCTGTTGTGCTCATCTACTGAATTTCTGTTCATACATAGACTTGGTTGTTTTGGAGTGAGCAGATGACGCAGCTCCTTGTTGTTGCTCTCCTCTGATGGACACTTGGTGCTCTTTCCAAAGAGACCCTTTGCTTCTTTGCTTTCCTTCACTTTTTTCATCTCATTTTGGCTGTGGACTGACTCCATACATTGTACTTTTGAATCCAAGTCGAAGTTGGCAGGAATAGACACGCAGTTCTTTCTTTTTAGTGAATTTGAGCGGTCAAGCAAAGGCACGTTTTCTTTGTCACACACGATGAGGTACTCCTCCATCTGGTCCTTCCACGCCGTGACTGGAGGATACTTCTCGTGGAAAATCAAGGCTTTGGTAATATCTTCAGCTTGTCCACTCTACAAATTTTAATCAGCACATTTCTATCAAGTCAAAATAATACTCTGGGGTTGTTTGAATATGTATTACAGAGGTTATAATACCTGAAGAAGCTGAGCATCCACTCCCATTATCTTTGGACCAGGAACAGGAGGCAGAAGAAATTGCTTTACACTGAATGAAAATAAAAATAAATAGACTTTGGATCAGGCATTGGTGATTTGCACAGAACTAGAAGCCCCAAATTCACCCCAGACTTTACCAGCTAGCATGACACATGGTTTGTAAAAGGGTGTGACATGTTCGAGAATGCTTGATGAGCAGATATCAGAGTCATTCTGCGAAGATCACTGCAATGTTTATCCTGTACACTGTAGTCAGTTATGACATAAATTATTGATATTGTCTATACTTGTGACTTGGATTGTAACAAAGATACATTTTGTGTTTTTTACATATTTTTCCCTGCCACGGTTTAACAGATACCTACTCTTTCCCCTTCGTCATCAGGATACACAGCGTGGCAAAGAGCGGAACCACAGAGAGAGCAGACAGCAATAACCAGAAGGGCTTCTCACTCTGAAGATCTAAATGAAAAAGGGACTATTTTCAATCAGAATGTAAATACTTTCCACCAGAGAAGCCAAAGTTGATTCTTGAGAGATTCTTGGACTTACAGTCTGAGATTGTCACAGAGGTGGTGTTGCTCCACTCGCTCCAGGAGCCGTGATCCAGTGCACAGCGCACCTGAACCGTGTACACCGCCCCAGGACTGACGCTGTACAAGCTGAAATGGGTTTGCTTATCTAATGTGTAATTCTTGAAAGAGACATGGAGAAAATGAGAAGTCATTTTTTTAAGACTGTGCACAGAGAATAATAGGTCTTTATTGAACCTCCATCCCCAAAGAACACAAGCAACCATGGAGGCAGTCTTTTTAAATCTGACAGCTTCATTGACCTCCACTAATGATATTAATTAGATTCTGGTAGTCAAACATCAAGTATTGCTAGTTCTTTAGAGAGCTTTGACATAAATACACAATCTCTCTTTTAGGATTTGGGAGTGTGGAGGAAACTGCGATGAGGTTAACCCAACACTTGCATTGCTCATTTAACCAAACACAGATTGCGTTTTTTCAGGAAATCGCGGTTCACTTAGTCATAACTTACATTCCACTTGTGGCTGCTTTGTTGTTTGACTCTCAGTTGATATTTTACGGTGACCCAGCCTGACCTGACGTCGGCGTTGGAAGGATGCTCCCATTGGACATGTAGACGCGGACTGTCCTTTATCTCCTCCACCCGAAGTGAGACATTTTCAGGAACATCTGGCTTTACTGGCAAAAACACACAAAACTAGATTAAGAGCCTTGAAGTCTCTACAAAAAGGTGTTCAACATTCATTCTGTGGTGCATTTTTTTAAGATGACCTGCTCGATCAACTGAATCACAACAACCCCTTAGAGAGTTGAAAAAGTGGCAAACAAAGAGAGAGACTTGGTGTTTAAAAGGAAAAGATGGAATAGAGAAAGGTTCTGCATGATTTAATTAAGGTATACATCTTCACATAAAGTGGCTATTTTCATAGAAAGTAGCCTCGTGGGAGAGAATATTAAACACGTATGCCTATAACTAGACTGCACAGAGAAGCTGCTCAGATTTCAGTAGTGTCTAGAGAGGGTTGAAAATGTCTTTATTGCCATCATGCAAGGTGCATGAAGAAAAAGTGAGGCAGATTCCACTGAATGGTTCAAAACAGTAAGCTTAAAACATCATGTTATCAAGCAAGATCAGAAAACAGCTTTTAAAAATGACCTTACTCTTGCAGTTTGAGGAGAGAAATGAGACTATGAATTAATGCTTCAATATTTTGGACATTGAAAATATGTCACATTCTACAGTGTATCCTCTGTTAGTCTCTTTCATTGCAGGTGATAAATATACAGGTTTCCACACCAAAAATCAGCAATTCAACCATGAATATGAAAAAAAAAAGAAAAATATCTTGGAAGAAAAATCAGGTGCAGGGTTAAGACATGGGCAAAGACAGAGACACTTACACACACAAATACAGGCAATTTAAATTCACCAGTGACTTCAAATTCAGGCTTTTGTTCGTGGCAGGAAACCGTAGATGGAGAGAAACCACACATGCAGACTTGAACCAGGGTTATTCTCATTGCGAGGGCAGAGTGCAAACCACTAACCCACCCCAAACTCATCGACACTGAGAAACCAGTTTATGCACTCTGCAGGAATAGTAACTGATAACACAAGATGTGGGTTTGTACCTGCAAATGTCACATGCAGACACCTGCATGGAGCTCTGTGGCGAAGCGCGGCCTAAAATAGGTCCCCGTATTATAATGTGTTTGTAGAAAATATATAATGCATAATCGGTTTGTCATCTCGGGGATTAGTTCAAGACATTTGTTATAAGGGTTGAGGTTGAGTTTATTTGCATGACAAAATACTGTACTCATATACTGTCAACTAAACAAAAGAGGTGAAATTTGATCCAAAACTGGAAAGGAGACGTCCATGAACCAGTTCTGCCTCATTCTGTTCAGTTTGTCTTATGTGCATTGAATCGGTCACTCAGTACTTTTCCGTTAATCCCCCCCCCCCAGAATAAAGTAGCCCTGTTAATAAAACTGAGCCAATCATTATCATGTTTATGATATGTGCGCACACACGCACGCACGCACACAGGTACAGTAGTGGTTCAGCGTTTACTCCGTCTTATGACACGAATACGCTGTTGCACAAACTTGATCTAGCTACTCTTCGCGCTGGTAATCGTTGCATGAAAAGCTCAAATATATCCACAGTGGTTCAAATGTAAAGAATCACCATCAAGATAAGTGCTTTTTATTGGCCTTGTACAGGAAGTATGAGGCAAAGAGTCTATAAAGGATCTATAAATAATATGTTTTACACTCGGTAAATAACTTCCAACTCTGCTGCGAGGGCTTTTCTCAACACACAACAGCTTAACAAATCCACTCTCCTGTTTTAATGTTTGAGACTTTATTATGGGTTTTCAACTCCATCTATATTGTATAAGAAACTCAGCAAGAATCAGCGTGTAGTTAGTGGTTGCCACAACTTACTGATTTCCATCACGTCGATCTTCAGGGTGTCTGACGAGACATTTCCCAGGGCATTGGAGGCCACCACTGTGAGGTAGTAGTGCACCCAGATGGAGGTGTAGTCCTTGTTGAAGAAACAGGAGTTGCTCCCTCCCGAGAGGTAGTCCGGACACTCGTGCTCGCCCTTCAAACTGAACGCAGCCAAAACAAGACATGTGCTGAACACAAACTCTATGAGCCTCAGGCAGATGTGGAAACTGAACAAAAGTTCAGCTGTTTAAAAAGACTAAATAACAATAATTAAAGAAAGTTTTTAAATTGCACGCCGATAGCGAACATGAACTTGTTACCATGCAAAAGCATGTTAAAAATCCAAACATTTCAAAGTGACCTGCAGTTGCCATGCTTGTGAAGGTGACAGGAATTTGTTGTTGTGATAGAGGCTAAACCAAAATATCCAAGCGGGTCATTGCAAATTGAGTCAGAGTCCCATCCCAGGGATGAAAATTGTGAGGTAATCTGATCTTGCCTTTTGAGATCTGGTAGAAATAATTGCCCAATACCAAACTAATCTGAGTCAAAATATCCTTGCATTGATCTGTCTTCTATGCCGTTTTAATGCACACTGGTGTTGCCGCACCAGGCAGTGCATCCAAACACTGCTCCATTGTCAGTAGTGCACTAATTCTACACTGGAGTATCATGGAGCTGGAGTCTATCCTGCTTTTAATCTTTTTATTATTGCAGTCATGAACCCTCAATATGACCTGTCCTCGCACTGCTCCTCTATTTATGCCATGATCGGCTGAAAAGAGACAAAAAGCCCTAAACCCCATTGAAATTAATTTAAATAAGACTTGGCGAAAAGACTGACTCTTCTCTTTCATAGTGGAGGTGGTGTGTGGTCTGCAGCCCCCCATCAGCGCCGGGTTTCCACCAGCAGGTGAACGTCTCCTTCTCAGGAGACCTGCAGCCGAGCAGCTCCGGCTTCCCTGGTGGGAATGAACCTGGCAACACAGACGACCCCAACAGCATCATTCCCAGAGTCTCATCAGAGCAGGAATACACTCAGGTGTCAAGATTTTTTACACTTTGTTTTCTAGCTTTTAAATGCAAAAAATAATGTTTCTCTATCAACGTTATAATTACTTAGTGTCAACAATTCTTATATTTCTAGTTTGTTTACAGTTTGTTACTCAGTTTTTTTTATGGAATGTTCTATAATTCTTCACAACAATAGCTTTGAGTTTGACCACGGCCAATTATGCTTTGTGTCTTAAATCCCAGCTAAAAGCACCTGCAGCCTTCTCTTTTCATTCCTTTGAGTTGTGCATGCTATTGATTGTTGCCAAGAGATTCATCCCGAAAATATTAGTAGGCCATAATTCTCCAGCATCCGTGTCTCGGTCTCGATTTCCTAATGGATTCACATTAAACAAGTACCTTCAGTTTACATTGGCTTCATTTCATAAAATCTGCTAAAAAAAAAAAACATTTAGTAACATTTTTCTGCAGAAAAGTAGTCTTGTTTTTCTTAGATGCTGTCTAAATGTTGATGTCATGGAGTTTATGTTCACATTATCTGAGGACTCACAAGACCTTTAATTGTGAGTGACTGTATTTTTCAAGTTACACCTTGAAAAAGAAGTGGAGTCTCTTCATTCTTTACTAGAAATTAAAAAAAGTACTTGTTAAGTGCAAAGCTCACAAATTGAAGTGCTGCTGCGACATACTAATTGAGACGTCTGATGACTGATTTCATCATTCCGGTCAGCTGAAGTTCCAGCAGTTCATTGGAGGAAGATGCTCTATAATTTGTATATTAAAAGATTTATGAACCTTTTATATAAATAAGCCAATGCTGCCAATGCCTCAAAACTAACGTTACTTTCAGACATATTTCCTTTGTGTTGTTGGTGGAAGACTGAAGTCGTTCAGGAATAATTACACGCTCCTCCTACAGTAAACAGGGGTTAATAGAAATTGTAACAGTTAAAGAAACAGCTTAACCAAACGCTAAAGTAAAAAAAATACACCCTGAGCAGTACAGAAATGTTAAGCATCAAGTGAAGAAGCTGTCAACAGTGATTATTGGTCCTTTGACTTGTGCTGTGCCTCCAGATCAGTCATGCACGTGTGTTTGCCTCTAATATGGTCACTAATCTTTTAGTTTCTTATCTAGTCTTGAGTTTTCTCAAAAACATTCTTTTTTTGAGACAAATGTACCCTATTATGCTTGTTTGAGGTCACTGCTCTTGGTGAGAAGTTGTCTTTACAAGAGAGCACAACTCAGTCTTGTTTTGAGTGTTGATTTGAAGTTTGTCAAGGATTTTAAAATATCAAAATCTGTACTGAATCTATACATCCTGTGATCCCAGAAGAGGAAAGTGTATCAAAAGAGTGATTCAGCATTCGCTGCAGTCAAAAGCCAGCCATCATCTTACCGGAGCTTTCCATAGCGACACACACCATCATCATCATCGTTATCATGAAGAGCAGCAGCACCATTGTAGGGGGTTGTCTCCTCATGGCGACAGCTCAGGCACACTGGCAGCACGTGGTTAATGAGGAAACATGAACCCGTGGCTCCTGCCCTGTTTTCAGCTCAAACAAACAGGCATGGAGGGAAAACATATAACCAGACTGAGCTTCCCTCATGTTTCACTGTGAAACACATGCATCCCACCCACGATGACCACATGCTGAGGAAACATGATATCAACGCTGAGAAACGTGTGAAAAGCAGCACGACCGTCCTCTGACTGGGAAATCATCATTCACACAGGAGGATAACGTGCCAGAAAATATCTATTTAAGTTGAGTTTGCAGAGGTTTGCTTTCACAAAGAAAGTGGATTTCAGAGCATAAAAGTAAGATTTTAGTATTGTTTATAGCCACGAATATTTATTACAAAAGATAAGTTAATTTGCTATATTTTGAAGGACATTTCTTAGTTTTTCTTAATCTTGATGTACTGAGCTGAGATGGCAAAACTACTCATATTTTACAAAAAATTTAATTAAAAAAGTGAAAACATAAAAGTATCAATTTGTGATTTGAAGGTTTCAAAAGTACAATTTCCAAAATGTATAGGGTTAGAAACAAATAATATTAATTTTGAGTCATTTGAGTCCAAAACTAAAAGAAAAATCAGAAGAAGAAGAATTCAATTGTTTGGGCAATAATCTGGGTTATTTTTAAAACACAGATTATTATAGTTATTATTATAATTATTATAATTACAAATAAATGTTCTCAAAGGAAATGGATTCATAGATTAATGAGAGGATGAAGCAGCAACTAAACATACAAAATATACTTAATGTAAGTTTTTAGAAAAGAAAGCTAACATTGCTTGATATGTATATATGTAATAACACAACAGCTTGGATTTCAGACAGCAGCTCTGCAACAAGGTCACTGAAACTTCAGTGAGATTTGAATTCCCAACACTGACAGAATTCGAACACAAGATTATGTTAAGTGGCCCACTTAACATATTTTATTTTTTTTAATCATCTATCTTACTTTGCATTTGTCATTTCTAAAGTTTTAAATTACCATATATTTTCATTGCAGTTAAACTATACTGGGTTTCAATGGTTTTCCCACCTCTTTAATTCTTACCATATACAGTATGTACTGTTGTGTTGTATTTAGTGGTTCCCCCCCACATTATCACCTTTATTTGTACCAGTCTGTCTAAAAGTGTTCAATAAATATAGTTTGACTGGATAAAACTACTTTTTTTTTTTTAATTGAGGAATTCCTCATTAATAAATAGCCAACTCTGATCATATTTACTCAGATTCATTTGAACATATTTGCTCAGGTTGTGAGAACACCTGAAAGCTCGCACACTTTAATCGTTCAAATGTTTACGTTAAATTCCGAATGATGGTGTGAATGTGAGCAGTGTGAGTGAGTCGAGGAGAGACCCGGAGCTTCGGGAGGTCACTCACCGGCATCAGGTAGCAGCTTTTGAGAAGGAGCAGCATGGACAGACCCGGAGGAGAAGGTCCTGCTCACCTGTCCTCCTCTCGCTTGTCGACGGAGGAGGAGCCTAAATATAAATGCGCCACGGCCCGCACACCTGAGCGCACCAAAGATCACATAGTCAAAAGAAAACGCCTCACTTTGAGGTGAATTCACGAACAAATATTCTTTAACAAAACTCTATGTGTTTCTGGAGTATTTGTCATTATGAGTATTCAGATGCTTTATTGCAGACACTCTTTCTTATCTCACTTATTCTTAATTTATTCTTTGGGTGTTTGTGTTTGTGTTTGTGTTGTATTGTCGTCACAAGCTCACTAGTAGTCCTTTATTTACAAATACCTGGTAAGTCTTCAAGTATAGTCTGCAAACGTGATGACTGTTCCACTTCTAGGTTTGCAGGAAAAAAAATTAAAGCAAAGCTAATCATTGTATAGAGATGTTTTTTCAATAAAAAAAAACACAGAATGTATGGTTTTACTCTGTCTGCAGTGGCCTTTAACTAAATTAAAAGTGTTCCAAGCAATGTAATGTCAAATGTCAAATGTACCATTTGTCCTCTGTGATGATCCATTTGTTGTTGTTGTTTGTTTAAAATAAAAATAAAACATTTCCACAATTTCCGTGTTTCTAATTGTCTATCTTAACACAATATTCAGTTCCAATAATCCAATGTAAAGAAATAAACGTTACATTGGACACTGTCATACTGACACAGTAAAAAAAAAAAAAGCTGTATGCTCTCCGGGTTAACAAAAGAACTGCATACATTGCTAGCTAAGCAAAGAAAGCATGAATAAACATAGATAATGGATCCAACACAGATCATCCAATTTTGTTATCAAATTATTCCTAATTTCCATTTTAATGATAAAAGTCGAAGTTTTCGCTTCTTTCTTTGCATGTTATCTGTTAGTTTTCCAAATCTGAACTGAGTTGTCAAGATTTTTTTTTTAGTTATCCTGCTATTAATAGGCTCAACAACCCAGAAAAAGCATGTTGATGTTGCTGCTGCAGTGAGAAGAGAAGCGCACCTCGCTGCATAGACGATCTTTGCGAGCGGCTCTCGTCTGCAAGCAGGGGGAACTCCAGCTCTGCTCGGTGGGAGGAGTGTCTCGATCACTTTCTGCGCTTCTTCCAGGAAGTCAACTCTCTTCTTCTGACTGGATGTGGCTTGTTGTCACTCGTGACTGCCAACTCTCCCTTCCATGGTAAACTTTTCCAGCTGTTGGCCATGTCGGAGTCCCTGGAGCGCAGCGCGAGGATCAGCCAGCTGAAGGAGCTGCAGGTGAAGAAGCTGTGCGAGGTGCTCGACAAGTCCAGCGGCAGAGGATGGAGGAAACTGGGGGAGATCATCAGCAACGACAGGCGCTTCAAAGTCAGGTGGGCAAGCAGTTCACGCCACATCCAGTCCTGCAAGAAGTCACGTGCTTCTCTGAGGCTACAGCACGCAGCAGAATCTTATTCAGGATATATTACTGGAGTGAGACGCATCTGACCTCATTATACTTAACACCGATGAAGATTCCAATCACAGGAAGTCACTCTTCACTTTGTAAGTCACACTTGTAAAAACACAATACAGAGTATGGATAGTAAATGGATGACTGTGTTTGAAGTAAGAAATGCATGAATTACGAATCCATTCAGGAACTTTAAAGAGTCTCTATTGTCCCAGTCGACACAAGCAAATAAAAATGTCAGTAGAAACACACAAAATACGCTAATTCCTCAGCATTATCTGGAAGAATCAACAGCAGGGTTGCAGATAAAATACTCATCTCACTGGTGAGTTTTAAACACAAAACAAACAGATGGATAAGAAAGTATATAGTACTATAAAATACAGAAACTGTCATAAAAGGAACTTAAATATGAAGCAAACAAAATAAAAAAGTGTATGAGATATAAATATTTATGACTCATGCGTTCTTGCACATTTTTTACAAAATAAAATCAATTCACAGACACCAAAGGAATTTTGTTTTATTGTATGTGACATTGGAGGAAAACATTCTGGGAAGAGGTTGAAAAACAACATAGTTAAAAACTTTATCACCCAAACTTTTCTTGCTGGGTTTGTATTCAGAAAATCACACCTACATTAAAAATGAGAGGACACTTATAGATCTCAGCCTGATCAATGCAAAACCAACAACGACAACAAATGTATATCATTGTTCTGAAGATCAAATTATACACCAACTACCAAGAAATGGATAAGGGAAAGGTTGTCAATCTTACTATTAAAGAGGATAAGAGGTCTTCCAAAAAAAAAAAAAAAGACCAATGTGGATCGTTAAATGCCTTAAAAAGTGTCACTGGAAGTGTAAAAACGTTGGGCGTGACATTGATCCTGCAGCTCGGACGACATGGAGATGTGCTCGTTGAAGGTGCTGGAGCTGGAGGGCAGCCCGAGCCTCATGCTGCTGAGGCTGATGGGAGAGCGAGGCTGCACCGCGGGACACCTGATGGACTACCTCAAAGCTCTGGGAAACTCAGAGGCTCTTCAGTGCCTGAAGCCACCAGGTGCAGACCGACTTTGTTGTCCTTGTGCTTTATTTTAATCTCACAAGAGAATTCTTGGTTCGTTTCGCTGCATTGCTCTTTATCACCAAGCTCATCAGCAGGATTCAGTCAACTTTTACAAGGAAGCATGACGATGTACTTCAGACTTGTAAAGTAAAAGGGCCCGTATGGGGGTATGGGGGGGGGGGGTTTGAATGCGGGTGTCTCACATTAAATGTGCTCTAAGCAGAGTAAGCATGCTTTCCCAGTGAACATCTTGTGATTGTGCAGCCCTGCAGATCCTCATTCAGCCCCAGCCGGTTGCTCTTCTGTGTGGCCACAATCTGCGCCTGAGCTGCCACGCTGTGGGCAAATCTCCCCTCCAGTACCAGTGGTTCAAATCCAAAGAGGAGGTGAGCTTCTAAATATGCCCGAAAGACAGAATTCTTTCCATGTCTGCATCTTTCATCCACAATCTCATCACCTTGACATTAATAACACTGGTTTAGAGCTGTGTAAACACTTTTTAGCCTTTTGAACCTAACTTAACGACTATTCTTCTTCTTTTTTTTTTTAATACGTTTACATCCATTTATCTGCCATGTGCAGTCTGCATGATGCCTAATCTAGCCTCTAACCTCTAAATAGTTGTTTAGTAGGCTATAGCTTTACAAAGGCCACAAACATGTGGCGTGCTGCAATATTCAAATTAGGGTCTGAAAAGCACGACAGAGAAAATGTAATATGGCTCATGCAAATCAGACTATAGGTTTTGTTAGGACATTGAATTCAAACTTTTTTGACGCGCATTGCTAAAATCAAGATCTGAAAGGAAGTTTTAATGTATTCCAACAGTTATTGTGTTCAGTTTTTTTTTGTTTTAGCCTTTTTATAGATAAGTTAATACAGCAGTTTGGAGATCTCTCTCTCTCTCTCTCGTTTGTTTGTTTGTTTGTTTGTTTGTTTTGGACAGCTGGTAGATGTCACTCACATGTCCTCCACCTCAGATCCCGAACAGCGTCTCTCCGGACCTGGTGATCAGTCCGGTGCAGCTGAAGGACGCCGGCTTTTACATCTGCAGGGTGAACAGCGGCGACGCCTTCGACTTCAGCCAATGGGCTCAGGTGGACGTCCTGAACGTGGCCACGCCGTGCGGTGAGACACCGCAAATGTACACGTCTATACACATGGGGTCTTATGTCCATCTCTGTTTAATAGCAAGTCAAAATATTAAATATTCATTTATGTTAGACTTTCTAAGCAATTTTGCAGTCGAATACTTTGTTTTTAAGACCTTTTGGGATCTGCAAGCTAAAAAAAAAAAAAAAAAAATTTTTTGGAAGACTTTTTCTTTAGTATTAGTCAGTCTTCATTTCATCCTGCAACTGTCATTTCTGATTAAGTCATGGTTGTTATCCTCAATATTTGTAAACATTTTTGCGTGGTCCCCTTCGTTTTCTCACTAGATTCAGTTAAATGTGGCTTTCTCAAATTAAATATTAATTCCAAACTTATTTTATTCATTGTTTTTCCATCAAGTTTTAAACTTCTCTTTTGAAAGGAGCAAAGTAAGCCAGCAAACAACACATTAAACAAATCAAAACTCACAAGAATAACAAAGCAGTCCATTAACGTTTGTAAGACCTTACATCTTTTTTTTTTTGTCTCATTAAATTTCAGAAAGATGCAAAATATACTGAAAATCGTATTAATCGTGTCCTGTTTATGCTTGGTAAAATTTCTAATCCTGTCTGGAGAAATGATCAGTCAATCCTTCCAGCCTGCAGGATATTTCACAAACTGTTTGCTCCTATAAACAGGCAATGATTCAGTAATGCCCCTCAATCAGATATTAAGTTGTAAGTTTGCATTATTTGATGTTGAAAAATAAAATACTCAAGTCATACATTTTGATTGAGAGGCAGAGATCCAGTATTTGGGGACTTCACATAAAGAAGCAGTGACCAATTTTGAGAATTCCATTTAATGAATGCATGTGTCAGTACTTTTAATGAAGTCTTTGCTTTATTCAGATTTTAATGTTTTTTCTTAATCACCCTGTTTTAATGTATTTCTTTGAAAAGCACTGTGAATTGCCTTGTGTCTGACTGGTGCTAAAGAAATGAATTCGCTCTGCCTTACATTTGTACGATTAGCATAGACGAACACAAAATGGCCACACGGGGCCACGTTTCTGTGGGAAACGAACCCGTTTGATTTTGAACCAGGCTGAATCATATCCCTTCAGGACAGACTTATCAGTCTTTGGATGGCCGGCTGAAGTTGGTGATCCAGCCTCAGTCCCAGCAGCTCCACGTTGGCGAGACGCTCCAGCTGGAGTGTGGCGCCGTGGCTCGCCCCATCCCTCGCTTCCAGTGGCACAAGAACGGCGCTCCCATTGCCAACGGCACGAAGAGGAAGCTGGTGGTGAGGAAGACCCCGTTTCAAGGCTTTAGGCTTCTCGACGTCCGTTGGAGAAAATGTTCAGCGGAAACGAAGTGCGTCTCTTTCAGATTCCCCACGTGATGCAGGAGCATCACGGCAGGTATCGCTGTGAGATCAGCAGCAGCACAGAGAGGATGTGGAGCAGTGAAGTGGACGTCGTCGTAGGTATGTCACACTTCGCGCCACTCGATTCCCTGCAATAAAATCGACGCTGTTGTCATTATGTTTAAGTGGCCACCTGCTTCCTCTCTGAACTGAAAGCACCAAGGATATCTGTCCAGCTTTCATGCGCCATGGAGTGCTCTGAAGGTAGAGTTTGAAGCCCCGGTGCATGCTGTGGGGTGACGTTCAGCAGGCATTAGCTGCATGTGGGTGACACTGTTCGAAACTCTTGGAACCGCATGATCTGGGTCATTATCACTCGAAATCTAACCAACCTAAAGCACACAGGGTTTCAGCTGCAGGTTTCACATACTTGGGTCGTATTCGGGGCTCATGTCATTACCTCCAATCAGCCGTACACATCTTGCATCTGGGTTTTTTTCCATGAAAAGACAGAAACATTGTGGACCCCCCCCCCCGACAGTAAAGCAACACATCTCGCAACTGTGTTTTTCTCGTTTCAGATCAACACCCTTATCTGTTAGTGCTGATTAACAATCAGAAAACAATTAGCATAAAGTGTGTTCTATTGAACAACTGAAACAAGGTCCTGCATTAATCATGCAGTGATTTTATGAGTGTATGGTACTATCCACCAAATGTTTTTTTTTTTTTTTTTGTAATTTCTGTGAGTATCACGTGTTGGATTTTCATGAGCACATCTGATTAGGGACAGTGAATCTTGTGCATGTTGTCAGGTTCTGACAACACTAAGAAAATCCCCTTAGATTGGGAACTTTTTTTAATTGTAAATGAATTGGCACTCACACGGAAACTATTTGTTTCTATTGGTGACACAGTGGCTCACTACTTTCACCACCACCTGTAAAATTGCAGCAATACACTCAAAGTTAAGCACGTTTAAATTTCTGAAAGGGGATGATTTACTCGGTTTGTTAATCAAAATGACACATAATCCGCTAAAATATCAGAACCTCTTTGTCTACAGGTTAAAGGCTATTGAAGTCTAAAAAGTGGCTTTGGATGCGCCAATGGCACTGAACTCAGCCAGTAAATTCTGCACAACTCTTCATTTAGCAGAGCCTGAGTATTCCTCAGTGTTACAGACCTTTTATTAGTGTATGATAAACAACACTCGGCAACTCCATTACAGAGTACACAGTCTATTTATGACTGTCGCTGTAAAAATTGTGCTTTGAGTCAGTTGCACATACAATATTCTGCTTCTACTGTCAGTCTTTACAACAATACAAACATGTATTAGAAAGGATTACAATTTATTTCCATCTGTGGCTATTTATTCATATATTTATAAGGTTGTTCAACCTCCATAAATCCCCATCTTTGCACTCTTGTCCTCCTTTTGTAGAGATTTTTTAAGAAAAAGTGAGTATCAGGAAGCTGATTACAACAGCTTTATGGAAACTATCATTACAGATGCTTCCCTTGAAATTGGAAAACATTTTGCCTAAACCACAAGTTTTCCTAACTGTATCACTGATCAAGGAAGCGTCAGTTTGCTGCACTATAAAAACCCAAAATAAGAAAGTACCGCAAGTGTATTTGTTTGAACCAAAGTAACACAGACCGGTTTATATGGAGAATGAAAAAGACCATTTTTGCTTGCAATGGAACAAGATGTCTCCATCATTTAGACATACCATCTCATTAGCTGCTGAGAAATGTGGGACCTTTCCAGTGATTCAGTGTATACAGTATGATGTAGTTTCCCACTAAGAAGTGGAACTTTTCCAACTTCCTATTTACTTCTGGATTCACTATTAGCCCCAAACTGCACCCAGTCGCTCAGTTTGAGTAACTCCTTCCTGTTTTACCCATCAGTGGCTCCATTGTGTTGGATAGAAATTCGCCACATTACCGGTTTTGGTCTTTTCATGGAACTTGTTTGCGATCAGAAAATAACACCTGCACCTCTATCCTAATCTTCCAAATGTAATCGGGTGACACTTTCCATGTAACACACTTCCCTGTGTTGTTCGATCAAAAATGAATTATGATCAAGTGATTCCAACTTATCTGTGTTTTTCTTTCCCAGATGACCTTTACGCCATCGGAGGAGGTAAGCGTTACAATTCTTGACGGGCTGTTGCACATTCAAACACGTCCGTCTTCTTGGCTTTTTATTATTTGTTCCTTTCCTGTGACATTTTTTTTTTTAGGTTCTGAAGAGCTTTCCCCAGATCAGCTTTATGGTGAGTGTTTAACTTATGAAAACTGATCTTCACTGTCAGTTAAACATGGTGAACAACAGTTCACCAACCTTGTTTTATCTGAAGCTAAAAGCATCTCTGTATACATCAGTTCCTCTTTTGATATGGAAACCAAAATAAATATTAAGCTGCATAATTTCAAGCGGCAATACGATACGCATCACAGGGCAGGCATACGATTCAAATATGTCATGATATGTTGTGACACCCTAAGTATGGCAAAATATTGTGACTTTTTTCTCTTAAGAAAATGTTATTTTAGAAAACTAAAGAGACTTTCCCCCCCCTAAATTCAACCCCAACCTAACCCTGGGAATCTTTTTTTTTTATTATTATTATTGGCATAGTTCCACTTCTTTGTTTTTTTTTTTGAAGTTGATAAATATGTAAAATTTTATGTTAATGCATCATGAGCGAGTAAGACGGTGGAAAACATGAACTCTTCATTTGGATCTAAGAAAGATAGTACCCATTTGAGCAAAATCTACCACATACAGGAATGGCACGGATATAAATGTCAAGTTATGATGCGAACGCATTACAGGATCTTGTGAAAATGAATTGCATACAAAAAAAAAAACATTCAAACGCATTGTAACTGAGATTTTGGAAAGAAAGTTATTCTGGAAGCGACTGCTGCACACTGAGGTAGTAAATTAAGGATATGTTACATATTCTGATGTCTTTCTGTTGTTACACAAACTTTTTTTCCCCCGCTGGGTAAAACAAGTTTACACAACGCACTGTGATGAATCTTTGTTTCATAGATAAATAATTACTGTCAGGGCTCTTCCTCTCACCGTGTTGTCCTGCTTTTTGATGCCAGCGACGGACAAAGTGGCGCTGCTCATCGGCAACCTGTCGTACCAGAACCACCCGCAGCTCAAAGCTCCCATGGTGGACGTGTACGAGCTCACAAACCTCTTGCGACAGCTGGACTTCAAGGTGGTGTCGCTGCTGGACCTCACCGAGTCTGAGATGAGGAATGCCGTGGACGAGTTCCTGCTGCTGCTCCACAAGGGCGTTTATGGTACAGTGGTACATTATAAGGCTAGAATAGGTACAAAACAGTTAGGAAGTTATTGTTCGGTGAAATATTGCATCTATGTTGGAACTTCTTGGTAATAAATTTGATAAGTTTTGTAAAGCTAGTATATTTCTCTTTTAGACCACATACAGCTCCATTCAACCTGCACAGTGGAGGGAAAGTTAAGGGTATTTATCACAAGATTACAGTTAAAAACAGAACTGTTTCCCCAATAGCATCATAGTTTTTCAATGCATGTGCATGTATAAGCACACACATATATACATATTTGTTTTTCAAAGAAACAAAACTGTTGTTATTTAAATTGATCACTGGTTATAGTCATATTTTCTCTAGACTCATTGCAAATGCAGCCACTTGCTGTTCATTTGCACTCTATTTTATATATATATAATGTGTTGCGTGTACTCTTATTTACTTGTTCACTTATTTACACACCTGTATGGCATTATTATTATTAATATGTTCTATTATTTTTGTCATAACTATTTATGTTTCTTGTTTCTCTTGACCCGTTGGCTAGAAATTGGGCCATTAACTACTATTTCTATTAAACAATGTCTGAAGACTTGAAGGATGTGAAAACTCACAGATTTACAAGAGACACTAAAGACTTTATTGTGTGTCTTGTATGTATTGTTCAGTTGACTGTTGAAAAGAAATTCAAATTAATTAAAAATTAGAGTACGAGCAACAGAGCTGGGTATTTGGGTTGTCCCACAAATGCATGTTTTTTTCTTTTTTTACAAAAGCAGGAATAAGCAAGCATTCCTACAGTGTAAGGAAAAAGTTGTTGTGTGTATAACATTGATGTAATCTTACCTGTCACTCTGTAGGATTGCTGTACTACGCTGGCCATGGCTACGAGAACTACGGGAACAGCTTCATGGTCCCGGTGGACGCTCCAAACCCTTACCACTCGGCAAACTGTTTGTGTGTGCAGAGCATCCTGCAGCTGATGCAGGAGAAGGAGACCGGCCTCAACATCTTTCTGCTTGACATGTGCCGCAAGAGGTGAGTCAATTGACAGCGACTGGAGGAAAAGAATTTAAACGTCCACAAACACAGAAATATGATTTATTGCGAAATGTGCAGGGTTCCGAAAACAACCATCATATTTACTTTTGAAGTAAAACTATAATTTACTGTCTACAGATCACTCGTTGGTGACAACGTCGTTTTAGTCCTGTTTACGAGAGGTGACAGACCTGCTTTACTTAGATGTCAGGATACATTTATTTTACGTGTTTTATCCAGTATGAAGTAGATTTAATCACCATAAAGGATAATTACATTTTATTCCTCACTGTAGTGAAAATAATCAAACAAAAGGAGGCAATGGTGGGTTATTTACTTCTAGCATCTGGCAACCTGAATCTTCTGCATCTTAGAAGTTTTATTTTGCAGGAATATTCACGATGACAGCACTCGGAACGTCATACTGAAGGTTACAGCCAACATTGTCTTCGGATATGCCACGTAAGGCCCCGATTCCTTGTTCTGAAGTAACCGTGCACAGATTTCATCCACTCAAACTTTAAAAGGTAAACTCTCCCTCTTCCATTCCCCTCCTTCACCCTTCTTTAGATGCCAGGATGCCGAGGCCTTCGAGCTGAGCTCCAGTGGCTTCACTAACGGGGTGTTTGTGAAGTTTCTGAAGAAGCGGCTGCTGGATAATGAGAAAATCACTGTGGTGTTGGACAGAGTGGCTGAGGGTACGAGATGGAAGTGGGTAGAAAACAGCTGCGCTGTTAAGAATCAGGAAACTATTTCAGGTTCCTGCCAAATGCCTATTGATTGTACATTTATGACATTTCTCACAGGATTAATGCAGCTTTGTTTGCATTATTCATGTCAGCGCTTTAGAGGTTTGCTTGTGGATTCATGTGGTTGGTTTTAAAATGGGGGACAATTACTTAAGGATCCATTTATTAAATTACATCAGAGGTTTGGGTTGAGTATCTCTAATTCGAGGTTTTAGAGGGTTAATGGATTCAAAATGGAACGCTCCCCAAAGGGCCTCATGCACTTAACATTTATTACATTACAGCCACAGTTGGCTGCCGGTTTATGATTTCTGCTGTTTTTCTGCTCAGACATGGGTCAGTTTGATGCCACGAAGGGGAAACAGGCTCTGGAGATCCGCAGCAGTCTGTCAGAGAGGAGAGCGCTGACCGATCCCATTCTGCCCGGCGACAGTGTCGATCTTGCTCACGTGCATAGCCGCCAGTGGGCAAAAGCTCATGGTGAGTTTCGAGCCACAAATGTAGGTCTTTTTTTATATAAACAAGAAATCAGTTATGCACATTTAGTCAAACGCTTCATCAGCTTATTTTTATTTATGGATGAATGAAGGAGAAAATACTCTTTTTTTTTGGGGGGGTAATCTGGTCTTGTTGTGAATCATTTTTGAATTTGAAAAAAAATCACAAAATAGATGAAGTTGTTGAGTAATCTGAACTCGGGCAGAGAGAAAACACACTTATTTTTCACTCCAATGCATTTCCTGGCTATATATGAATCAATTTGAATAATGTTTGTTAACCTTATCTTTTCTGAGGTGATTTTAGTCTCAGCTGATTCCTTTGGTCTCGGCACATTACTGTAGTCACTTTTCTTGTCTTGTTTCTTTTGTATTTCTCAGTAATAACCTCATTAAAAACAAAATGATAAACACATAGACCTGAAAGATCTCAGCTGTTACAAGCATCACTTTGATAAGTTGAGTGTAAAGGATGAATAATCAGTGATGAACATGAGATTGTCTATTAGGTTCAGTTTTGAGCAGATATTAAAAATGTATTTGTCCTTCCAGATCTTCCTGAGAGCATGTGTCTCGACTTCGACTGTGGGGCTCAGATCAAGCTGGGCTTCGCCGCCGAGTTCTCCAACGTGCTCGTCATCTACACTCACATCGTCAAGAAGCCCGACGACATGTCCTTCTGCCAGGCCCACGTCACAGACTTATCACAGGTTCAACAAAGAGCGGAGGACTTTGTTCTTCAGACACTGAACTTGTCAGATGAATCTTAAATTGTGTTTTTTTTTTGTGCAAACTCCCCATTCTGACTGTAGGATCTGGATGTGGATCCCAAAGAGATGAACAGAGAGACTCCGGAGGAGACGGGGATCTACCTGCTGTCCAGCAGCCTGCCGCAGCACTGCCTCTACACAAGACTCAGCTCGCTGCAGAAGCTCAGGGTAAAACCTCCCGAAGGCAACTTTTTGCAAACAATACAAGGTCACAGAAGTGTGTACACCTTTACTTCAAGGTAGAAAGAGTTTTCCAAAACTCCTGTTGCTCTCAATAAGCCCTTTCTGTTCCTTTTGTAATAGCAATCTCTAACAGAAAATGTACTTGAAAGTAATCATGCCTGGTGGTGAAGGAGTGCCTAATCAGTGCCTTTGTTATTGAATATATCATTTATACACATGCAAACAGCAGTTACTTACAGAAAATGCCTACTTGAAAAAAACATTTTCTTCCATCGATTTGGCGCCCCCTGTAATGCGGTGCCCCTATGCACCACATATAGTTCATTCCCCCTTTTTGCGCCACTGCCAAAACAACTATATTCATCGTAGCAAATAACTGGAAGTCGGTAGCTTTCCTTCTCTTGTATAGAAATGGCACATTGTTGAAGTCACATTGACCTAATTCTTCTATGAACTTTTAAAACAATCTCTCTCCTTATTTAATGAGGGTATATCAAAAAAAATAAATCTTGTTCATTTTGTTCCCCACAAGTCATTCTCCGCCACACAACCAAAGAAATTGCTGCTATTTTCTCCCTCCATGCATCAGGAGGAGCTCGTCTTCACCGTGTGCCTTCAAGGTACCTTCGCCGCCATGGATGACGATCACCCCATTCACTGGACCAAAAGCGTGAACATCGGCAAGCCCCTGATTGCCCGGCTGGACCTGCATCGGGCCATGCGGCGGAACAGCTGTCTGCAGACCTGTCTGATGCCCCACAGCCCCTGCCACAGCCCTTGCCACAGCCCTTGTCACAGCCCGGGGCCGGAGCACCACCTCCACCTGCACCTGGGGCCGCAGCAGGCCCTGGACTGCAACCGCCTCTCCCCTCAGCACCTTTATGCCGACATCTGCGAGAGCTTCCAGGGCGCAGCAGGCGGCTGCGGGGATTCCTACTATGAGAACGCCGGCAGGGGTCACTGTCAGCCGGCGCTCGAGTCTGGCAGGTTTTCCAGCTCGCCGGGCCGGCTCAGCACCCCTATAGAGGCCGGGGATGATATCAACGAGGTGCAGACAGTGTTTATCAACAGCCTGCAGCTTCACCCGCAGTGAAACAAAGGATGACCTTTACATGTGTCTGGAACACTGTACTTCTTCAACTGGAAAATTTACATTTTTGTTTGCTGCTTTTTTTTTTTCTTTTTCTTTTCTTTTAGAATTTCCAAGTAATTCTAATTTTCTATGGAAAAAAAGGTCCCTAGTGGAGATCAGTCATAACGTAGGTGTAACAGTATTGCAACAAGGCCAAGTATAAGCAAACCTGGGGAAATCATATGAAGAGAAACATTACCTTTACTTTGTAAAGTAGGCTTTAATAGATTTGTTCATATTGTTATACGTTTGCTTGATGTGAATGTCTGATTGCAATTTGATTGTATGCAACACCAAAAAAAATCTTACAGTTTGATATGTACAAATCTTTATATTCAGGGGCCACGCGATGTAAAAGTGGTTTGCGTTGTGTCTTCCCAGCAAGAAGGGCTAGTTTATGGAGTGTAAAATTCTAGTCTATTGGACTCTCGTCTAATCTCTAGTCTCACTAAGACTAGAGATTAGCTCAAGTTACTGGGAGTGTGAAACCTGTGTGCCAGGTTTGGGTTTTAATCTCGGCTTCTCCAGGTTGAGTTTGCATGTGCCTGTGTTGGTTTTCTCTGGGAATTTGCTGCTTCCTCATGCAATCCAAAGAGGAGTTGTCTCTTTGTGTTTACTTGATCTGCTGACATGGTCTAGAAAGAGGGTCTCCTCAGATCTTGACACAGATTGTTTAAGTATAGAATAACAGTAAACGGATGTCTGTTTCATTTATCGTTACTATAGACTCTGACATAATGTACGACCAAATATGAGGCTGAAATTGGTTCATGTACTAGCAATTTTAACATGTTGCATACATCTTTGTGGTATCCATTTATCGTTAATAGTAATGATGACCACCGCATGTTTCTTTTTTTACATAGCAACAAAATAAACGTGTTGTAAAATTGTACATTTATCTGTTGAGAACCAATGTCTTTATTTACACAATAAATGTAAAATTCCAGTCAGAGTCCTTCATTGGTGCCACAGTTGGGAAATTTACCTGACATTCTGCATACGATGCATGACTTGCACTATTGGCACTATTTTTTTCTCCAATGAGTGTTTACATGCATGTTCCAACTCAATTTTCTTTTTTTGGGACGTATTGGAAGGTAATGCTAGACCTTCTCAGGGGGATCTGTGTCATACTTTTTTTTGTCGATACCGACTATTTGTCCAGATTCATTCCACCTGCTGGACCTCATTTCCCCCCCACACATGCTTGGATGGCCAATGCATGGCAGGGAGGACAACAGAAGAATGAATACAATGTAAAAAATAAGAACATTCCTACCAAAAGAGAGGTAATAAAGTGAATCCAAAGACCAAAATAAATGTTTTAGCTTTTAATTTCATTGTAAAAGCTGTGGTGAGCACCCTCACCTCACTGCAGGAATGTCATGGGTTCAAATACTGGCCGGGCCTTTCTGTTTGCAGTTTGCATGGGCTCCTTATGCGTTTTGTAGACATTTATTTGAATATATAATAGTGCTTTTATTTCTGTCTGTGGTGTAAGTATTTTTCATGCACCCTGACCTGTCTTGTCCTCTGTCTTTGTCCATGTTCACCCATTTTTTGTCACTTCGGCATGGGAAAAGAAAGTCTTGATTGATCGCTTCTTTCACTGAGATACAATTTTGTAAAAAGTGAAGCTGAGGTGTTTTTAAAATTAAGACTAAAAACCCCTCTATAATGACTGACCAGCTCAAGTTACGCTCCACCTGCTTCTCCCTTGGTACAACAGAAGACTTCAGTGGTGTCTCCCTCCTCTACACTGAGCTGTGAAAGTTTTCGAAAGAGTTCAGCTTCGGTGACCTGACCACAGTGAGAACTCTGTTTTGATATCCTGAGGTTCAGAGCAGCACGTCAGGGTTCGAGTTATTAGTATTGGTAGATTAAATTCATGTGATGCCACTTTTGTTCACCAGTAAGCAGTAGTGAGCCAAGTCTACTTATTATGATGACTTTTTATTATGACTTTGGGATTGTTTTTCTGCTTAAGTCTGTTTAAAAGCAGACTAAATCTTTTCATGAATATAAAATTTATCAAAAAATATCTATGTATTTGCAATTGGTTAGAAACTGCTCTCTCCAAGGCTTTGGAGAACAACAGGAGCTTGGACATTTAAAAGAGGCTAAACCACAGCATGTTTAAAAGCATGTTTAAACAGGCAAGAATGCCGTCCACGGTGGAGTCTGTCGTACTGAGATGCTCGACAATGTCGGATAAGGTTGTGAATGTAATTAATCGGATTTAGTGGAGGGACAGAAGGGTCAGTGAGAAGTGCGGTAGGTGGAAAAGAGTTGAAACCTTGCCAATAAAAGAAATTCAGGAAGTTGATAAAAATATTATGGAAGATAAAGACACACTTATTTAATTTCTAAACACTGCGAGCTGCTGCCGGCCTCACTGACCTGTTGGCTTATATAACAGCCATTGTGTGGGAGAATTGGGTGATCTGATTTCATGCAGCTCCACCAGGACCTCCTCCTCATTCAGACCCATCGGTCTTTCCTCCAATGGATTCCTTTCACCCAGAAAAAAATGAAATGAGAAGAATCATGCTTACAAGAATGTCTGCGAGTTTGCATCCAACCAAAACACAGTATGATGCGCAAAACGTGCTTGAACACAAGTCAGTGGGATATCTGTGATTGTTTATTTGATAAAATATGGATTTACGCAGGTTCATTAAATTAATGATGTTTAGTTATAATAATAACAGTACCTGGAATCTTGAGGTCTAGTTTAAGTTTCATTTGCAGCTAGGAGTTGTGCATAGTACAGAGACAACTGAAAAACAAGTCACAATGGGGCCTTTTAAAGGAGTGAGTTCATATTTCAAGGATAATGCGAAGATGTTTTTTTTTAGGACAGCCTGATGCTAAAGGTTATGAAAGGTTGTATCTGTGGTCGAAGTTACAGTTTCAAGTCTGCAGTTCTCAGACAATAGTCAGTTTATTGTAGTCAGAGTCACGCACAAGAGAAAAACAGTTAGACACCATCATTTTCCATCCAATGTTTATTTATGTAGTATTTTCATTTTTACAACATGATCAAGTCCATTGACGTTCATTGACGTTTCTTTTATGGCCGTCGTGTCATTTAATTCCCTTCAAAGGCCAGTCAGTATGTTATGTCTGTGAACAGCCCTGCAGGATGGCACACGTTGCATGAAGGCATCAAAACATGAACCCAGTGTCGCTGAATAATGGATGATGGAGTCAGCCTCCCACAGGCTGCAGGCTGATATCATGGCTGCGTCACTCGTGCAGCTTCAGGGGGGGAGGGTGTGTGGTGCTGAGACGATGCAGCAGCAGGCAAGCAGAGATAGAGTGAGAAACCTGCTCACTGGGAGGACGGAGGGGAAAATAACCATGTCAGCCTCCTGGACACAGCTCTCTTTTCAGATCCTCCTGCTTCTCGTCTCCTGCAGACGCATCAATACAAGTAAATGACATTTTGGGTTTGGTATTACCTGCTATGCGGTTGTGTTTTAAGCTCTGATCTGGCTGGTCTTTTCTCCACTAAATGTGAGTGTAACCTTGTGGGGAGGGGAAGGCACAGGACAATGTCAGCAGATCTCAACACCTTTACATGATTTTGCTTAATGCTCTTAATAAGTAAAGCTTATTGTATTTTTCAGTGAGCCTATTTGGACAAAACTAAATAAATAAACGAATAAAAATAACACTTGACCTTGTGGATTGAGTTTAGGAAGGGAAAAGAGGATCTCAACAACATCACCTTGAGAAGTGTGCACAATATTGGGAGCAAGTTGGTTTAAATTCAAGAGCGGAACATGTGGCTGTGCTCAATTACATCAGTGAATCATGGATGTTGATTAAAAAAAGAGTGGGGATCTTATCTGTGCTGAGGCTTCCTGGTGGAAAAAGGGGTGGATAAGTGAGGACCAGGATTCCTTCACTGTGCAGTATGTTTGTGCTCTCGTCGTGCATGTTTGAGGCTTCTTGGTGGGAAAAGGGTGGATGAAGGGAATCCAACGAGAAACACCTCAAACGTGCATGAAGAGAGCACAGACATGCTGTGAGGAATTCAAAACAAAAGGGGGCTGCACACACGCATGGTGCGTGGGAAACACTACCACAAAACACATCAAATGAATGTCTTAAAATTTTCACTACAATTTCCTTTATTTTTTAAGTAAAAGATACTGTTGTAATTAGTTTATTCACACAGGAAAGTGCTTTTACTTCAAAAGTGAAATGCAATTCAGAGAGTGTATTTGAGATTTCATGGTAGTTAAGTAATCAACCATTTGTGCACCAAACTTTAATAAACGGTTGACCTGAGGTAGCCATGTTGTGAGCCTTTCCTTCTGTTTGTAGAGCTAAAGCAACTGCTCAGTGACTTCAGCACTGAATTTTAAGTACTTGCCTGTTTTCCTTACTGACACATATTAACTACTAGTTTAAAAAAATGTTAAAAATTTACTTTAAGTGGTTTTTTTCTCCCTTTTATACCAGAGACACCAGGTGTCATGCCAACACAAATGGTTCCCACGACTCCTTTGCCAACAGATGTGCGAAGTGTCATTCTTAAAGGTAACTGTAGTGACGTATGATTCCATCCAGGATTTTTTTTTTTTTTTGAGAGCTCTCTTTTTGGATCGGAGTGATGTTTTGTTTCCTTTTGTTTATTGTGGCGCATACAGATTTCGGCTATTGTATTTACCACACGTTTGTATTACTGAATGAGCTGGTGACAAATTACATTGATAAAATGTGCTTTATTGCACAACCAGTGGTGTAACAACATTTCTCAGTCTGTACATGAAAACCTGCAAGATTAGTAGAACACAAAGAATTCCATATTGTAATGCCTGTGAATCTCAACTGCTCTTGTGACGTGAAAAATGTGTTTCCACAAGATACTGTGTGCTGGAAATGAAAGACACATTCGACAGCCAATGCTTGTTTGATGAAGCTTCTCTTCTGTGCTTCAAACAGGTGAAAGTCACACTGAGAAAATTCAGCTTTTGAATCCTGTCATCCTGACACTGGAGTGTACCTGGACCGGTAATCAGAAGAAAGCACCAAATGTAACGGGCTACTGGATGAAAGATGGGGAGGAAATTCAGAACAGCCGTCTCACAGTGGAGTTAGAGAACGCGCAATATAATCTCAGACGAGTGTAAGCGCCTAATCTGAATTTGATCCAACTAGATTCATTGCAAAATCATCTTACCTTGTTTGTGCTCCACAGGTTCAGTATTGTCAATGGAGAAAGCCTTGGAAATTACTCATGTGTGTTTGGAAATGAAGCTAAAATTGACTTTATCTTGGCAGGTAGGGATCACGTCCTGTCAAATGAATTATTCTTATAACAACCAGTTCTGTGTGAGTTACTGTAACCTCGTACTTGATTACTGTTACTAGTTTATTATCTATAATTTACTGGAGTTACTTCAAAAGTTACTGAAAAAGCAATAGTTTTGTCTCTAAAATAGGTTTGAGATACTACAGAAGTATTTGGTAACAGCGTCAATAATGTCAATCTGTTACTACTGCATTATTGCTAAAAGTGCTGCTAGAGTGTAGCAGTATTTCAACATGATCAAAACTGCTATCTATCTGACTGATATTTGACATAAGTCTTATCTGCTCATTAATAAAAAATGATCACTGGTGCAGGATACCACTTTTCTCAATTTAATCTCACTGTTTCCCTGCAGTCCCAAAGATTGGTGAAGTGAGAGACAAGCCCATAGTGAGCTACACAGGTGACACAACAGTGATCACCTGTAAAATGGAAGAAACCAAACCAAAGCCCAACACCTGGAACTGGTACAAGGACAATGGGACAGATAAGGTGAGAGAACTACCCACAAATATTTATTTATTTTTGCTGGTAGCTACCTTTTTAGCAATATTTTCTTCGTTTACAGTCGGGGGAGTTATTATAGTAGGCTGAGTCAATCAATGGAAAAAACAAGTCTACACAGTTTCAATGAAAATACACATGTGGCATGATCACATTTCTCATTGGTTGACTTCTTTTCTAATTAAATACATTTAGGAATAACTTGAAAATTGTAGGGACAACACTGAATTATCTAGACTTCTGCATTACAACATAGAACGTGATCTCTGTGGCAGGTTTGATATTTACTTTAATGCCTTGATTAAAGCACAATATCAAAGCCAGGAAACTGAATTTTCAACTATATCAGTGTATCGTAGCTGCTGAGGACGTTACCTAAATCACATTTACAGATATTAAATGATTTTCATTTATAAATGTAACTCGGGAATGTAAAATGTAATGTGAGACAAATCTTCAGTAATGTGTTAATTGTTCATATTTAAACTGAGGTAACATGACAATGTCACTCAAGAAAGTCTTTATTCAATGCTGATACAGGTGATCATGTGAATGTGCTTTCAGTCAGGTAAACTGAAGACCGCAGTGTGGTAACTGCGTTTCGAAAGTGTAAACATGTCTACTCACTGGACGCTGCTGCTGTGGGCCCACAGGAGCAGATCTTCCCTGCTGCAGATCCTCTTCAGTATGAAATCAAAGTGAATGAGTGGAAGACCCAGCTGACGGTGCACAACCTCTCCAAGGATGACTCTGGCTTGTATTACTGTGGTGCGGTGTACGCTCTCAGCACCACGATGAGCCACGTGGAGCTAAAGGTCAGCTATAGATGGGGATATTTAACCTTCTGCCCTTATAGATCAATTTGACTCAATCGCTTTTAGCTGCTGAAAAAGCACAACATAATATAATCACCAATTCTTTGAAATTTCTGCTTTTCATTGAACTTGTTTCGAACATATTATCATTTACTTCAGTATTTTTTGTAATCTAAGTCATAATACACATAATTTAAATGAAATCAAATCAAAAGATATAATTTTGATCTATTTCACTGTGGTTATGATCAAAGGCCTACCAGTTGGTGGACTATCACATTTGGAAAATGTCAGATTTTATTCAGGATACCGAGTTGAAAGTAATTTAATCCAAGACGCAATAACTAAAACACAGATGATTCACCAAGTGTCGTCTTAATTAATTTCACAGGTATTACTTAATTCATGTCATTATTAGATTATTACAGGGGAAGAAAGGTATGAAATAAGTTAGAACTTTTGAAACCAGGTAAAAGTGACCTGGAGATAACAGGAAGGGGTTTTCAAAGTATTCAAGCCTTCATAGAGATTAAACAATGATATTGAGATCTGTTACACTAAACTTTATTTTATTTTCTATTTGGAACCCCATTACCTCTTAACTGAAAAACTACATTATAACAAGATAATTTATAATTTTATCCAACAATCATTTCTTTCTATCATTTATCCTCAAAAATCAAAAGGAAGTAGAAATCCAAAGATTTGTCCTGCCGACGTACTCCATGAAATGTCACCACTGGTGGCCTGCCCCTCACTTTGAGAACTATTATATTAATGTGTGACAGAGTAAAACTCCAAATCAAGACTTTCTTTACATCATTTACAACAAAGCTACGTCCTCATTTACCCTCAATAATCCTGAACTGACTCACTCCACCTGACATTGTCATCTGTACCTGAGATGCATCAAGAAAGATTTAGCTTCCATTTGTAAGCCCCATATAGGTAGAGTAGAGAGACATGCACTTTCACAGGAACTTGTGTGGTTAGTGTCGCAAAGCACAAGAACAAAGTAGCACACAGACATACTTTACAAGAGCCACAACATTAACTACGCCAGGTCTACAATAATACAACTGTGTGCACTTTATAGACATATCTAACTGAGGGAGTCCATGAAAGTAAAGCAACGTCTACTTTTTGTCATTAACAAGCTATAACACCGATTGTGGCAAATGTCATTACTTGGTTCTGTCTGTGCTGAAGGTCATCACAATCTTGGAGCCCCTGAAGCCCTTCATCGCCATCCTGGTAGAAGTTGTTGTCCTGGTTGCTGGTATTCTGCTCTATGAAAAGAGCCAGTCCAAGAAAAACCTTACAACAGGTAATCAGAAAACGTAACTCTACGATTTGTCTGGATGTACTGTATGTAGTGTGTACTACAGCAGTATGAAGTTTTCCGTTAATGCCTTCATGAGTTATAACTGGCCGTATTCATTCTAATGGAGACAGCTGACACCGATGTCTCTGTGACTTAACTTTAAATCATGTTTTAATTCTAGAAAATGAGCCGAGTGCTGAGCAAAACGACACTGCGTGAGTATCCCAGGCGGCACTCTGGAGATCTTTCATCAGTATGAATTCGTTGCAGTTTCTTCTGATGAAAATATAATTTTTTGTGTCTCCACAGGCCACAAGTAGAAGACAACGGACCAGAGGCAAGCGGCTCAATTCGACAGCGCAAATGAATTTATCTGACAGTCAAGCGCAATTTAAATTATTCTATTGATCTTTGAAGGATTGTACGTTAAAGCAATATGCAGTTCTTTCTCTGCTGTAACCCACCACTTTGCACCAAACAAAGGTTCAATAACCAGCGCTCAGTAAGCATTTCCATGATTGTGAAGGTGTGCTTGAGGACAAGATTTGACTTTGTATCAGACAAGGACTTAAAGCTAAAAGAGTAAAGCATTTTACAGTTGAAGGGTCACATCCTGTGTCACCGCTCAGATCATGTGGTTGACTTCACCCGTCACTCTGACCGTATACAGATGTGAGTTTCCTCCTTTCCGGCTGCTACTTAAACCTCATGTCGTCTGTTCTGCTGTGGTTCGTGCATCACGGTATGTGAGCAGTGCCTTACACTCTCAAAAAGCAATGAACTAACCACACACTAAGCTTGCGATAACTGTACGTCACTTTCTCGGGGTTCCCCCTGCTATGTTTTGTCCTACACAGTGAAAACTAATAGCTTCTAAATCAAAATATATTCTCATACATGTAGAGGTCTGTGTATTATTTTTGTGTTGAAAACCAGAGGATCAGATTTTCTGTTAAATGTGACCTCTTTGACCTGCACTGTGTATGATTAAAATTACACTAAACATTACTGCCTTTGCCTCCATGCCTACTTTTGTTGTCAGCTTCAAAAGTTAAACTCAACTTACTGCTTTGTGGTTCAAGGTATTGGCCAGGTAGCAAAGCAAGCAGGTGAGTAAAACACAATAGTTTAATTAAAACCCCTGTAGAACTACTAAATCTCACTTTGATTTCTACTGTGAATGAGTTAGTGAAATGTTATTTTATATTCATGCACAGAAAAGAATGCATGCCAAAAGCATGAAGCTGAATACTTCCAGACATTAAAATATATACAGTATATTATAAAGCCCGAAAACATACCAGATGTCAGCTAAAAGCACTATCACACACAGTGAATTCAACTTTTCTGCATTTTTTAAAGCTAAATCTAAATCACACATCACTTTTCAAGGCTGTCAGATTCAGGCATTGTTATCTCAGTACATATGGATTTTATTGTAGATTATGGAAGTCTCCTTTGTTTGTGGGAAAAAAACAAGTTTTAAGTATACATTTTATTTTTGAATTAAATCATATGCCAACATCTGGTTCGTGGTTACAATAGGTACACTGTCTTACATTTTATAACCAAGCTTAAATGCTCTTAACTGTCACTGTGTTCTGTTTCTTCATCTTTCCTATGTATCCACCATTTATATAGCAGTTCAGGGTATTCTTTCTTCAAATCTCTTGCCCGAGATTGTTAAGGAATTCTCAGGCGGTTATTCACAGCTTACTGATGATTTAACTGTAAAACGTTTCCAGAGAGTTTATGCAATGCAATGTCCCGTCAGACCGGGAACAACTGCAAAAGCAACAACATTTTGTCTGTTTCAAATTTTTTTAATATTATTTAGAAGAGACATTTGTTTGCAAATCTTTTGTTGTATTTCAGTATTTTTTTTTAATCATGTTTCACCTTCGTTTTCTATAAATGACAGTATTATCAGCTTCGCTAATTACTGAAGGTTTTTGAACCACTGTCATTCTTAGCAAGGACTTTTAGAAAAGATATGTTTACTCTCATTGTAGTTTCTCTGGTTACATCCTCCAGTCTGAAATAAGAAAACTATAGCCATAGTCTCTGAATAAATCTTATTTTTGCTGAGTACATTCACAAGTTCTTCAGTGCCCTCCAGTGACGGGCTGCCCTTCCTTTAGTGTGAGTCCACAGAGGAGGAAATTATGAAATTATTATAATTACCGAGCACTTCCATCACAAGGACACTTTAGAATTATGGCTACTACCATTATAAATTAATGAAATTTGGATCGTTTAACTTAATGTAAAGATATTTCTAATTAAAATGAGGTTTGACTACAGTTAAAATACCTGTACTTTTTCTGTGTACTGCATGATAGGGGGATGTGGTTATCGATGTGTGCTTCAGATTAGAATATTGGTACAAACATCTCACAAACTTGGAAAAATTGTTCTCCAGTAAACTTTTATGGAAAGGCTCAAACACCAATACTGAATATAATTAATGGGAATTAGTTTAAACTTGCCTGACTTATGAGAAAAAACTGAACAATTTACAATAAATTTATATCAAATCACAATTATCTTCAAAAGTAAAACTCTGATTGGTTTATCTAAATCTACCATGGTCAAATAAAGACTTTTTGACATCTTATATTGCAAGTAATGAGATTACTCTGAAGTTACTAAAACTAGTCAGCACATTTTGTGAATATTTTTATGACTTCATGACTTCCAACAATGTTCCAGTAACGCAGTGCTAAAAAGTCAGATAAATCCAACATGTTAAAAAATTATGCAGGCAAGAATATACAACTGTGGGTTGAAATGAGAGATTTTAATTTTCTTAAATACATCCTGCATAATGGCTTGCATGAAAGACATCAAGGTCACATTTACATCAGTGTTCAGCATTTTTGTCCACCAAAAAGACCTCAAGCGTAACTTCAATGCTGAATCAATGAAGCATGTCACTACTGGTCGCAGCAGCTGCAGCCTTGGTTTTGCTTTTCAGGCACAAACATCAGTTGTTGTGAGCAAAAAGAGGGACTGCATCTGGCTGCATCTGTGGGTGGGAGAATGATCCTTCACAATGAATAATAAGCATTAAATATGCATGTGAAAAGTCACACACTGTTTCCTGTGATCTTTCAGAGCTCTGCACCGTATACAAATATGTATACAGTGTTCTTTTACTCCCGTTTAAAATCTGATTTTCCTGCTTCATCACATCCTCGTGTCCTTTACTGGTTTGTCACCTCCCAATAGAATATTTACTTTGACCACGCTGATCGCCTCTACGGCCGGTTCATGAGGAATTGAACCAGCAGTGCGAGGACGTCATCGTTCAGGCCCACCACTTCCCCGTCCTCCACCCGATCGTACAGTCGCAGGGACTCGGACCCCCACAGGAGGTTCTTCCTGGGGTTGTTGGCGTCAGTCTCCACGGAGAGCGCCACGGTGTTGAGTTGGTAGCAGAAGAAGGAGAAGAAGTGGCCGTCTGTGATCACTGCCTGGGATACGAAAGGCCGGGTCACATCCTCGTGGTTCCAGAAACCTGGAGAGGAGGGAGGGGGGACGTGACCACCAGAGGCTATTTCTGTCTGCTTCAAAGACTTTCACATCGGGATGTTGATCAATTCAACTTTTGAAAGGACACACTTTTAAACTCAGGACTCACCCTGGTACATGGCCTGAGCTCCTGTCCAGGCGAAGAGGCTGGCGAGGCCGTTGGCTCGCAGGAAAACCTCCACCTGATCAGACTGCTTCTTCCGAGCCATCCGGTCTCTGTGGAATTTGTCGGGTACCAGGTGGAACTGAGTGTGGCCGTAGCACGCCGGGTCTGGCAGCTTCGCACCTGGAAATCACACTTTTTCAACCAACTGATGCTATGCCTTTACTGTTATGCCATAAAGGAGCAAATATGCATACCTATAAAAGAATTTTTGCATGAAATTGAGAAAAAAAAAAAAAAGGAATTATCAAATGTTTTGAAGGACATATAATTTAGGAAAACTAAAAAAAAAATCTGACAAGTCATGTGTAAAATTTGTACCTGCTTCCTGTAGTTATAGAAACCATAAGTACAATTTAACTACTTTCAAACAGAGTTCCAGCACTTTGTTATGAGTTCTTTGCTCCTATTGGTGTCACAATCGGTGGCTTTGATTTTTTCTGATCTTCGACTGAACTCAGGAACTGTAATAATGTGACCCATTGCACCATCTGCTGGAACAAAATGGTATGGCAAGATTTCTTCAAAGAGCCTTGTATATTAACTTGAGTAGTTTAAAGCAACATTTTGATAATTATTTTGACATTTGATTGAAAAATATTGACTACATTTTGAGAATCTGATTTGATTTTTATTTGAAATGAAGCTTAAAGTGTTTAAAGGGCTATTATGTGTTAAAAGGTGCATTACATTATATATTTTGTGGTTTTCTAACAGAATATACGTTATCACAAAAGAAAATAATTGATGTTTGTTAACATAAAATAACCTGTGGAAGTTCAATAGCATTCAATTATGAATCTATCTTATAATTAACAATGAAATTCAATTAAATAAAAATAATAACAGCAATAGTGTTTGTCACAAATGGTTAGGGCTGCAAACAATCTATTGATAATTCCCTTTGTTAACATTCTATTGCGAGTTGATTTCTTTTCAAAATGCAAAGCCTTGGTCATCAATGTGCTCATATTTCCTGACCAATAGCCCTTAACAGCAGAATTCAATTCCCTGTCTTGGAGGAGTGTGGCAACATGAAAGATTCACTTTTCAGAAGCTGATGTTGAGCCACTACAGTAAAACTAATGAAAAAGATCTGTTACCAAAAAGTAATAATTCTGTCAGCCAACTAAATGTTATTGACTTCAAATAACAAACTATTTCATGAAGGAAATTACATGCAAGTTGTTTCTACAGCATGATCATTGGAGCGGTGACATACATAAGATACCAAACATGCAGATTATTAAGGCTATATGACTGATCTGGACGACACGGTCCAGAAGTGAGACGACAGGTGTCTTGTTGTTGTGTTACCTGTGAATATGTGGTTGTCGTACTGTCGTCTGAACAAGGGCATCAGGTTGGGAGCTAACTTGATCTCGGGTACCTCGGCTTCATACGAAGACTCCAGTGGAGCAAACTGAGAAAAGTTAAGGTGCAATGGTTTCAAATTTCAACACGAACATGAAAATGACTAAACAGAACATAATAAACCAACACCTCAGAGGGACAGCTGAAAGTATCATTATGCTTTCTGATTCAGTCATTACATGTTTGCCGACTGGCTTCACTTCTCTGAAAGACATTGGTGTGGATTGATTTCAAAACTGCCATCTTATGGCCCACATAGTGAGCACTATAAATTCGGCCCCCAAAACGTTTTTGAAGATACACAAAGACAATAAATATGTTTACGTTCTTATTTTTTGTCTCTTCTTAGATGAGATAATAAGCCACAATATGTCTCCTTTCCTCAAAATAGGGTCATACATTGGCATTCTCTACGATAATCTACAGATTATTTCCAGTGCACGACCTTACATGACAACATTACGTCCATCTATTGTTAGGTTTGGCCGATGAGAGATTTCTACCTGAGGTAGCTGCTCAGGTATCCTGATCTGGCAGAGCGGTCGGTCGTCAATCTGGAACCTGGTCGGCTCGAGGTGGCCTTTCCGGTGACCCTTTGGGATGACTCTCCGACCTCTCCTCCAATAGAAGTTCACTGCAGGACTGAAATCTAACAGAGGAACAAAAACATTAATAAATCTAAAGAATAGCCCCTGTGAGGGATTTCATCTTGTGTATCATCGTCATATTACATTGACACATACATAGTTATTAGAATAATGCCATATCAATATCCAAAGCAGTAGGTCAAAGTAGTTGCTCAAAGAAAATTGTACATAAATTTGTAAGTATTTCTGATAATTTGGACCTCAAAAAAACAAAAACAAACAAACAAAAAAACAGCAACAGAAAAGTACTTGATTGCTCTAAAACTCTGCTGTATAAAAAATGTTTAAGACCGGCACATCCTATAACAGATGAAGCATTCCTCTGATTAACACATTGACAATATTACTCTGCATCACTATGATGCATCTTATAATCATCAACCAAAAAGCATCTTGCTGGAAAGTGGGATCGTCGTACCCAGACTGGAGTGCAGCAGCAGCGGGTTGTGCAGGCCCACACGCAGGGTGAGTTCATTCACCAGGTTTCTGAGAAAAGGTCCGAAAGTCTGCTCCTGGTGTCTGTACAGGAAAGGTTCGCGTCTCTGTATGTGCCAGTGCTCCTGCAGGATCACACGCTGCACCAACGACCGGATGTCCATGAACGCCTCATCGTCGATGCCCGGCACTGAGACTCGAGTCCCGGCTGGAGCCTCCCCGACCTGCCCCGCCCCCGCGGTGAACTTCTCGGGCAGTCCCGGGATGTACGCGGTCTTAGTGAAGTGCTGGTACCATCTGTCCCCGTTCCGGGAAAAGGTTTGGGGGTACACTACGAACTTGAGTCGCTGGATGCGAGTGATGAGGGAGAGTTTCTCCTCCACCGAAGAGGCGCAGATCTTCTTTACGTGCTCGTCGATCTGCCGCAGCCGGGCCGATTTGCTTTTAGCCGTGAGGGAGGCGACTATGGGCGGATACGCGGGCTCCTTGGCCACGGTTTCGGTGTGAACACGCTGTTGGTTTTTCAGTAGAGACAGGTTTTTGGGGACCAACAAGGGCAGCCGTGTGCGGGCCGCCATGTTTCTCCGACGACCTTCCACTTGTGCTTCCGTTTCAATGGACTGCAATCTCCCCCAACAGCGCCCCTGCTGGCAACAATAAACACAACACACCCAAGGCTGCACCATAGCAGTCTAAACTATGACAATTCAGACACATGATTAAAAATAGGGAACATAAATGACAGTATTTCCATACTTGTTGAATTATGTGTGATGTGCATCTATATACACACAAATAACACATTGATGAACGTTCACTCGCGTAATAAATGCTGCCTTTGTGGACCGCTAAGATCCGTCGTAAATTTGATTGAGCACGACGAGATCCCGCAAATGATGAGACTATCTAAATTATACACTGCTCGCAGTGAAAATTATATATTAATACAAGAGCTGAGGTCGGCTTCGTCATGTGCCTTGTTTCGATAGCTTTTCATAGATTGGAGAAAAAAAGCATGGTGGAGAATCGACACGAATGAATTTACATAGGGTACTTGAAGGCATCACTGACACTGCAGTCCGGAGCGTCACGTGTCATAACGGCTGTGTTTCTTGTTTGACCCACAAGTCGACAAAGAAAAAGTTACTTTCGCTTGCAAGTTAGCAATGTATTTACGTCAGATTTTACGGACGCAGTTTGTCGGGAGCAGGCTGGCTCCACTCGGCCGTTTGCACCGTGTTTGTGGCGCACAGGTAGCTGCTCTGAGAGTCCCTTTTGCTACTGTCGTGCTCATGTACCTCTACCTGTCATTTGCCGCTGCCGCGGAGCGGCTGGACAGTAACTCTGGTGGTGGCTGCGGGAGACATGCCGTGCCCCTCCACCACCACCAGGAGGTTTGCTTTGTTTTGGATCCGTTTGTGTGGAAGTGCAGCCTGCAGATATCGGCTGCTGATGGCCTCTCCTCTGTGTGTCTCACCCCCAGAGACCACTGTGCACCAGAAGTGACGAGGTGAGGCTGGCAGAGGAAGCCAGCAGGAGGTACGGCTCTCCGGCCCCGACCATCTTCTCCAAAGTGATCGACAAAAGCATCCCTGCTGACATTATTTATGAAGATGACAAGGTAGACGTCCAGTCTGGGCTTTTCTCATTTCTACCGTGATAAATCAACACATTTTTTTTTCTATGCAATGTCATAATGCACACCGTCTTTTATTTTTTAAGTGTTTGGCGTTCAGGGATGTCAATCCTCAAGCTCCTGTTCACTTCCTTGTTATACCACGTCTCCCTATTCCCAGGATAAGTGAGGCCAAGGATGACGATACCGAGGTAGGTTACATGTTCATTGATGTTTATCCTTAAAATGGCTTTATGTTGAGCTGGTAGTCGCTTAAATTTTTTTTTTGACATTTTGATACTATGCCACAATAAATAAAAACTTAAAAGTTGAAATTCTAAGGTGATAATGGCATTATTTTATGTTGCAAGTGAATTAAAATGTGTTTTGACATTTCTGCATTAAATTTTACACAGCCGCATAAATGGACTTTCAGTCATTAATGCGAGTGCCAACACAGGGAGGTTGGCGCCAGACACAGAACTTGTAAAACCTGTTTTTCCCACAAGTCCACTTGATTTCAGATATGCTTGAACTGTCACATCTGCGTGCAAACTCACAATGACCTAGATTCACTCGAGTCATACACATCAGCTGTTAGACCTTCCTAAAAGTCTGAAAAACAAACAAGAAAAAAAAAGAAAACAGTATGCATTTACTAGACTTTGAGGTTAAGCACTACACTCAGTTGACCTTTGTGCATCCTTCCTGTAAATCTCTATTCTTCACTACTTTCAGCTCCTGGGACACTTGCTGGTTGTTGCTAAAAATGTCGCAAAGCAAGAATCACTGAGTGATGGATACCGAGTGGGTAAGTACGTCAGGTAATTAATACCACTGAAGATCATTTAGTCATTCATGTAAATGTAGTATTTGATCGTTCACTGCTGAATTTGCAGTGATCAACGATGGAAAGCACGGCGCTCAGTCAGTGTACCACCTTCACATCCACGTGCTGGGAGGAAGACAGATGACGTGGCCACCAGGATAATATTTTCATTGATATGTTGACGTGGTCATCACGTTTTCTTTATCGCTCTTTCTTTTTGTCCGTCTTTCTATATACATGACTTTTACAGCCTGACATCTGTCCATTCAAAGGTTGAAAAATTTGATCAGTCTGTTTTGTACAGATATATGTGAATATGTTGATTTTTGACAAATATAAAAATGAAAAGTAAATGCTATGTTTTATATGGATTCAATAAAGACATTTAATCTAAAAAAAAAAAATACATCTCATTTTTTTTTTTTTAACTGTTGTTTCTTCATTGTGATCCACTGTTCTGAGGTCAGATTGTTCAAAATGTGAAATTGTTTTTGGAAACCATCCAGAGCAATATTAGCTGATTGATGTGAACTTTGTAGAAATATAAGATAAAGTCATTTACTAAATGTAAACTATGCATTTCGAATAGGCTATTTCATGAGTAATGAATGAAAATGTTTAGACTAGTTTGTAAGGTTTGAAACTACTTGGAAAAATGATTGTATTATATCATGATACTGTGAGGAAGGTGTTTTTGATGTGAAAGAGTAGAAAATCAATGACGGTAAGAGAAAAGACAGTCGATGGAGGGTGAAAATCCAATTGATGAATACACAAATTTATATAGATTTACATTTTAGGAAAAACTATGCAAAATGTTATTTATAATGTGAACAAAATAAATTATAAAAGCTCTCGCCCATCAACAATTGTCATGTTTATGTGTTGAGAGATGATCATTTTTGGACTTCTGACATTCAACATAAGTTTAGAATGTGTTGTTATTTGTAGTTATTTGTGTTGGTTTTGAGATCTGCCATCCACATTAAATTAATGTAGGGAGAAAACTATTTATTCAATAATTGTTTCTTCGTTTAAAAATGAAGCACAGGCCTTGTTTTATTATTGGATATCACCAGTCATGGTAGGTTGTTCGGTCCACTATAGTGGCTCCAAAGTCAGCCAAAATTGCATTTGTCAGCCTTTAATATTATATTGAGCTGACAATCACAGTGAATGTGTTCACTTGAGGCTTCTTTTTGATGAATTTACGACTTAAAACAGCACCAGAATAGAGGAGCATCTCCCACAATCAGGCAATTGATTTGAATGATTTTGAATGAATTTATTGAGCAGCTTTGCTCCAAAAATTCATAAAATGTACCGCCGGCAAATTGTTTACTTTTATGATGAAATAATGTGTTAATTGCAGCTTGAATTACAATGTAAACAACCTTTAAAAGCATACAAAGTGCTTTCATTAATTGTTATTTGAGAATCATTGAGTCTTCTAATATTTTTAATGAATGGTCTCACTAATCATTCACAACCTTCACTGACTCGAGCTGTGGTGTGACTGGGTGGTGTGATTCAGTGACCTTGATGCTCGTGACTGAGGTAACTGTGTGTCACTGGAAATGAAGGGATGAACTTTTCCCCATATTTACTTGCTAAACAGCTCTTGCCTCCATGATCGGACACGGTTGTGAGATAATACAAGCTCAGCATAAAATAGAAAACAAGGCCTGTGCACATGATATGCAGAGACTATTATCCAAAAGCCTCATAATCTGGACTTTTCCTTAAGATGCAACATGCAATAGAATTTTCATAAAAGCACGTTGGAGTATTCATGATAGAACACAAGAAAAATTATGTTTTGCTCAATGACAGTGTTGTGGAGATTGTTAAGACTCCTGATACAGTTCTGAGTTACTTATTTATAAAGCAGTGATTAATGATAAATAAATAAATTAATGTGAAACATTAGCTGAGCTGCCGGCACGGTGTGAATGATTTACTCATCAAGCCCAGCTGAGGTTCCTTCAGATAGTAGAAGTAAGACGGGCTATGAGCCAGACGTTATCAGTCGCTTGTAAGAAACATATTTACCCAGTTACATAAAAGACAATGAGGAGCTCTTCTTCCTTATCCTCCTCCCCCACCTCCTGTAAACAAGACTCTAGTGAACTAGTAACCATTCGGACAATAGCTCTCACTATCACTGAAGCTCTATGAGGAAGACAGAGATAAACAGATGTTCTGCAGCTTCACAAAAAAACAACCAAAAGAAAACCCTAAAAACAAGTAACAAGCCTGAATGCTCAGTAAATGTAGTTAAGTTCATCCATTAATTTCTATGGCTGACCGCTTTATCTCAGTCGAGGTTGCAGAGGGTTGGCGTCGATCCCTGAATTGATCGCAAGTTCATTATAGGGCAAACACTCACATTCAACTGCAAGCTGAGCATCACCATCCATCCATCCATCCATCCATCCATCCATCCATCCATCTCCTACACCGCTTATCCTATTCGAGATCGCGCTGCGCTGGAGCCAATCATAGCTTACTATGAGCGAGGGAAGGATACACCATAGGTAAGTCACCAGTCAGACACACAGAAACAGAAAACCCCACACACTCACAGTCACACCTCGGGGCAGATTAGTGTCACCAATCAATCTCAAATGTATGTTTTTCGACTGTGGGATCAAACTGGTTTACCTAAAGAAAGTCCTGTGCATGCCCAGGGAGGACATGCATACTTTACACAGTAAGACTTTCGAGCCTGACCTCGATTGATCAAGGGTCTTTCTCACTGTGAGGCAAGAGTGATAACTACATCATCAGTGTGCAGCAATGTAAAAGTAAGATTTACCGTAGTTATATTTTCCATAAACACCTTTGTATTTGTTTGTCAAAGCTCTTTTGCAGTATGAACTCTAAACACGCTGTTGTGCCCTGTATTCTGCAATATGATACAAACTTTACTCTATCATCTGTTTCTTTAACTTCATCTGTGTTTGTTAATTATGGACCAGGTTATTGTAATTGTAATTGTTAGTAACATGAATTCTACAGTCATTTGGAAATGAAGATTGCTGAGATTTCTGGATGTTGATACAGTTTCTCAATGAAAAAAAACCTTTACCACCATTATGTTACCAAAGTGTCAATGTGGTCAAAAAGACGACAGTTGCACAAGTTTTGAGAAACTCTGTTATGAGTCAAAGTCTCTTTTAGTATCTTGCACCTTATCAAGTTTTATCATTATTTTTCCAACAAGTCCGATAATGACTGTCTTTACAAGTCAATTTGAGATAATAAAACCTGCAGTAACCCCGTCCGCCCCATTCCTCTGTGCATTGTGAGATCGTTAAATCTTTACTCCATAGAATAGTTCCGTCACCACGGCCAACAGTTGTCAGGAGCTGTAATTAATACAAACAAAGCAGCTTTTCTGGCAGCTGCAGTGTGTCAGGTTACAGGTCTGTCTCTGTGGCGAAAGACACAACCTTTGGTCAGTTTTGACGGTCGCTGTGATCTCTGTAGCAAGGTGTAAAGGAGGGGAGATTGTGCAAGTGTGCAGTTGTGGACTTGGCGTGAGCGCTGGGCCGGCTGCCAACCCCCTCAATAGGTCGACATTCACCCCAGGAGGCAGGAGGAAGAGGAGGAGGAGGTGGTGGAGGAGGAGGAGGAGGAGGAGGAACACATTGGGGGCAACAGTGTACTACCTGCAGCCGGGCAAAGGTTGATCTGTCCTCTACCTGACTGCTGCTCTCCAGTTGATGCCCCTCAGCACTCTCAGCAGAGAAGGTATGTGCTTATTTCATTCAATTTTCACTCATTTCTATGCTTTTCGAGTGCGTGCAGTGTCAGAGGAAGGTGATGCAAAGAGGATTGACTGCGTTTGAGGTTTAAAACTCCTTAGTGACCAATATTCTGAATTATCCCTGGGTAATAAGAGCAGACTTCTTGATTTGTTTACTCACCACAGACTGAATCTTTCCCACCTCTACCCACACCCTCCTCCCCTACATCTACTAAATTGACTTTAAAGACTAAACAAACAGCCGAAAGAACCAGGTAACGTCTTTACCTGCACTTCGTCTCTACTTTTCTGTTTGCTTTGTCCCCATAGGTTTTTCAAAGTTGTTCTTGATATCAGGGATGCGCCTGAGACAAGCTTTTTTGAGATTAGAGGACATTTGAACTAATTTGTGAATAATCAGGGTTGAAGATTTGTTATTTGTATTGTTGTTTCCAAATTGCTGTTTTGTAAGTTATTTGAACTTTGATCCAGACAATAGTGGACCCTGAGGTCAGACTGAGAGACTGCTGTCTTGACAGATCTTAATCTATTGTAGTTCTATTAATGTGGCTCATTGTCAGTTTTATCAGTGCTAATATTTGCCACTGACTGATTATGTTATATCACAGAGAAGGTACATCTACATCTGTGCAAAATCTGTTTTTATCCACTGTTATTGTTGACCTTAACAGGTAAAGATGTCTGATCTTTAAGAATTATAAATCAAAAAGAAATATTCATGCAATCTAATATAGACACAAAATACCAGATGTGTGACATAAAGTGTAACAAAGACCAAGACAGATGTCCTAAATGAAGACAACAAATTGATGCAAAGTAATTAAAGCAACATCCAAAGACAGAAATACACGCAGGAAGCAAACTTGGGTGACCAAATAAAGACTTAAAATTACTCAATTTATACACAAATGGATCAAAATAGGATGGAATAACTATTAAGTGATGCAAAATGATGAAAGTCATCTCAATTTAGTGATTCACATGTGTATTATGTTTGTCCCAGACACAAAATAGCCAGAGTATGACACAGATTTGCTACAATGAACAACAGTAGATTATCAAAATGAAGGCAAAAAGGTGGATTAAAAAAGTAATCAATGAACCCCTCAAAATGCACCAATCCAGCATGGGAAAATGGCCACACACAAAAAAGAAACAAAAGGCCTGTTTACCTGACACAAATTGATTAAAAAAGACCCAGAAACAAACAATATAAACAATACATTATGAAGACAATGGTTCAAATTTTGTAACTTGTGTTTGTTTAGTGCATCTTCCAGTCTGAGGAGCCGGTTCATAGGAGTTCACAGCTTCACAAATAATGACACTAGGGGACATAAATCTTTGACTCCATGGTCACGCTGATCTGAAGATGATTTCAGTTCATGTCTGAGTTGTGTACTCTGGGTCCTGGATGGGCACAGCCCTGCAAGTTTTTTATGAGTATCTCCTTATCAGGTGCTCTGCAGATCTTCATGATAACACATTCAATAAGCAAGCAGAAATAAGTTTTTTTTTAATAGGATTTAGCTACCCTGAGAAGCAACACACGTTTTCAATATTATCTTGAAGAGAAACACTGAAGCAGTGTTTTTGCAGACCTATCAATTAAAATACGTCAAGTAGTTTGTTGCATTGTTGGATGTAACGAAACTCAAATGACAAATTTCATCATTTTGCACCAGATGACTTAATTAACACTTGGCTAGACGTCAAGTAGTCAATTCACTTTTGAAATACATCAGGGGGCACATTTAGAGATACTATACTATCATTTCACTGGACTCTAGATCGAACTGGTCTGTATTTGTCCTCTGAACAAACATGAGTTTGACACCCCTGACATCAATAGTGCTTGCAGATGTAGCAATGTTTTCTGGCATAGCATGTGTAGTTTCAAAACTTGGGCCATTGCTGAGTGGGGCGGTCAATGGCTGTGACCTGTTGCAATGACTTGAATGATAGTCGGAGTCATAGAAATATTCAGCGGAGTGCTGTTACATAATAGATAACTATATCTGCTCTGGGAGTCTTGTTCATGACTGTCTTTTAATGCTAATGTGACTCGTCTTTTTTCATTTGTTTCTAGAAAATACAAGATGAGTACCAAAGAAAAATCTGTTCTGAATAATGGTGCAGCAGCCATGAATCCAAATACTGAAAGGTATGTCAAATATAGACAGATTTGATCCACTCACAGCTATTTGATTTTTGAAGTCTGCGTCTAAGTTGGGTTTTATCACCGACCGTCACAGCAACACATCTGAATCGGCACAGACCACACCAGAAGCTGCAGTGAAGAGAGACTCCTCTGTCATCCTGAATGAAAATGTTCCTACTGCTGACGTCCACACAGCAGCCCAGGCCTCAGAGGGCCCGAAGAGTGAACCTCCAGCTGTGTCCACCCCACCGGACCCCAAAGAACCAGGTAAGGCTCTGACAAAGGAGCTCATTTAAATTCATTCAATCAAAGCACAGTGGTGTCCAGATGAATCCCAACAAAAATAAGAAGCAAAATACATTGCTGCTCCTCAGACTTTATAATTTCGACTCTTCCATTGAATTCAGATGTTTCCATCATATTTCAAACACGCCCCCCAAAAAAGACTTTCTCATAAATTTCACATAAAAAATGTCTTTCATTGTTTGAATGCTGAAAGGCATCACACCTAGTGATCCAAATGTTTATTATTATTAATAATAATAATAATAATAATAATAATAATAATAATAATAATAATACCTTCGCGAACGAAGTCAGGTGACCAAGGTAGTTGGCTGAGAAGGTTGTCTCTGTATGTATGTATGTATGTATGTATGTATGTATGTATGTATGTATGTATGTATGTTTGTATGTATTTATTTATTTTTATTTTTTTTTATTTTTTTTTTCTATTTATTTATTTTTAATTACCAACATTTTGCAAAAACTACTCACCCAAAGTTCATGAAATTTTCTAAGGATGATTTGTCGTCATCTATGGACCAAAGGATGAGATGTCGCGAAGCGAGAGGCAGGTCCACAAAGTTTTCCAGAGGAAATTTTCAGCTTTCAGCTTTATTTAACATTCCCACTTGCATTTACTTCTGGAAATGCTAACCTCCAGTTAGTTAGTTCAGGCATAAGATACATATTCACTTTATGCATGTTAAACTGATACTTTCTATGCAATATCCCTGTACTTGAACCTGCTGGTTGGCCTGACTCTTGAACGTTGAACTCTTCAGAAGCCTGATAATGACTGATTCAGGTATAGCAGGTGTGTGTGGGAACAGTAACACAAGGCGTCAATCACTTAAGGCAGGAAACACCTGAGTTGAGCCTGAAAGTTAAGTGAAATATTCAAAAAATGCACATCTGGCTAATGGTGCCTCTGGGCTAAATGAAAACATGCTAGAGAATGTCATTTAAACCTGTCAGAGAGAGAGTGAAAAAACCCCATTATCAATGAAAGAATAAACAAAATAATAGAGACCATTCTTGAAATAGAAAACACAAAATTTGCAAGAAAAACAAGAAGGCATAAAATGTTGACAGTCAAGCCCACATCGTATTCACATTGAATTACTCCCTTGAAACAAACCTGATTGGGAGGTAGACACTGCTATAGCATAGCCCGCCCTTCTGTATCAGGTAACTGCATTCTCTGTTCGCTGCAGTGTGGGTGTGTTTGTGAGTTAGTGTGAGACAGCAGGTGCATAACACGCCCACAGGGAGAGTCTCGAAATGTTTGCGCGTCTCTTGTATTCCTGCCTCATCTTTCTCTGAAAGCACAAGCTCTCTCTGGCATCCACAAAAGTCTGACTTGACATCAATGGCGAGTATACGTGGTTGCCCCTGTTGTCCCAACGCAGAAGAGCCCAAGGAGGTTCCCCTCACAGCAGCCAACTTGGCAACTACCCTCAGCCCGGCCGAGCAGCTATGGAGCACCAGCAGAGATCAGGCGGTCAAGCTGAGGATGGAGAGCTCAGGTCCTGGCTCAGAGACTCCCATCACCATCCACCAGATGTTCCTGGAGACAGTGGAGAGGATGGGAGATCATACGGCTATGATTTTTAAGAAAGAAGGGCAGCAGGTATCATTCACCTGGAGGCAGTACTACGAGCAGTGTCGTGCAGCTGCCAAAAGTTTCCTCAAGGTATGTGTGTTTTACTTCTTACACGCGAACCTTAACTGCATGCAAAAACACACACTTTCTGTCATGTTGACTTAGCACTTTCCTACTTTTAGACTCTTTATTCTTAGTTTGTGTGAAGAAACCAATGGGAATCCTGGTCTGTTTTTTTTTATTTTTGTTTTTTTCATATCAGTCCCCTATTCTTTGGTATGCATTTAGTACTCAGAGGTAGTTTAAAACAAAAAAGAAGTTGTCAGATCAGCCTACTTGGCAGCTTTCCAAGAGAAACTCAACAATTGTTTCCGCTTTCATCTTTGCCTTTTGTTTGCCTCTGGGCTGTTTTTTTTTTGTCTTTATCTTTCAGCAAATGCATAACCTGTTGAATTGAGGTCAGCCGACTGTCCAGGCTTGGCTTGTAATTCATTTACTGTGTTTAAGAACATTATTCATCTATTTATTGTCATAAAAGTGGCAACCTTCAAAAGGCAATGTATGTACACCCAATGTGGTGCAGCTCTGCAGTTCTTATCTGGCTGAGCCATGATGTTGTTTTTGGCTCAGTCAATGAATTGATGTATGGAACTGACAGCCTCCACAGAAGCTCTTTCCCCCGTTTCAGCTCCTGTGTTGTAAACATACTTCTCAGCCTGTCTCCTTCGTGTGAGAACGGGCTGCCGAAAGCTAATACTGGGAGCTGTGAAATTTACAGCTTGGGTTACGTCTCCTCTTTCATGGCCATGTCCGTGTCTTATGAAGTGGAATGGCTGTTAAGACCAGATGTAGGTCAAAAATACAAGAAGTACTTTGCTACTTTTAATTTTTGAGGGTAAATGTCTTGTGTGTGTTTTAATTTCTTAGTTGGGGTTGGAGCGCTACCATGGTGTGGCGATCCTGGGTTTCAACTCCCCCGAGTGGTTCATCTCAGACATTGGCTGCATCTTTGCCGGGTAAGTATGCAGCAAAGTCATCTCTCTGGCTGAGACCTGAGAGATTGTATCGATACACGATACAAACCTCGCTGTCTGCTTTTGCTGTGGAGATGCCTGAGATGGCTGATTTGTCTCCAACATATCCAGCTGTCCATCTGTCTCACTATTTAGGTCCAACAGGTTTGAAACAATCGAAAAAGGACATGATCATACGCAGAAATCACAACGGGTTAATTATTATTGGAAAAATGTCATTTGAGGAACCAATCTAAGTTTAACATTGATAACTAAAAGCAATTCCTCTTCCTCAAAGGAACATCAATTTACAGAACCTATATAATTCCAATTTTGTTTGTCCCTATTACATTTAGATATAAAACTTTTAAAATAAAGAGGAGAGGACACAACAGAGCACTGAGTCCTGAGCTGAGACATTGGTGATGCTACCATGAAAGGGACATTTCACTGTATTTTGCACCATAAAGTATCAATAAAATTGGTTTTATGTTGAGATCTTTGTCATTTTTGTAGTCATTATTTGGTTATGTGAAAATATATACACATTTTCACCACATTTTTGCCTGAGGAACTCTATATTCCCAGTGGTTTGGGTCACTGACTTAATACACTCCTGAATATGTTAACCTTAACCTTATTAACTTCTGTTAGGTTTTATTTGATTAACCGATTCAATAGTTGGCGGGAAAAACCAAAATTACCCAAATCTACATTAAAACAATTAAGGAAATTGTCAACTTATATGTTTCCTCTTGTAGGGGTCTGGCAACTGGCATTTACACCACCAACTCACCCGAGGCCTGTCAGTATGTCGCTCTCAACTGTGAAGCCAACATTGTGGTGGTGGAGAACCAGAAACAGCTCGAGAAGATCCTGCAGGTCAGGCCCCTCTCATAGCACACCTGTTTCAAGCATTTATGAGAATACAAAGGAATCTGTCCCCATGTGGGCTTGTTTACATTGTCTCTTCCAACAGGTGAAAGATCAGCTTCCTCACCTGAAAGCCATTGTTCAGTACAAAGGCGAGCTGCAGCAGAGAGAACCAAACCTGTATACAGTACGTTTGCACGGCTCACATAATAAAGCAGAAAAAAAAATCATTGCACAAACCAATGCATGGCATTTTCTGCAACTCTGTGTTCATAGTGGGAAGAATTCATGAAGCAGGGAGAACAAATTCCCAACGAGCAGCTGAATTCTATAATCGACAGCCTGCGGGCCAACGAGTGCTGCACCCTCATCTACACTTCCGGGACCACCGGCAACCCTAAAGGGGTCATGCTGAGCCACGACAATGTGAGTCACCTGAACGAGACTTTCGTTTGCTCTTATTGTGATACTCAACAACCTGATTAAAAGTCTCTGCCAGGTTTTTTTCTGATTTGTTTTGAAGGCTGAAAGGCCAAGTACAGTATGTAAAAAAAAAAAAAAAAGTGTGGGATGCCGTTTCCCAACATTCATTTTTCCACAATAAATAATTGAGGAGGAAAAAAAAACCCATCTATATGATTAAAGTGCATATTTCAGAAATTATGTCATTGCTGGACAATTATGCATTTATTTATTTTTAAATAATTATTAGCTGTTGTGATTCTGATTCATGATTCAGCTTTGTGAGCAGCCTTTTCCAATTGCTAAAATCCAACCCTATCAAAATCAGACACCATGTTTAATCCTCATTAAGCAGCAGTAGAGAAGAAGAAATGTCAAACACCTCAATTGGTCTCATTGGTTTTAAGTTCCCTGTGGGCAGCAGCACAATGGCACCTCTTTCTTAGAGGAACTTCTTCACTTCACCGTGTCGGGTGTATGTTTGTTCTGATGGCTCTTCTCCTTTTCCTCCATGTTCAGATAACATGGACAGCCCGTACAGCGTCTTCTGTAATAAAGGCGGAATATGGTGTGGAGGTGTTGGTCAGTTACCTGCCGCTCAGCCACATCGCCGCTCAGCTGATCGATATATTTGTCTGCATGAGCTTTGCAGGGACCACCTACTTCGCAGAGCCAGATGCCCTCAAGGTAAATTTTCAACAGTCAGTCATGAAACAATAATTTATCGGTGTGATAGAATTCTGACTGTAACTGTGAACTTCCAGGGTTCCTTAGTGAATACACTTAAAGAGGCCCGTCCCACCCGTTTCTTGGGTGTTCCTCGAGTGTGGGAGAAGATACAGGAGACCATGAAATCTGCTGGGGCCAAGGCTTCCCCGATGAGGAAGAGAGTGGCAGGCTGGGCCAAGTCCATCGGCCTGCAGTACAACCAAAGTGCCATGAATGGGTGAGACAGCAGCATGGATCATTTATCAGCCTAAATACAAGTCTGGTGTTTGCTCTTGTCAACAGAATGTCTTTAAACACCGGAATTGTTAAAGATCAGTTCATTTTTACTGCAACAGTCACTTAAGTATTCAAGATGTTCCTGAGACAGTTGTGTGCTGCATATTCTTGTCTTATTGATAATTTTATCAACAATGACGCCAGCACTTCACATTGATCTGTCAATGTTCATTATATTTGTCTATTTAGTATATTTTTCATACTACGAGATGTCACCGGAGCACATATTTAGTCAGTGATGTAAGCAGGCTATTTTCCAGTTTCACTAACATTACAAATGTTTAATTTTCTTTACTATTAAACCATTGATCCGAGCCTTCAATGTCACAATGTCAATATCTGAGCAGGCATTTTTATTTTCTTTATCTCAAAAGGCAAAAAGTTTCAGTGATTTCTTGCAGATATGGGAGCAGAAAAGTGTTGTTGCCAATACTCCATTGACCCGTGTTGTGCTCTCTGGATTTAATTATTTGAAAGATTTTTCATGTTTAAAATAAAGTGTTTTTGTGGTAATTGTAGTGGAGCAAATCCTTGAGTACATTTTGAAGCTTATTATTCTCTAACAAAGGCATAATGAGGGTAAAAGCTTTTGTGGGAGGTGAAATGTATCCTAATATTCATGCACAGTCACATCACAATATGTACACCCATAAGCCATAACAGTATAACTACTAACAGGTGAAGCATCTCCAAAACTGCAGCTCTTGTAAGGTGTCGCTGGTCTGCCGTGGTCTGTATCAATCAAAAGTGCTCCAAGGATGTAAAAGCAGAGAACATGGTTATGAGATGCCAAGGCTCTTTAAGACACAGCTTCCCACTGAGGCAAATATTGGGTACAAATGATGTCTAATGGAGTTCATGCTTTCTCAATTCAGGTCTGTTTTTGCAGCAGTGGGCCCAACACAATATTAGTCGGGCCAACTGTAATACACATGCTGATGTGATATTCATCATAATTCTGATTGTGGCAATAGTTTATGCATCTGCTCTGCTGAAAGATGTTTGTTCAGACACAAATCTTTCTGATGTTTACAAATTCAGATCTAAATATTGTGCTAAATGTGGTGGAAATTTGTGATTTGTGGCAAACCACAACCTCGCACATAAGTTTTAGCCAAGATGTACATTTGACATGTTTTTATTTTTATTTTTGGTGATTACAGGGAGAATGCAGTACCATGGGGCTTCATGCTGGCAAACAATCTGGTCTTCAAGAAGGTGCGTGCAGCTCTAGGCCTGGACCGCTGCCGGTTCTGCCTCTCTGGAGCTGCCCCCATCACGAAGGACACTCTGGAGTACTTCATGAGTCTGAATATTCCCATCATGGAGGTGTACGGCATGAGTGAAAGCTCGGGTCCGCACACAGTCTCTGCCACTGTGCATGATTACCGCCTCACGAGGTCAGCAGAAAGCATTGTGAAGAACATAAATAAGTGTTTTAATTAACATGAGATTACTGACCTGTTGCTTGCAAAAACCTTACTTGGTGGGCTGGTGATGTCTCATAAATGAAACTCACATGAGTTAATATGTGTTAAGGCACTCAAGGCTGCTAGATTTGTCTTGGAATCACACTTTACTCGATTTTGGTCTACGCCACTGCCCCGAAGAAAGTTTTGTTCACTTGCTAAAAGTGGCATATGTATTTTATTGAATGTATCTGCTGGGGGGGCCAAAATGTTATTAGTACCAACAAATAAATGGTTTGCCAGGACATTTAAGCAGACATTGTTTAATCTTTTTTTTTTATTAATTAGCCATATTGTTTATTTTGTGTCCACATCTTGGTTAGAGTCTCCTGGCACATCATACCTGAGCACATCTCTGACTCTTTTCTCTCCAGCTGCGGGAAAGTGATGCCGGGCTGCAAAACGAATCTGAAGAATCCAGACATGGACGGTAATGGAGAGATCTGTTTCTGGGGGAGAAACGTCTTCATGGGCTACCTGAACATGCCTGAAAAAATGGAGGAGGCTCTGGATGAGAACGGCTGGTTGCACTCTGGAGACCTTGGAAAACATGATAAGGATGACTTTCTGTACATCACCGGAAGGATCAAAGGTAAACTGGATGAAAGTTTGGGGAAAACATAATGTACAGTTCTGAAGAAAATCACATAAGCTATTATGTATGTTAGCTTATTAGATTAAAAAAATGGCATCAGCATGTCTGATTACTCCCATTTTGTGTGACTTCATACTTATACTCCATTGGGTATTTACTGCAAAACATCAAATTGAGGTTTGTTAACATGGATTGAAACTGATCCCTTCGAGTTTACAGTGTCCTCACCAGGGTGGACAAACAGAAACACTGATCTATTTTTTTTAATGGCTCAATCCATGTTTGGTGTTGTCCTACAACTAATTCATATTGTTTGAGCTTGATGATACACAGTAGCATGGTGAAAGAAACAAAAAATACAAAAAAAAACAACTAAACTCTGCCAGGTTGTCATGTTTATTCCCAGCCTAAACCAAACATTATAAATTCACTCAACAATGACAGGAACTATGTGGCCTGAATTTTACTTTCTTGGAAATAAACAGATTTGCATTTGTTTTTGGGGTTTTTTAAATCGCTAGACAACTCTGCTTTTCAGTCTATGTGAAAGTGTTTTCAGGTCATTCCTGACAAAGCTGCTGGCACACAGGCAATGTAGATATTAAAGGATGTGACCAGTTGATAGAAGTCTTCCTCAGAGCTTAACCTTTGGCACACTTCTGAGTGGCCAACACAAGCGTATCCTGGTTGTCTGGCAGGTTCAATTTTGCTGCTCTGGGCATTTGAGTTGACTACGTTGTTGTGGTAACATGGCACAGAAGTTTCCGCATACTTCACCACACCCATGGAACGCGCTGCAGGTTTTTTCTTTTCCTTTTTTTTAGTGGCCTTGGTTAACCTGGATTAGCACACTGTGTACAGTATAAACATTGAGACTATTCAGCTGCTTATTTGCAGCATCAATACCAACATAGCCCCCTCAGGCCAGACGGAACTCTCTTGCGAGCTGGTTTTATCCCATGGATTAGGGTTAGTTGGTTTGTTCTTACATTTTTTGTTTTTTTATTTGTCCCTTTCATTGTATATATAATAATACAGTGCATCTCTTTGAGAAAATTAATACGGATTTAGAATAAACACTTTTAGGGTACTATTCACAACATGCAGTTATGTATGTTAGTGTATTAGCTGTAAATAAACTCTGCGGGAAATGAAACATAAAGTTCTGTCACTTCAACTTTCTTTTGCCTTTGCTTAAGTTTTTGTTGACAGTTTCCATTGTATTAATTTACCAGAGGAAGAGCACCTCATTAACTACTCAGTCCTCCTGAAAGCAACAGAGAACATGCCTGACATTCATACAAGAATCATTGGTATCCATCTTCCTTTAATGTAACATCAGCTGAACTTAAACAATGATAAATCATTAGTTTGACACACTGTCAAGTCAGCTAATGTCACACAGCGGCACTACGTTATGCAACACTTCGACATTTTGTTGACTCAGTTGAAGAGTGCAGTTTCTTGTGTCCGTGTGTCACAGAGCTGATCATCACTGCCGGTGGCGAGAACATCCCCCCCGTGCCCATCGAGGATGCATTGAAGGCCGAGGTGCCCATCATCAGCAACGCCATGCTGATCGGAGACAAACTCAAGTTCCTCTCCATGATGCTCACACTCAAAGTAAGCAAGGCCCCGATCCAGCAGCTCTGGTGTCCGTGGAAGCAAATGCAACAAATGCAGTAACAGCCCTCTACCAAACTCCCCCCCCCACCCCTTAAAAAAATGTCCCTTTCCCCACAGTGCAACTTGGATGACAACGGCGAGCCCACCGACGAGCTGAGCCCCGAAGCTCTGGACTTCTGCAAGAAGCACGGCATCAAGGCCACCAAGGTGTCAGAGGTCATAGCCAATAAGGAGCCGGCTGTTTACTCAGCCATCCAAGAGGGCATGGAGCGGATCAATGCCAGGTCGACGTCCAACGCCCAGAAGGTCCAGAAGTGGGTGCTCCTGGAGCGAGACTTCTCTGTTCCCGGAGGAGAACTGGGTCAGCTTTTTCAAATCATTATTTGCTGCCAAGTTGACGCAGTGTTCTATTACTGTCCGAAGAGAAAGCGTTCCTTCCCGATGTCGCTGTTTAACTTGTTTCCAATCGCAATGCTTTTGAGGTCATGTTGTCTTGTGACTGTGCCGCTTGCCAGACCACATTCCTCTGTATGTTCATTTAATTCGTGCTCAAGATGTTATCTAATGTTGATGCTGCGTGTCAAACGTATATACTGTAGATCATGATTTAGATCTGACAAACCTGTTTTGTTTTTCACTTTCTTCACAGGACCCACCATGAAACTGAGGAGGCCCATTGTTGTGAAGATGTACCAGGAGAAAATAAATGAATTGTATGGAGTGGCCGGGGAGAAAAAGTAGACTGGGCCGCACAGAAATCAGAGACAGTCATGAATAATGTGTCAGACCAGACATCAAAGCTGAGGGAAAAGTTTAAACCCTCAAGTGCTAAAGAGATTTAGCACTTGAGGGAAAGAAAATCTTGATTCTGATCTATTTATTTTTTAACAGGATACAGATAAGTGTTTATTAATGTCTGTCAGGGGAGGAATATGACATTTATGATATTAAATACATAATACTGTTTCGCAGCAATGGCCGATTTTGTAAATAATACGCCTGAATCATAGACAAATCTTGTCATGGCATATGCAGGGAGCGTACTAAATCCCTCGGCACCAAACATGTCACATGCAAGTTGGAAAGCACTTTAATGGCATTGGAAAACTTGTATAGATTCTGCAGTAAAAGCTATAAACCACAGATTGCTGTGGTCTGAAGGATGTCTAATCAGATGTGTTGTATTTCTGAAGTAGCAGTATGCATTTTAAGATTTTACACGATCAATTTCCACTGTTGTGTCATCTGGCACAAAACAAAACAAAACAAACAAAAAAATGAAGGCAACTGGAGCTGAACAAGTATTTTTAAAATGTGAGAAGAAATGATCCAGTCACAACGATGTGCAAATGGTAAAATGTATGGCTGAATGTGTCGTTCTCCGTGTACAGTGTGACACAAATGGAAGTATTTATTTTGTGATAGAGATTCTTTGATTGTCAATAAAGTGAAAAATTTGATCAGATTTCCCTGCTGGGTTACGTAACTTTTTTTTTTTAAGCAGAAGTTTTTGTAAGTGGATTTCACTTACAAAGATTCTTTCAACTGCCTCAACACGTCACATTGCATTCACACACGCACGCCAGTGGTGATTGCCAAGCAAGGCGCTTGACTTTAAGTTTGGGATTCAGTATCTTTCTCAAAGGCACTTATACATGTGGACAGGGAGGAATGTGGAATTAAACCTGAAACCACTACCCCTTTGAGCCAACGCTCTGCCACTTTGAAGAAAAAAAACAAAAAAACACTCTCCTCTAGTCTGTCCCCTCTCTTCTAAACATTTCCATGAGATCTCTTGAATTTAAGTCTGCAGAGTGTGTAAGTGTTACTAATAAGCTACAATCTTCTCCTTAAGTTTAATGTCCACATTTTGCAATGTTACAATCTCATAAGTAAAACTAAAATGAATTGAATATGAATAGATATAGCACAGACTGGTGGACCAGGCTCTTTTTTAAATATATCTTAGCTTATAAAGAGTTACATATTTTTATACAACAGAACATTTAAAACAACGGAGTTGTACATATGTACTGAGTACATTAAAATTATAAAGCGTCCCAGAGGATATGTTATGCATCACTGAAGTTCCTTGAGGCTGTCCTTTTTGAAAATCAAAAAGTGGTCACATTTTCATGAGATTACACCTCCAGCTGTATTTTGACATATTGCCAGATTACTTGTATGACCTGGATTGACCAGGAAAGTAGCAAGCATGGATAAAATCTGGTTACATCAAGTCAGAGGGTGTATTCCTTGTACACTGTTTTTGTTTTGCACACATAAACACTACCTCAAACTCACTAATAGCTCTTTTTTTCATTTCTCCATCCAACAGGATTTGTTTGGACTGAATACTGGTATAGTTGTGATGCATTGCTTTTGTGTGTGCATGTCACAGATGTTTCAAATTCCATTCACATCATGCAGAGGGCATATCAGATTGTATATACTGGCTGTGCCTGCTTCCCCTATCCGAGCAGTGAAGTTCTCAATCTCAGGTCATTTGCAGGTAATGAGAATAAAGCACAGCACGTTATCTTTATGTTCTCATTCAAGCAATAAGAGGTCAGAGGTTAGACTGATAGTGCATCTGATAAGTAGGTACATGTAAGTGTAGGTGTTTTTGTGTGTGTGTGTGTGTGTGTGTGTGTGTGTGTGTGCGTGACTCTCACAGTTTGTTTTTTACAAAGTGATTGTTCATACAAGATGTATTCAAATTTAAAGGCATTTAAGGCAGTATAAAGCAACAAGGTAACATCTAAACTTTATACCACATTATTCTGACTGAGTCTGTATTATGTTGCTTCAAGTCTTTGAATAACCTGATGACTCTGGTTACATGCAAACTGGCGGAATGCAGTCCGATATCAGCGTGTGGAGGACTTATCTGTGCTCCTGCATCCAGCCTGTACTTTTTCCTCTCCCAGAGCTCTGGGATGTTTGAGGGTTTATAGTGTCTTGGCTGTTCCTAGGACTGTGCTCTTCTGGACTGAGGTTTCAGATGCTGTTTCTTGGGATCTGCTGTAGCCACCGTCCTAGTTCAGGGGTCAATGTGCCATGTGCTCTCACTACTGCTGGAACTATGCCAGCTTTAACCCTCCACATCTGTTCTAGTAAAAATCAATGAAATGCAAGTGTGTGTGTGTCGGAATAACTAACAACATATTTTTTCAATTAGGATTTTTATTCACCCTAAAATGTCTGAGACATATTTGGTGGTTTGTCAAATAATCTTTCACTCACAGCTGACACAAGACTGCCTCCACGTGGTAAAACGGTGCATTACAACATGTTTCTCGTGCAGTGCAACGCATGGACAGAAAAGTGTCAAACAATTGTAAACAAAGAAACATTCATTAGTTCACATAAGGCAATAATGTCATTAAATGCATCAGTTAGCATTTCATACCCCAATTCAATAAAAACAGATTCTCCAGCTCAAGTATCATCTCTCACCATGAAGATGGTCCATCTTCATTTATCCAGGCTACAATAGAATAAAACTGCCTTCTCCTTTTAGGAGCTCACAGTGCTGACTCACTCAATCTGGAATAAATAATCAGATAACTGCAGCTTTAATTAGTTGTACTGCAACCACTGTACTCAGGGTTTAAAAGCTTGATATCTTCATGGTTAGAAGCAAGCCAAAGCTTGGGAGTTAACAGAGCTTTTTGTTGGATGAGGCGACACAAGCTCCCTCCGTCTCATTTAGTTGTGATGGCGACTCCCTGCTTGACCCAGGCGTTGCTGTTGAGGAGAGACAGCATGAAGCGAGCCACATCCCCTCTTCCCACAGGCTTACCGCTGAGGTTGGGCACAAAGTATCCTTCATGGGTCAGAAATTCTTGAGCTGCGGCAGACAGAGATTGGGATTATATTATTTTTTCGTTACATTCTTCAAAACAGGAAAAAAAAAATAAAACTTGAGATAAGTACTTGAAATTTGATGCATTAAGTCATGTGGGGAACATGGTAACAAGCTTGCACTGTGACCAAGTGGATCCTGAGGGCGCGAAGAAAGCTCTTCACTGAATGAAGCTCCGTTGACCTCACGGCGACGTCCAGACTCTCTGCTCTTACCTGAGGCCGGCTGGTTCTTGAGGCCGGGAGGGCGAACCACGGTCCAGTTGATGTCGTCGGTCTTCTGCAGAAACTTCTCCATCTCGTACATGTTGGTGAGGACGCTTCGAATCATCGGCAGCAGAAGGAAGCGGATCAGGAATGGGGACTGACTTCCTGAGTTGGCTGAAAAAGTACAACGACGACAAAGTGATGCTCAGGTGCAGAAAGGTCTTTTTTGAAGAAGTTAATGATGTAGAGATGTTCTCATGCTGTAGCTATGCCATCAATGGCCACATTTCTAGCCCGGTCGACACTGGCTACAGTAAGCATTGGCTTTAAAGGGTCATGTATTTTTTTTTTTCATACCAGCGATTTCTTTGGAAATCTACTGCTTTTGCATAACGGTGGTAGTGGGTGCGATCCACAACAATGTTAACTTGAATACCTCGGCAAATTAGAGATTTCAAAACTTTGGAGGTCAGCCCACCAAACATGAACATTTCAACAAATATTAAAAAATATATAACATTTAAGAAAACATCAAATGTCACTCAAACACTGTAAGTTGTGCCTAAAAGGTTTTTCTCCAGTTATTCTGGTTTAGTTTAGCATCTAAAGACATGCTGTTAAATTGGCGGCTCTAAAGCGATCGTAGTTGTGAAAGTGGTCGTCTGTTCTGGCCTGCAGCTCGTGACCGAACTCTGAATAAAGCCAATTTAAAAGATTACATTCAAGATTTCAATGAGAGAAGATCAACTGGAGAATCTGAATACCAATGAGGAAACACCAAAAGAGCAGTTTCAAATAAAGTGCCATTGAACGCAACCTCAGTATAAGAAACGCAGAAAGTGAGAAGCATTAAATGTTTGTTTGAAAGCCCAAGTGAAAACACTCATCTTCTGAAATGTAGTGCAAGTCATTCTCACATACATCATCAGGCAGTTAAGGTTTGAACATCACACAAATGACCGGCAGGCCGTCGTCTGCGTCCTGCACTTACGATCTGTGTACCAGGAGGTCATAGTGATGATCCTGTTGACCCGCGCCTCTCGCATGGCGTTGATGATAGACCCCATGGACGTACTGTAACCAGTCACCTTTGAGAGGAAGGTGGCAGGAAAACCAAGGCAGGACATGATCACGTCATGGCCTTTGAAATGACTTGTCAGACTGTCTGCTGTGAAAATATCCGCAGTCACCACCTGCAAATACAGAAGGACGGAAAATGACATTGTCTGCAAGTTTTAAAGGAGGGTGCAGTGTCTTGCTCAAGGACACTTGGACATGTGGAGGTGGCGAGATGGGGGCCTCAAACCCACAACATTACGACTGAGAGATAATCCACCCTGCCAAGTGATCGTCAGCCACACGCCGACCCTGTCCAAAACAACCATTGCTTCTCATGCTGACACGTAACTTCACACATCAGTGACCGAGGAGACTGAGAGGGCTGGGCCACCGAACCTTCTGTACAGGCTTAGGTTTGAGTGCTGCATGGAAAAACTAATTTGTTGAAGCTGATGTGAGGGATGAAGACTTCCATGGGTATAAATATAGAAAAACAATCTTTTTATGATGAGTTTCCATTGTGGACAGTTAAAGAATGGAAATTAAAAGTTGTGCCACATTTCCCTTTTAATCAGGAAGAAATAAGAAAAGTCATAACATCTTGTGATGGAATCTATCTGATACTTTATTCCACAGCTGATATTTTGATTTTTGTCATATTTTCTTTCAGGTTGGGCCAATTTGTCAAGGAAAATATACATTTTTTATTTGTTCTGCCCTGGGAAATGACTTATAAATATATATACATATCTATATAAATATTAGAAGGGAGCACTGCACATATTTTTTTACTCAGTACATATTTCCTGCCATGGTAATGATCAAACGCACAATCCACTGTGATCTTTCATAACAGTATTGCTACATGTACTCCATGGTAAAAATAAATAACTAAAATAAAATATCAACTGCATGCATGTTGATTCAATTAACATAATTTCAAGACGTACAGTACACTGATTCTTTTCATCAAACTAGTGGTCAGAGTTCTCCATTTTGCCTGCTGGTATTGAGGATTTGTGGGTTGCACAACGATCAAACTTGCTGATCCCTGTCACCAGCTCAAGACATTACTAGGATGTATTAGTAAATAACACACAATAAACCTGCTTTTCATATGAACTATATAATGACAAACAGCTGTTTAGTGGTAGCTGCTAATCATTTTAACTTAGCAACCCCGGTATAGCAGCAAAGCCTTTTATAAAACAGTTCCGTTCATCCGCTCCAGATGTTTTACTTCATATAAACCCCTGAACTTTGAACCCACATAATCACCTTCAGGTTGTCATGGTGCAGGGTGAGCTTGGCCGGGTTCCTGACGATGGCAGTGACCGTGTGACCCTGCTGCAGCGCCTGGTTGACCAGAAACTGCCCGGTCTGCCCAGTGGCCCCCAGCACGGCAATCTTCATCCTCCTGGTCGAGAAGCTCCGGTCGGGACAGTGAGTGTGACAGCAGACGACGTTTCAAACTCTCTGGAGCCGACTGCGTTCAAGGTCCCGCCCTGTTTCACAAGTGTGCAGAAATGATTGTCATGGTGCAATAAAGAAGCTCTCTATGAGACATTTAAGTTGGTCATATGACAATATTTGTGTTTTTATGATGTACCCTGGGCATCTCATGTATACTAGTCTAATTTATAAATCACTCATCTAAAATATAGATTTAACTTCACTAAAAGTAAATATACATCATGTGCCAGTTGCAAGAATACATTTAGAAATAAACACAGCAGCTTTTGGCAAAACTGAATTCGCAACTGGTTGTTAATGAGGTGCAGAGCTGCCATCTCCTCATCCCTTCATCTTTTGCCACACATAACAAAAGTCATGACTAACATGCTCATTATAACTTTCATAATTCATAATTATGTATTCGGGTAATCATTAATTTCATACAAGCAAACAGTTAGAATAGTAGTGGCATTACAGTAACACAATATTTTATGTGTTCTTCCCAAATACATGGACTTAATAAAGCTGGGAAAGTCAGTATTTTTCTTGACATCTTTTTTTTCTTTAGTACAAATACAACTTTGGTTTTGGCATTCATTTGACCTTTCTCTGGTAATTTCAATGCTGTAGCCTTTTATATACTTATATGTGTTTTTGATTAATTAGTAGACTCGTATAACGCTTCTTAGTGTACCATTTTCTTTTTATTTAATTTTCACTGGTACTTAAAGGATTATTGTCCTTACTTGTTTTGTGGTTTTATCCTTGTATTATCAATGGTCAGTAAAGACCTTTGATATACAATAACCTGCTTGACAGTTGAAAGATAAAGTTTGATAGAATAAAGTTTGAATGATGTTCACATTATCAAAACAGGCCCAACTGAAGGAGACAAAAGCAACTGCGTAGATATTCTGCAGTTGAAGTAACTCAACCACTTTTTAAAGAACTAACTAGTATGTGTAAACAAGCATTACCTTTTAGCTACTTACAAAAGCCAGTGTAAAGTTCATATATGAGACCAATGAATTAAAAAAAAGTTGTTGCTTGTGAGTAACTCAAATCGTTAACCAGCAAACAAAGCCTGTAAAAGATTGTTTGTCCTGTAAACATGCCAAGCTAGGAATTGAAAATCTACGTAGTCCTTCAAGATGTTTTGATAAGAAAATACAATAAGTCATCACAGACTCAGCAGGAATGTAGCTTACCAGTAACAACCTTTTGAGAAGAATATTGCTTAAAACTTTACAAAAACGAATGAGAAATCCACATTTGATATGTCCGATGAAGCTTTTGAACACAAGCAGAGCCTGTGTGTTCTTAAAAGAACAGATGATATCTTTGATTCGACCAGCAGAGTGCGACTGCACACTGCACGTCTTTGTTCTGTCTAGAGTTGACTGAATGGAGTCTTTTCAAAGCGGCGGCCGATGACGAGATTGCCAGTCAGATGTTTGCTGCAGACACTGAGCTGATACCACTGGCTGATACTGATTTCATATCCTTCAGAGATATCAGACGTAGGATGTTTGTGAAGGTTGCTTGAGGCTACGCTCAAGTTGGCCGAAGGTCGTGCAGAAGGCTTTACTTGTCTTTCTACGAGGAATAACTTAAGTGTGTTTTTTTCCACTAAATTTGTCAGTTGTGATATAACTATTTATTTATTTACTGTTCCTCACTTTTCACAGTAAGTCTTGTAAGTTTAATCCCACCTCATAACTGTGCAGGTTGCACATTGAACTCAAATTGACTTAAAAGCTGTTTGCCCATCCATCTTCTGCACAGATGATCCCATTTCGGGTCAGTGGGGGCTCCACAGGGGTCATATTATCACTCACACCTCCAGGTAATTTAGAGTCACACATGTTCCTGAGTTGTGGTCGAAAATATCCTGGGGAAAAACCAATGCTCACCCACACCTGTGCTGTATACCGTGGCCACCCCTTTACATTATTCTTAAATACAGAAACTTTCAATATTCAGGAAGTAAATATGAAAATGCACTGTTTTGTACTACAAAGGTAAAACACAACTATAAGATTTGACACACTTGCAGAAACGGTAACATTAACATGTGTTGGGAAACTTCACATACTGAAGATGACAAACATGAATAAATGGGTCACGTGTAAAAGCCATATTGTGGCTTGTGTATTATTATATTAAATTTAGGGTTTTAATCCCACCGCCTTTGAAATTCACTCAGGATGCTGTCAGGAAGGGTATTTTGAAAAGTCAAACATGTGGATCTCATTCCCTCTTATGACCCTGGAAAAGATCAACAACATTGGGAAATCCTCTATTACAATATCGGGTTGGCCTCTACCATTGAAGGTCAGTAGAAGCTGGATGATCTCATAAGTTTCCCTTTTGGAATGACCCAGTAAGAGCTGAAATCTGAATCCAGCAGATATGTTGTATGATGAGCACAGAGAGATGTTCACAGCCAATAGAAAACTAGCAGAATTGAAGCAGCTCTGTGAGGATGAATGCTACTGGAAGAGATTGCTCAATGTTATTATAGTGAGATGATGCTCAAGCAGTTACAAAATAAAAGTTTTACTCCTCTTTTTCAGAAGCACTGTAAATATTTATAATTTGTGTTAAAAAAACAGATTCGTATTTTTGTTTGGCGTTATTAGATTATGCAAATTATGCACGTGGATACTTGTAATTTAGATGTGGATCTTAGATCGACCTTTTTAATCAGTTCCTGCAGAAATCTGAGAATTATCAAACTGACCATCCTTTCCATGATCAGTACGTTCTACGTCTGCCTTTGTATATGTGTGGCAGATTCACATGTCTATCCCGGCATTAGATTTTGCACAGTAGTCTTCAGAGTTTCTGCATCACAAAATAACGTCTCATTGATCACCATCGGTGCTCGTCGATTCTTTAAACAACGTGTCCTTCACACACACTGACATGTGCACAATGTGGTTACTCACCGGGTCTGTATCGCTCCGGAGCTCTCGGACCTGGTACAATCAGATTTCGTGCCGTCAGACCTGGTAAAGTCCGATTCGACCCAGTCCCAACCCCGTCCTGCCACTGCGTCCCGCTGTCACACATGTAAACATTATGAAACCTTCTTCGCTCCCTTCACTGTGGAGTGAGAACTGCTTTGAGCACTGTGCACACCGCCGCCATCTAGTGTTCCGGAGTCAAAACTGCAGCTCACGTACGCAGTGCAAGGCAAAGCATGTCCACAGACAAAACTACTTCAGGTGAGTAAAATCATATCATATTAAAACAACGTTTTCTGTAAAATAATATCATTTTGAATGTGATGCAAACGCCAATTATTGGCCTATTTTGCTTCCACCGAGACAAACTGTCCTTGCCTAAATGACAAGTGTATTGCTGTTTAACATTAATATATATATTTGAAAGTACAAGTTTACTTTACATGTCACAGTGAGGCCCACTGTTTGGAATCTCGAATATCTATTTGTCAATTTCCATTTATAGAGCAACCAGAGAGAGAGAACATTGCTGTTGTCTCTGGTTGCAGAAGCACATGTGAGGCAGTGATAAAAGTCCCTGTGCTTTGTTCTAATTAACTTATTGTTCTGCCACTTGTGACATGCATCACATTGTAAATCAGCCTGGACAAATCAAGGATGTTACCTGCAGCCATAAAATATTTCCCTGACCCTCTCTGAACAATTAATTATACAAGTGCACAGGTTGAGCTACCCATCCTCATCCACAACCTCCAAGAGAAAACTGAATCTGCAGCTTCTGATATCTCCATGGTGGCTGTCTTCTTCCTCTTCCTGGCACTTCCATATTATAAACTTACCTTTCAGCCACGGCTTTCAACCAGCAACTTAGGATGTCCCAGGGTCCGTCTCTTTAATTTATTTTCTCTTTTCAGTAATACATTATTATATCCGGGGCTGCCTGTCTTTTAGGGATTTCTATAATGTTGGCACAAATGTGACATTTATTTGAAAACATTGTGAAGGTAAAGGATCAATGTCACTTGTGTGACCTGATAATATGGGATCGGTTGAGTGATGATTGTGTATCTTAATTGATGTGCATAAATATTGAATTATTCAATATCCACGGAAAACATTTTTTTTCAAGGTTTATATATATTTTTGTTTAAAACAGGATTATTTGTATTTTAGAAGATTGAAGTCTTTAATGTACATCTTTTTTTTTTTTTTTACATTTCCATTCATCCAGTCTAGTGTTGCTTGTATAAGATCTGATTGGTGTGCCCCATTAAAATCACCTCAGCTCACATGTAAACACAAGCTCAGCATCCTGTAATCAAAAACACTTACAAAAACAAGCCCAAAAACAGACGCTGGCCTCCCTCTCAACCTGGATGTTTACCCCTGCTCTTTGCCGTCTTCCTATATAAAGACCGGTCTAGTCGCATCAAGTCATTAGTTCAAGTAATCCACTTGTAGCTTGGTGCGTTGATTATGCGATCACACCACAGGAGTAAAGACTAAAGCAGCTTCAGCACAGTCTGCAGAGCCGCACAGCGAGGATAGCAACTACATACATGAGGCCTCTCTGTTAAAAACCTGCTATTGCCATTCAGTCACGTACAGTGACCGGTCCGATGGACATCCTGCAGTTTCTGGCCTGATCGTGGTGCGATGGAGGAGGATGCAACACAGCAAATGGCTTTTTGAATACTTACTGAAACTGCAAGCTGACAGCCGAGTAACCTGGGAAGACGTGCTGAAGAAGCTGACCACGTAAGTGAAGAGCTCCTTAAGAGAGCCGGAGAAGCTTGTTTACATATGTTTCCTATTTTTTTCACAATCTGGATGAAATCTAAAGAAAGTCTTACCAAAGTTTTGGTTAAAAAAAAAGAAAAGAAAAAGAAAATTAAAACTAAAACTGTTTCATGATAGATGCCTGTAAAGACGTGAGGCTTTTTGTGTTTTCGTGAGTTGTTCTGACCCAGTTTTAGAACTTGCAATTTACTTAATGTCACTTAAATCATCCATATTTTTTAGAATATAAATCAAACTGATGGCTGTTAATCTTCATGTAATTCAAATGATAAATTGGGGTTTATTCCAAATCATAAACACTCAATTCTGCCTCGTCTCTTTCTCTCTGTAAATTTGCTAAAATCTGTGGGACATTAGGTCCACTTCCTTTATTTTACATGTTGCTTTATATAAGACTTCCTAGAATTCAGATCTAAACAGTCCTGGGCTGCAGGATTGAGGCCAATCAACGGTCAGGAGCGAAACAGGAGATAATGAGATTAAAAGGGCACAAAGTTTAGCATCCTCACATCCCTACAGCTGCCGTATCTCCTCTGTGGTTTCCTGAGCCCTTTGACCCCCATCGGCTCTCTGGAGCACATTGATGTGGCTGCATCTCCGCATCCTAGAAATTGAAATGGTCAATATGGGGAAAAGGGATTTCCCCCAAGGAGATCAATAAAGTTTTAAAAATTGTGCTCACGTATGCCTGAAGTCACCCAGGTATTATGTGCAACACCGACTGTGAAGCTTAACATAGTTCTAAATTGTTGAGGACCTTTAAACAGACACATATTGGACAACTTGTTGATGAATGCCTGCGTACATGTGATGTTGTGACAGGAACAGTCATGGGATGTGGCGTCACGAAGTCCGACCAGTTCCACAAGCAGTCTGGAAAAGGTAAAGCTGCTTCAAACGGATAATACAAACTATAACCACCTCATACCATGAACCATCTCAGTTTGTTTATATCCTGTATCTGTATTATCTTTCATTGTATTCATGCTCCTGTGATCCTTTTCTTTTTGTCTTTCCGCACTGCTGCATGTAGCTGTCACAAGTAAGAAACATCTGTCACATCTTTCTTGGAGTTGTTGATATCTGGCAAATGTTGGACATAAATTCTCTTTTCACATATCTGGATCAGATTTAGTGGTTAAAAATAAGCTACTGAGCAGATTATAAAACAAAGGAGTGTATGTTTTCCACCTGCTTTTGTCTATATTGTCAAATTGAAATCGAAAAGCCTCAACCTTGCCAGTTGTTATTTATAGTTTTGAAAGCAGATTAAAACATTGTACTTTGATGAAGTCTGTGGTTTGTGAGTTGTGTGTTCTGAACTTTGTGATGGGTTAGGGTTTAAGTGATTCAAAAGAAGACACTGATGATATTTAATCTAAAAGTAGGAACTGTCTTTAGGTTACTGTTAGTTAATATCAGATCTCTATATACAAGTGATGAATTTAAGCCATTCAGATTCTTGAAATTCGTAAAGAAACGTAAAGAAAGTCCCTCGTAAAGGGACTTTGTGTATCTAAAAATTGACGTGAGCCTGTTACAATTTTTTGTCAGACTATACAACGTGGTACAAGAGAAGGTTTTTTTTATGCGTTTAACAAATTTAGCAGCCACTGCAGGTTCTTCTTTGTTGAGAAATGTGAGCTGAATAATTTCCAGTTACTACTAAATTCTTCATATTAGCAATTGCAAATGGGAATTTGACAGCCACAAAATGTTTTCCAGTCTTCTTCACTATTTACTAAGATAAATATTGTGATGCCAATAATAATATATCGAAACCTATACGAATAAGTGTGCTACTTTTATAAAATAAAACCACCATTCGTACATCTTTTGTTACATTTTTGATCAACTACAAACATCTGTAGAAGAGGGTTTGCTTTTACTTGGCTTAAATTAGTATATTTGTCATGTGTTTCATTCAATGCACGGCCGACAACCTTTCATTCAGAAGCAATGTGATATTAGAGAGTGTGTGAACAGGTTCCAGTGGACACATGACCATCAAAGTTTAGCACCTCAAAGGTCAAACACTCATTCCGGGGTCAAATATTTGAATGTTATTGCTTCCTATTGTGTGTATTTCCATGAAAACAATCTTGTCCTTTTCAGCCGAGAGAAAGATGTGAATTTTAATGTTATGTTTGTCTCTTTTCAGCCATGAGAGCTGCCGTCCTCATCCAGCGATGGTACCGTCAGTACGTCGCCCGCACAGAGATGAGGCGCAGATACACATGGAACATCTTCCAGTCCATCGAGTATTCCGGAGAACAGGCGCAGATAAAGGTGACACACCGCCTCATGTGGCTGTATTGGACATTTGTTCACAGATTCACTCAAGACCTTCACTTCTTCTCTCCGTGCAGCTTTATAATTTCCTCGGGTACCTAATGGATAATTTCACCCCGACATGCAATGAACGTAAGATCTCTCTCCGTACGTCGTGGTAAGTTTCCTCCATTTGTCATGTTGAAAGTTAAGAGGATATCTTTGGCCCTCGCAGGAAATTTAATATCGCACATCTTCCGAGAGAACGAGGTTTGCCGGGATGCAGAGTGGGAGCGGTACTTCTGCTACCAGAACATCGAGGTTCCTGAGATTTATTCCGGACCTCATCTCACCTTCCCTCTGACTGTGGCGCAAGCTGTTGGCCTGGTCGAGGCCTTCAGGAACAAGAAAGTAAGATAGATTGTGTTTATGTTCCATTTTTATGTGTAATTACACCACTAAAGGAGAACATTCGTGCTCACAAGAGGACACAGTAACAAGTGAGGACCCACTTAATGTCCAGAAAAACATTGTTACATGTATGTAACCCATCATGTCGACTCATGCTTTGAAGTCAGCTTAATTGATATATATATATATGTTGATTATACATTTGCATATTTGAAATTAATGCTGGTTTGGTTGTAAAACGTTGCAAAATGTTGGAAATGTCCTGCTGTCCGGCTGACCATCCAGTTTGTGATGATGAATATCTAAGAGCTTGTTGATGTCTTTTGTATAAATGGGATTTTGATGCAGCACTGACAAACGTCTGTCCAACGAGCTTGAGTAAACCATGAAACGCGGCTGCTTGATTGAATCTCTGCGTCTGAGGCCCTCTTGCTGACAAGTCTCTCTCCCAGTAGCAGCTGCACTCGCGCTACGTCCTCCAGCTCCTCCTGGAGACGTGGAAACTGCTCCGCATGTTGCCAAACATCAGCCGCATCTCCACCTGCCACAGCAAGGAAATCACGATCTGTGGTGAGATGAAAGCAAGACAAGATTTCTGACACCGATTATAATGTTTTTTGATAGATGCATATAGTAGAGACTTGAGAGATGGTGGGATTTTATAAGTAAAAGAAAGTTAAAATCAGCCTTTTTGAGTCATCTATTAAGCCCCAAAATAGATGTGTCTTTCTCTATTACAGACATGTTGACAGCCGCTTAATGTTTTGTTCTTTGGAACATTCAACTCAGTCAGTGTATGTATGTTTTTCAGGGGATTTGCACGGACAGCTTGAAGACCTTCTTCTGATTTTCTACAAGGTCAGAGCCTCTAAACATAGATTGAGCTCGAGGTTAATGTCCAGTGTGTATTGCCTTATTTAATTTCATATTAAAGCTTTTAAATTCTCAGTAGTGTCATGACACAGCTTTTAGGGATGCTCCAACTACAAGCTATCATAATCAATTGCAAAGATGATTTCTACTGTTAAACAATAGCTTTTAATAAACTTTGTTTCCACTTAATTAATTTGGTGTGTGAATCTAAATATATTATATTCATCTTGAAATGATAGCAGTTACAGTCCGAATGGTCTGAAATTAAATAAATGCCAGTAAAGCTTGAATTAATGTCAGCAGATGTGGTTTTTCTACTTTGTGTTCCTCTTCACATTTAGAGTTCAAATTGTGCCCTTAACTACTTGATTTTGCTGCTCTGTGCCTCTCAGAATGGCATGCCGTCTTTAGAGAAACCCTACGTGTTCAATGGGGACTTTGTGGACCGAGGCAGAGACTCCATCGAGATCCTCCTCATCCTCTTTTCTTTCCTGCTCGTCTACCCGAGTGAAGTCCACCTTAACCGAGGAAACCACGAGGACCACATCGTCAACTTGAGGTGGATAGAATAAAAAAGCTACTTGAAAGATCGTTAAACCAGTCATCTTATTTGATCTCTGAACAGGTTCATAAAGTTGAGTTTCTAACCTGTGTTTCTCTGGTGGGTCTAGATACGGCTTCACCAAGGAGGTGTTGACTAAATACAAAGTAAGTGCGGCAGCCTGACACACTGCCACAGTGTCCTCCCATCCACAGGTTGCCGTGAGTGTCTCGCTTCTGCTTAATGTGTCCTGATCCCTGCTATCTTTAAAACTGCAAATCAAAATAACTGCTGTCACCTTTGGCAGTCCCAGGAAAGCTCAATTATAGGCCCCCGCCCGACGCACGCAAACGCGGTGCTTCTCCCAGCTAAGAGGATTTGAGGTCATTAAACCAGATGGCTGCAGGACATCTGGCCTCTGATGAGTGAGACAGGTTGAGCTGGTCCCTCAGAGGAAACCTCTGACGTGCCAAATGGTTCAATTGTGTACTCGTGTCCCACTTTTCTGAACGAGACGGGGCTGGAATTCTTGCGTCACTGACGGTGCAGCGTTTTGGACGTAAACCAATTCCTCTTGAATGGGATTCAAATCATAACCTCAAGAGACAATTCAAGCGTGAATTAGAATAATTGAGGTGTGGTCATATATTTTTTATTCTCCTGATTTCATATTTAGTGTTGGATGTGTTAAATATGCAGATGAAAAATTTTAATATTCTGAATTCAGCTCTAAAAACACAATTATTAAAAAATAGTAAAAAAAATAATGAAAGGTAAATAACACAACAAAAATATAAAAAGTAAAAATATAAAACTTTTAAAATTAAGCAGATAAAAAGGTTTATTTTGGTATGAAAGTAGCAGATCACAGCAGGAGAACTCAGATATTTCATTGAATGATTTCACTTTCATTGGGTGATCTTTACACATCATCTAAGAAAAGATTAATGCTCTTTAACACCTTTGATAGCAGACAGTCGACCTGTCCTTCATGTCTGCGTTTCACTGCAGATGCACGGTAAACGTATCCTGAAGCTGCTGCAGAAGATCTTCAGCTGGTTGCCATTGGCGACAGTGATCGACCAGAAAGTGCTGGTCCTGCACGGAGGGATCTCGGACACCACGGACCTCGGCCTTCTCACCAGGCTGGACAGACACAACGTGAGGAGCCAGCATGTGGTCAGCTGCTTGAACCGGGACTGTGGCAGTCTGTAACCAAATCTGCCCTCCTCTCCCTTCAGTACATCTCAGCACTCAGGCCTCCAAGGAGGAGACATCACAGCTCGGCGGGGACGTCCCTCGACTCGGACATGGAGGAGGACATCTGGTCCACCAACAAGATGTTCCAGAGACGGCCGTCCCTCACGTTCCCCAAGCCCATGGGAACGAAGGACTGCTTCCACAACCGCTCGCTGCAGGACTTCTCTGATCGCATCAAAGCCAATATGGAGGAGATGGAGACCCGCAGGAGACAGTCGGTCGTCAATGCTCCCGTCTGCACTGCAGACAAAGACAAAGACAAAGACACTCTGTCCACGTCCACTGACTCTATCAGAAGTGACCCCGTCAAAGACGAGTGGAAGCAGGTGAGGAAGCAACCACACAGAAATGATTCATGACACTTTTTATCCATGTTTCAAAACAGACAGACAGAAATGATACACCCGAGCTTACATTCTCACAGAGGCTTTAGATAATATACTGAGATAAACATCTAAAATAGATAAAGGTTCATTTTAAGGAAATGGTTGTCATGTTTGCGTTAAACCACACATCGATCCTACATTTCATATACATTGAAGTTGTTTGTCAAGCTACATGTTTCTTATTCATATCAGTAGCTTTATTCATGTATTCTGCTTGTTGGGTTATCTGATAATTTATCAACAGAAGTTCTGAGAATCTCTTTTCAGAGTTTTTTGAAGGCGTTAAATATGAGAAACTGTTGCGACTCTAGAAAGATGTTTATAAGATGGAAGGATGCATAGTGATGCTACCGTCCTGTACATGTGAACCTGGTGTGTAATCGTCCCCTTGTGTTTGTGATGGATTGAAAATGACTAAAAATATCTGAAAATCAAAATGAATAAATATGAAGCTACCTACCCAGACAATTTAACAATCAAGGACTCCTGTTATGACTGCTTGTATTGCGTGTGCGTCGGTCTTTAGACCTGATGTGATACGATTTAGATTTTTCGAACACGTACTCCATGAACACCACGGAACGTTTCATTTATTTTCAGAATAATAGAGTTATTTAAAAGCTTCACATGTGGCTCTGGATGGAGAATTGTGTTTAAGGTTAAGTCCTGCATTTCTAAAGAATTAACTTATGAAGCAACAAAAATTTATATATTTCTATATATTTTATATTTATTCCAAAATTTTGGAATGGACTTGAATAGAGAAAGCAATATCCTTCTTTATATGTGTTGTCTATTTGTTTGCTGTGAGCCGTCACAGGATTCCGTCTGAGGATGTGATGTGGTGTCGTGACTTTTGTCATGGAGAGAAGGATATTTTTAGTAAGCGGTCAGGTCAGTTCAGTTCAGACTTTATTTATAAATACACTTTATTTATCCTACGGGACCTCAGCACGACAAACACTTTGTCTGTAATCAAACCTCAAGTTCAAGGAGGTGCTGTTGATGTCGTGCCAATACGCAAGGCTGGAAATACTGTAATCCACAGCACCATTAATCTCTCAGATTGGGAGTCGCCAAATAAAACGTTAAAAGTTATTTCTGGCTCTCATATGTTGCGTTTGTTCAAGCAAACTTAGAAATTAAAATATGTCACATTGTGTACTGAAAAACATTCAGTTATCTTAATATCATCTGTCAAAGTGAAAGAGAATTTTACCAAACTGTTTAAAACACATTTTTATTTCATGTAAATGTTCAACGTGAGACATTAACAGAAAAAGTTCAACTCATGTAAACACTGTCTTCAAGGTGGCTTTTGGAGTTTCTGAGCAGATTTTCTGTTTGATTTGCTGCTTCACTGATCTTCCCCTCTCCTCCTGAGTTGGTTATAATGCATCTAAAAACCACAACAAAGCAACAACAATCTCTCTGTTAGTCCATTTCACTGAGTACAATGTAGGAATGAAACATTTATTTAGTTTGTTCTTTGAGTCATATATAGCCTGTAGGAATTCTGGAGTGGGCAGCCACTAAAATGTATGTTTGGTTTATTATTAATATAACCCTGCTATGGATTCATAAATTTGAAATGAATGATCTCGGGTTGACAATATAATGTCACATGAAGCAAACTCCTGGGATATCAGCTTCTCCTGTAAGGGAACAATAATAATCCAATTTCTCTGCTGTCATGACAACTGGAGAGACAACAGGTTGCCTCAGACTATTTCCTTCTCTGTGTCCTTTCTGGTTGATTCTTTTCTACTTTTCCAGTGTCCACGCCGCTAGTTTTACCATGAGGCCGTACATGCGCCGCTGTGTCAGAGCCCTCCAAAACAACTTCAGTGCCTTTCACCCCAGTCTGTCAGAAGCAGACTCCATGAGAACCTGCCGTCTACAAGTGGGGTTTGTGCTCACAACCTAGCACTCTGCAGCCTGACTGGCATTGACAAGAGAATGAAAAAAAGAGAGCCATTTGATTATTGCTGAGGCGTTCAGTCTGACTGTAAAAGTCACCTGATTAGATTTTGGTATTGAAAGTTCTAAATCACTTTCTGAAGCATGTTTATGTGGCCTTCACTCAATGATTCACTAATTGTGACAAAGTTTCATGCGAATGTCCGTCAACAGACAAGAGATCATTCACCAAAGACAATATCAGCACATGGCTCTCGTGTCATTTCCCCAAGTCTTTATGATGTTGCATGAAACTTTTACAGTCATTTGTTCCAGGATTAATCATTAAAGTATTTGATATAGCAGATGCTGATATCATGACTGGAATAACAGGATAGTTTATCAACCAGAATGTTTGTTTGTTTTTTTCTTAATAAATGAAATCCCCCTGCTCTGGTTGTCTTGTGGTACCAGGTCCTGGACCTACTGTGGAGCGACCCGATGATCCAAGACGGCTGCGTACCCAACGAGGTGCGAGGCGGAGGCTGTTACTGGGGCCCCGACGTCACCGAGGACTTCCTGAACCGACACAACCTGCAGCTCCTCATCCGCTCCCACGAGTGCAAACAGGACGGCTATGAGTTCTGCCACAACCGAAAGGTCAGCTCAGACTGCGAGGCGCTTGACAGTCCCGCTGTCCGCTGCCTCGGCTCGGTGCTTCATCGCCTCAATGTAGTTTGGATTGCTAGATTTGCCTGAAAACTCACAGGGTGTTCCTCTATTTAGCATCACTGTGATCCTCCTCCTCCTCCTCTCTTTTCTTTGGTTTCCTTCAGGTCCTCACTCTGTTTTCTGCTTCCAATTACTACGATGTGGGAAGCAACAGGGGAGCTTATGTGAAGCTGGGTCCAGACCTCATGCCTTATATGATTCAGTACCAGGCCAGCAACATGACCAGAGAGCTCACTGTGAGACAGAGGTACAAGAAACTACAAGAAAGTTTGTGTGAATCATTAAAATCACCCTTCTATATACATTTATACAGCCATCCATCATCCCTCTGTCATATTTTTTTTATCTGTCCGTTCATCCATGTCCATGTTTGTATGTACAAATATATTGGATAGATGGATGGATGTCCAATGCAGGGATTGACGCGCCTGTTTCCCTCACCGTTTAAGTTGCCGTCTCCTCTTGCAGTGTCGGGCGGACCGAGCGCTCAGCCCTTAAAGTCCTGCGGGAGCAGCTGTTTGCACACAAGTCCGATCTCATCTGTGCCTTCAAAAGTTTCGACAAAGACAACACAGGTGATTGTGGCGTCAGTTTCACTCTTGTCCTGCATGGATCAAGTGCTGCTTTATTTTGTGTCTTTATTCCCATTGTGTGTTTTCATTTTTTTCATATAGACGGGTCAGGAGAGAAATATGAGCTCAAACCTTTGTATCTTTTGTGGTACAGGATTATCCCTGTACAGAATAGGAGAAAAAAAAAAGTTCACCAGAAGTTCAGCCAAGAACATTTTGTAGTTTCGCAGAAACTTCAGCTTGATGTATTGAGACACAAAGGCCTGTTTGTCAGGGATACTGTTCAAGAAAGAAAGACGGGGAACTGGCTGTTTTCACAAGTGTCAGCATTAAGACATTCAAGAGGGAGAATATTAAGTAAAAATGTATAGTAGTAAGTTAATGCAGCCCAGCTTAACATAATTGGTAGTTGTGGGTCAGATGGTTCAGTGCCTTTTGAATTGAGGGTTGGTGGTTCAATCCCGATGCTGGCCTTTTTAGTGCACTTTGCATGGCAGCTCCATGGCCATTGGTTGTTTGAACTTTAACAACGAACCTTTCTGATTCTGTCAAACAAAACTGAACATCATGGTGAATTTGAACGCTGAAATGAAGGCTGAGCTTTTGAACTACATCAGAGAAGAAACTCCATATTTTATAAAAAAAAAACCAACGTCACATGAAGGCACATAACAGGCGTATATTTAAAATATGTGCTGGCCTGCGGTTCCCTTCTTTTTAATATTGTGAAATTCCCTTGTTAGGCCACGTGTCTCTGAGTGATTGGGCCTCTGTGGTGGAGAGCGTGATGCACCTGGACCTGCCCTGGAGGATGCTCCGCTGTCAGCTGGTCACCTGCAAGATCATCGACGGCATGATCGACTACCAGGAGTGGTTCAGCGAGCTCGCCATCAAAGGACATAAAGACACAGACGTAAGGACGCTGACGCTCCTGAATCTGAAATGTTCAGCTCATATTAAAATCCAGCGGCAGGATATTTATATTAAAGAGTTTAATCCAGACAGATAGAACAAGAATGCCAACAAATTTCAGAAGAAGATATTTAAAATTCAAAACTAACATGCCTCACCCTCAACGCCACATTATCTGTTATTACGACAGATTTATATCATGGTTTTGGAGCACTGCGGCCGTTCTCTTATAGGGATTTTTTTTTAATGTATTTATCACTTCGCTGTCTGTATGTTTGTGTAATATTGAATTATTTAAAACCATCTCTCACTCTGCGTTTCTCTCCTTGCAGCACATCGATCAGAGTCTGCTGGAGACCTTGTACCGCCATCGCTCCACTCTGGAAACCATCTTCAGGATCGTCGACACTGACAACTCAGGTAATTCATCAGTACATTGTGAGATATGTAGATTTCCTTTCACGTCAGCTTTTTTACACTTTTAATGATAAGCTTTTTGGAAAAAATCTACTACACCTTATATTATATTAATTGTTTACTATCAAGGATCTAAAATACATTGAAATTTTGCAAATTAAGAAAATAAAGACACAGAACGGTTATTTACTTTAGATTTAAGTATATTTGTATTGTTTAGTGACAGAGAAATTAAAGCCCTCGAATATTTTCACAATTTGCCTTACACTCTCAGTAGTACCAGTGGTACTATCATACCACTTTGCAGTATTTTGTTTAATTCTGCAGGCAGATTTAAGTTCTAGATACCCAACTTCTCCTTCATCTATCATCTCACTTAAATAGAGATCATCATGTCGTACATATTGACCTCCTCTGTCTCCCTCTAAAGATCTGAATCTTTGTTAAAGTCCTCACAAGCACTTCATGTTGAACACACGCAAAACTAATATTTAAACTATTGAATTGGGTTCCATAATTTCAAATTTGAAAGTTGAAACTGTCACAGGAACTAAACATGTATTTGTTTGTATATTTGTTTTGGAAAAAAAAAGTTAAGTTACCACTACTTAATTCTTTTGTTTTGAGAGTTTATATCAACAATGTCTAGAAGGGACAAAAAAGTATGAACCTAAATGAAACAGAAACAGTGAAGCAATGTTTGATCTGGAAAAAAAGAAATTCCCTTTTAATTCACAATTTTCTGAAGATCTGGGGGCTGTTAGCAAAAGTGTTGATGCACCAGAACAAATCTACAAAGAAATGTAATGATAATGTTTGAAATTTGAAAGTGTGGTGCTTTTCTAGTGATGCTGGCAGGAAACAGCTGCATCAGGATGAGATAAATCCAAAACAGAAAAGATGTGTGTCATAAATGTCGGTTGGGTGGGTCGGGGCATAAGCTGCGTCGGCTCTCTATGAGGTGTCGCCTCTGATAATCCGCTGGTCACGTGTGGAAGATGCCAGGATAACAGGTCACGATCTCCTGAAGCTGGATGCCGATTAGCCCACTGATCTACCGGCGGCCTTCGTGCCGACCCCTGAACACACGCCCATGCAGTGACTCGCTTTATCATCCTGCTTCTGAGAATTTGATCCCCTCTCCGCATCCGTGCATGTCTGACCTGTAATCTCCTCTGCCTCAGGCTTCATCACCATGGAGGACTTCCGGCAGACCTGGAAGCTGCTGAGTGTTTACCTCAAGATGGAGATCACGGACGAGGCCATCTCCGACCTGGCCGTCGCCATCGACAGCAACCACGACGGCAGCATCGACATCGACGAGTTCATGGAGGCGTTCCGGCTCACGGACAAGAAGAGCCGGCTGGAGCGAGGCCGCAGCATGTTCATGGGTACGGCGTCTGACCTCACCAAGCTGGAGGGAGACCCCAACATTTGACCAAGCGACGACGGAAAACAAAACTCCACACTGGGCAGCAGAGGGCGGGGGATGGAGGAGGAGGAGGGGGAGGGGGAGGAGGGGGAGGAGGGAGAGGAGGGGGAGGCAGCCAATGCAAGCTGCTTTGATGACGCACATCGGACGCACACGGGAGATTACGGCGAGGTCAGAGGTCAGGGTATCTGACAACTGATGTTCACTTCAAAATTGACACGTTCCTGGTGACTCCTGTTGATCGGAAGGCTTCATAAATAGACTATTTATTTTTCTATATTAACATTAATAGAGAGTGGAGTTTTTTTGTTTTTTGATGAATTATTGGATGAATTTGGAAAACATTTGATGAAAAGATGTACATGTGATAACTCCAGATGTGTTCATGAATGTAAATAAGATGTAGCAGATCCACTGTTCTGCATCAAGAAGTAGAGACACGAACCGGTTAAAATCTCGAGGCCACAGTGACGCTTCTACAGTGCAGACATTAAAGAGAAGATAAACACCAGAAACCAGAGAAAGTGCACAGAAACACCGACATGGGACATGAAAACCTTGACAGATAAACAAAGTTAAGGCATGTCAGGACATCAAGCTGATATCGAAACACATCGATAAGATGCGACATGATATGAAAACACATAACTCTGATGACAGGACGACACGATCCCACGACCAACGCAAACTGTGAGGGAATCAGACACAAACACTGAGGAAACAAACCTTCAGAGCTGTTTGCACCAGTTAGTCAATCAGTACAAAACACTTACAATAAAACTCGTGTTTCTACAAACATGTCACATTTTTTATGTAGAAAAACTTCACTTGGGATCCTTAAAGCTCCTCTTTCATCGCTTCCCTACAGAAACACTGAACACAACTCCTGGAATACCTGGGAAGCAGCATCTTTGAAGTTTATCATAAATGTTTCAAACAATGTATTCATCCATTCATTTGTCCATCCATCAGTCATCTAACAGGTCGTCTGGTCTTTTTCTGTATCCTGATCATGCTTTGGTGAAAGATTTTAAAGAAGTTTGTATCGGGAGCGGCAGTGGTTTGAGCGACGTGTTGATGTGATGAAGGACACTGGAAGTTGTTGTATTTTTATTATTTGTTCTCTCCTGTGCTGTAGCTGGAGTCGCTCTGACTCGGTGTGCAGGCGTCCTTCTGCTACCCGGTAGCCTTGCATGTTAAACGTGACGTCTGTGGAGCTTCACAGACTCAAAGGAGTATACGTAATAAAAGTGACATGCTGCCCTAATTTACTGCAACTCAGTGTTGCCGGTGCCTTAGCAGTAGGAGCGTTGGATCTGGAGATTTTAGCCGGTGTCGATTTTGTTTTGTATCTGTGCCGCCTGCCAACGTCACCTTGTCCAGAACGGAGAACTCATGACTTTGTTTGTGTGACCTCTTGGATGTATGTTTACCTGCAATTTGTTGCGTCAATGTTTAATTATTGGGGACATATTTTTGTGTGTGTTCATCCTAAGATAACTGAGATCTAACAAAGTGGCGTCCAGTCAAGAAATCAAATGCAAAAAACGTGTATTCTCCATTACCCTAACTTGAATTATTTAAAAGTTTAGATAAATCTGCAAGATTCCGTCCCCACATAATGTTTTGTAATGATGGCTGTGAACTCTTTTTTTGTAAATACTTTGAAATACAGCCACAGCCGTATCCTTGTGTCTCTGTGTGTCTATGAAAATGTCAAACAGGTGTGATATCACATTATCCATCCTTGAATGTCTCTTTTTCTTAGCTGAACCAGCTGACTGACTGTGGATACAGATGCAATTTAGCCTGACATGCATGTTTATAGATTTCAGATACAATCTCACGCAGACACAGGGAGAACATGAAAACCAATCTAAAAGGCTCCTAACATGACTCAAACTGGGATGGAAAGAGGCATTAACCACTACTCCTCCCTCTAGCTCTCCTGAGAGCTTCCTATCAGACATTTTATGCATAACAAAGTCAAAGAAGCACCAGTTTCTTATTAAAAAATATCTACATTTTAACACCCATTATTAAACTTGCTCTAAAATAGTTCATTTAATCTTCATATGTGATATTCAACTATGGCAGTCTTTTCATTTAGAAGTCACTTTCTTTTCTTTATTATTCACCATCTATCCACCCATCTTCTATACTACTTCATTCATATGAATTAGGGTCATGGGAGCTGTAATAAATCCTAGCTTACATGCTGCAGGTCATCGGTCTATCACAAGGCAAAAACACACAGGCACAACTCACATATAGAAAAAACCACTCAAACCACAACATCCTCACTATGTAACAAGGTAGCTAACAACATCACAACTCTGCAGTCCTTTTTTTGTTATAATGTCACTCTAAGCACATAAAAAAAAAACATTAACCATTTTTTGGTCCCACAAGTGAAGTACATCAGCATTAAATAAAGGGAATTAACAGGGGCCAATAACACAGGCACAGGGAAACATGTAAACTCCACACAGTTTGCCTGGAATTGAACTTGGGGATTTGTAACATGAGTCAAGGATCCTGACGAATATACCACTCTGAACACATTCCTCTTCATACTCTATCAATAGCCTGACATCATACAGGTGTTCACTCATGGGCTTATAATTTTCCTGATTGTTGATTATGATTCATTTTCAATGACATAATCACCCAAACTTTTTTTTATCAAAGAAATATTGGTTGAGAATAATGGAAGTAGTTGAGTTGAATATAATTGTTCGTTTAGCGACAAACTAAATCAATAGAGGTTGAAGAATAAATATAGCAGATGGGTGTGCTATAGTAAACCACCAGCAGAGGGCAGCGCTGATTGGTTTAACACGTTTGAGTTTTACAGGACTTTCTGGGATAAATAAATAAATAAATAAATAAATAAATAAATAAATAAATAAATAAATAAATAAATAAATAAATAAATAAATAAATAAATAAATATATTAAAGCAAGACTGGATCTGTTTGCCGTTTTTGACAAGTCGGGATTTAGAAATATTTCACGTTTAAGAGCTTCACTTCTCTCCTGTTTGTTCTGCTCAGACTCCGCAGAAAGCACAAATTCTAATCAGAACCACACTTTGCATGTGGAAACATGTAAGCAATAAGGACTAGTCATACTTATAGGCTTTACTCTGGTTCAAGTTCAGATAGTTGTATTAAAAAAATAGTTGTATTAAAAAAATGTTTTACGAGCAAAAGTATTATAGGCATGATAATCTGGTGGGTTTAAAGTCTTTTGTATGCTTTAGCTAAAAACCAATGTGATAAATACAATGAGGATACATTAAAAAAGTTTAAAATATTAATCTGTAAACATAACAGACAATTGTAAGCAATAAGAACTACCCCCAAAACGTCAAGCTTTCCATAACCATCCATTATAAAGGGGCCTTGAAGGCCAAGATTTTCAAACCCAGTTTAAATTGATGGAATTTAACTTCAAACACAGGAAGTTAATTCATGCCCATTCACTCACTGGTGGGAGAAAACCTGACACATGCACAGGGAGAACATGCAAACCCCCACACTGAAAGGCCCAGGCATCCATCCATCCATCCATCCAAATGATTGTTTTTCATAACTAACCCTGACTCTGTGTCTTGCCTCATATCTTGGGTGTAAATGTTTGATCCTATGACCAGCATTGTGAGTAAAGCCTGTTCAGGAGAACCCCCCCCCCCCCCCCCCCCCCACACACACACACACACACACACCCCCACCGACCCCCCCCCCCGGGGCGTCCTAAATGTTCTGCTGAGGACTGAACTCCAGCCGGCACCATGAAAAGTTGTAGCTACAGCGACATCGAGAAACACGCAGTGCTGCTGTGTTTGCAAATAAAAACATTTCTTCACTTTTTTCACAAACAATCCAGCATGTTTCCCCCTGGAGACACAGACTGGTGCCCCCCCAGGTGCCCCTCCCCACTGCAGGACAAAGAAGGAGGCAGTTAGACCCAGTTTCTCAGAGTATTGTTGGTGGTCTGCAGGTGGTCTTACTGTTGCTGGAGCTCTGCCCTAATGAAGACGTCTCAGTGAAAAGCTCACAGTTGGACGGAGCGCGTGGGGGGAGTGAAATGGCGCTCAGAGGCAGGATCGTTGTGGTATGAACTTTCTGGCTCTATCTCAAAGCCATTTAGAGCTAAAATCACAGAAACGTGTTGCAAACTGCTTGCACATGTCCGCTAATGAATAGTGGAGCTGCAACATAAACGTAAAGATAGCAATATACACTTAGCTCAAATCAAGCAATTTCATGTGAGGAAAAGAAATGATTGATAATTATCAATCCAGGTTACTCGACACGCTTTATTAATTCCCAAATAATCTCTTTGATAATCAAAGTGCGTTGGTGTCTGCACTTTGAGCACCTTTTAGAGATTATAACACACAAAACAAAGCAACTTAGTGTTCTGTCCACCCAATTTAGTCCCTTGAAATCAATAAAAACTTGACAGAATTCAACCCCATCTTGAGATGTCATTGGACAGGATGTGAAAAGTGGACATATCCAGGCAAAATACTTTATTCACCATTTTTAAAGTTATAAAACTGAGAAAAATGGACTTGTGCACAATAATTGACTAAATGCGAACATGTGCTTGTTGGTCTCACGTGGTTGAGACATAAACATGGATTTGATTGCAGGCCACAAGTCTTGTTTTAACAAATTCACTCTCTAATTGGTACATCTCATCCAGACTCTTTGTTTGTACAGCTTTTACAACTTCAGGACACAGCATGTGTCAAACATCTCACCAGGTCACCAGTTCCATCACACGGCAAACCTCTCACAAAACCCAACATGCGGTCACCAGCTTCACCAAACAGTCATTTTAACATTTCATATCAATATGTGCTCAAAGCCCTTAAAAGAAGAACAAATATTTAAAAGAAGTCTAAATATTGAAGGAGGACACATTGGAGACCCTGACACGGCCTCAAGGGCTCCTAACAAACGTATGATGTGAGTTCTGGGAAGAGCACAGACACAGAGGGCTGAGGCCCGAGGCGACCTGGCAGACGAACGAACACAAGGCTGCCGGTGCACACGCAAGTCATGTCCTTGTGGGCCTGTGGATTTATCCCTGTGGCAGACTGAGATGAATGACAGACACGTGTGACCTCCTCCACTTTCTGGAAAAACCTGAACCGACATGTTGAAGTTCAGCCGTGACTTTCAACCAGGTGAGTCAACGTCGGAGGAGAAAGCACAGAGTCATGGCTTGTGACAATGAGTCTTTCAAGGATAAGGGAATAGTCTGCATGAAGAAACTCTTATGTCCCATGTCCTTTAGTTACAAAAATGCAGCATAATTGCAAAACATATTGACACTAAGGTGCGGAATTTGAGTGTAAATAATCACCCTCGAGAACCAAATAAAAGTGGCTGATTAACTAATTAAAGCGTTCTATGCAGAATCACAACAGGTCAATCGGTTGATCATCTCAGCACCGCTTTCTGTTTTCTATAAATCATGTAAATGTGTACATTAAGTAACCAGAGGGTAGCAGTTTTAACTTGTTACTTATCTAAATTCTGAATTTGTGTTTTTTTTTTTTTTTTAAGTGATTTGGCTAATAAAACACAAGTACATGTTATAGGTCGCTGCAAGATAGTGTAAACATGTGCATTGGTATGACTTATGTGGTATGTTGGAATTCGTACCTGTGTTCCCCTGAATTCCTGCATGTTCGTTTGATCCGGGAGAGGCAGAAAGAGAGCGTTCATTTCTTCAATAATGCATTTAATAATCACACAAACAAGAGATTACAAAAATGCATATCAGATTATTCAATGCTACAAAATTCCACATATCAGAGATTACAATATACGAGCTCGGACCGTTCTTCCTTGCAGACCCATGTATCTAGGCTGAGTCTACAGTGAAGAAGGGCCCCGTTGCAACGCGTGGTCCCTATTTATACATTTGCATATGACACCTCAACCTCACATTGGTCAGTTCCTCGTAATGTACGCGTTGCTATGGTGAAGTTGCTATTCCTTTGCCTCTAAAACTGCTTTAACCTGGTTCTTCTCAGAGCTTGACGTTCCGTGGGACCAAAGTGACCTCTGACCTCTTATCTGTTCCAATCTTACCTTGACCATAAAATGTGCAGAGTGGGGCACTTAAGAGACGTCTGCCAGACAACTTGGAGTGTCCCTGAACGTTAATTTATAGCTTTGTTTTTCCCAACTTTAGCAGGGAGAAATCCCAGCTTTGTAGGAAGATAACAATACAATGTGTTCAGTTGTCCCACAGAAATCAAATGTTTAACTTGTATATTCCTTCAGGTACTATCATTTGACAAAATGAGTCAAGTAATAAAACTGATCGGAATTATATGTATTTTACTATTTCTCGGTCAACAAAAAAATCTGATTTAAAGAATCAACTCACAGGATTTCTTAAAATATTACCTACACACTATTGAGCAACATTATGGTATTATATAATATATCACAGTAAACCATACCTGCACTATAAACATAACTTATTGTTAGATCTGTATATTAAAAAATGGTCACGCAGTTACTTGTATAGCTCAATTTTCACAATAAACCATGATTTCAGATCAAAGCCTCAATAAGAAAAGAATAGATTCTAATCAATTTGTAATTGATAGAATGTGGGGGGAAAAAAGTTAAAACAAGGGGATTTTCTTGCAGTGATTATACGTCATTATTAATATAATAATGAGATCTTTGCTTTCAGCTGCTTCTTCTGGGGTCACCACTGGGGGGTCATCAGCCTCCATCACCACTTCTCCTCAAAGTCCTTCAATATGAAATATCAGCTGATGAGTGTTAAGGATGAAAAAAGTTTCATGAATCTGATGTTGCTCATTAGATCTTGACGTTTAAATAATCTGTTTTGAAGCACATGGTGTCAAAGCCACACACACTGATGCTGTGAAGTTTAAAGATATGAGGCATGAGGGCCTTTGTTTGGGTTTTTAATCACTTCAGCAAGCGATTACTTTTTAGCTTTACAGAAAATGTTGAAGTGTAAAAGTATAAAGTCATAGGCCACACTCTCTTTGTGGTTCATGACACACGCTTACTTACAATAAACCTATTTTTAACTGGAAACTCATATTGACTGCATGCCAAGCGCCAACTTTTGGATTCACTTCTGTATTTCTGAAGTAAAAATATATATATATTGTCAAAAGCAGTAACTGCTGTTTTATTTACTCTTTTACAAGTGTGAGTTATAATAAGTGACACCTAAAACATTTATCCTAAATGTGATTGATATTTGGTCAGCATTAGTTTGTTTTTGGAAACTAAAATTCTGAATTGTAAAGTTCTATCTTTTGTCTACTCATTTCCTCATCTGTCCTTTGAGAATATTCCCTGTGCTTTGAGCTTTTAGACGATTACTAAAATATAGATGGAAAATTTAATTCTGAGGGGACTCTTTGAAGGATCTTTGAAGGTCAATCTTCACTTTTTAAAGTCAGAAAAAAGACAAACCGTGATGTGTCAACCCCAAAATTGAGAAAAACTAACCAAAACCAGCCAGATTTCATGATTTATAGCATGATGTCATAGAGTGGATATCTGTGATTGGTTGTAAAATATTGAGATTTAATTCATGACAACTTTTAACACCGCAAGCTAGTATGTACACAAAAAGGTTGGAGAAGATGCCTTTTTGTTAATCGTCATTTGCTTTGTGAATAAATAGCGTTCATGAGAATGAGAGCTTTTCAAAGGAGAAAAACAAATCTGGGTTTATGTCAATAATCAAGACTTTGAGCAGAAGTGTCACGGTTTGCCGCCATTTACTCAAATTACAAAGATTCTGTACAAGCAGCACCAACGTCACAAGTATTATGCGACTGTCAGCAATTTTAATTGTTAGTTTGGAAGAAGTTACCATTTATGGTCGCTTTCCCTATAAAAAAAAACTGCATGTTTGAAATGTTCTCAACATTTTCACATAGTGTTCTTATAAACTGTAAATGTGAGGGGGGATTCAAAGTGCACATGTTGAATGAAACAAAGTGTAAAAGTGGAGTTATAACAGTTTTACAGAGACGGCAGACGAACATATGAATTTTGCATTTTGCAACTTTTATTTTTCTGCAAATACACTAGAAATGTTTACAAAAGCACTGTAGAAACATCTGTGCAGTGTAAATTATCAAAACTAAAAATGGATATTACTTTGAAACCATTTTGCACCTAACATGACAAGGGAGGGGGATTGTCATTTTCAGCAGCAAAAGAAAAATTAGTACATCTCAGAAGGAGCTGTCTGTTAGTGACATAGGAGACTCGGGGAAGATGTGGATGTTACATATGAAGGAAAACAAAATAATAATAATAATAAAAAAAAAAAAGGATGTTATGGCACAAGTGCTCATCCTTGAAGGAGGGCTTCATTCATCTAGATGCATTAACACAGCATGGGTGCTTTACTCAAATCAAGATAATCAGCCTTCCAGTGAAATCACTCCAGTTCTGCAGAAACGTCATTGCTATTCAAGCACAAGCTCTTAAATTCATCCAACGACACACACACACACACGCACATACACACACACACAAAAAAAAAAACGAAAACCCAAACACGCACACAGATCCTTCACAGGTTGTTCCCAGTGTCACAAACTGGTCCATCTTTCTTTTTTTTTTTTTTTTCAAAAACTGGTGAAATGATACAGTGAACTGAATATCACAAAATAAAACACTAAATCACCCTACAGTAAATTAGAAATACTTCTATACAAGTGAAACTAACTTAAGTAACCGAAATTCAGAAGGGAAAACAATATAAATATGGTGTGGCCCTTACAAAACATCCACTACTTATTTTTTTTTCTTTTTACACAACTCTGTATTGCTTTGTTTTATATAATACTGAGATTTCTCCTGCTCACAAAGAGCATTGATTACTTTTGTTTGCACAAGGAGGACAAAAAAACTATAAAAAAGCAATACCCATCACTGTTTTTTTTGTTTGTTTGTTTTTTTGCCTTGATGTGAAAGGCACATACACACAATGTGTTCACGCTCACACAATACTTCACATAAGTGGTGGCACGTTTTTTTTCTTTATCTTCAAAAAAAAAAAAAAAAAAAAGTAGGTTAGGCGGTGGGTGTGTGGCACGGCCGTTATCGAGGTGAGTAAACACGGCAGCGGGTCGTATCTACACGGGTTATCTTTGGTCGAGCAGGGACGAGCCAATGGGCTTGAAGGGCCGGACTCAATGGGCAGGGTGAGGAGTGACGGCTCAGGTGTGTGGATAAACGGCTCACACAGGTGTGTGTGTGTGTGTGTGGGTGTGTGCGTGGAAAAGATCTGGATTAAGGTCTTCAGGGTTCAAGTCAAGACAGCTTAAAAAGGTGAATAAGGATGACTTGTGAGTTTGCACAAGGTGGAGGTTGAGCAATCATTTTTTAAAAAAGGCCTTCAGTGAATCGATTCGACTTTAGAGGAAGAGTTCAGAGTTTGCTTTGTTGCAAAGTTGAAGCCGAATCCTGATAACAGTGGCACGTTTCTTCGACTCTGCGTTTAGCACAAACAGGAAATATATGGCCAGAGGGATTTACCTGGAAACGACTCGCTATACGTTTGAACTCATTAGGCCCCGGAGGAAAAACACTTCTCTCTGGAAATACATTCGAGACGGTCGAGGAAAATCCACCCGAATGCTGGCAAACTTATTTACTTTGCTCAAGCAGAGAGAAGCAATACGAAGAGTTTAAAGGTCATCACTTGACAACATGCCAAATATTCCCCCAAACCATGCAACGGCAAGTAAATCCATCAAAATTAAACAAAAACCTGTATTTCCACATATATCGAGTTATAACATAGACTTTAGTGGAGGCGACTAATTGGCTGATGTTAACCCAAGAAAACTGGAAATGGGACTTTCCAACTTTTAACTTCCCAGACTTTCCCAAAAACATGCAATATAAGTCATCTCTTCTTAAACCCGAGCAAAATGAAACAGACGTGATCGTAGGATCATGCCAAGATCATTGAAATTCATTTTAAAGGCCTCAAGAGTGAGGGAAGCAACGGAAGCCTAAATCCATCTTTAAGAAACAAGTCGAGTCAGTTTCACTAAAGCTCACTTGTGTTTTTCTACACTTGGTGTTTGTACAAGACAAACAAGGACACAAGTTAGACACGAGTGCCGCTGGCTTGTTTTTTTTTTTGTTCCTTCAGTGTCTCTGCTTTGTGCTGCCGGCTGTGCTCCTCGTGGACACAGTGGGACTCAACTTAATACCACAAAGCAAATACACGTCTTCCTTAAAATAACAAAAAAAAAAAGAATCCTTTCCACCATAGTGTCATTCAATCCACTGATCAACCCCCTCCCCCGCCTTTTTTTTTTTTTTTTGGGCACCTCCAGCGATTTTACTAACCCTAACAAGTAAAAACCCCGACCACCCTTAGAATGATACATGTGATATGAGATCAGCTGCTAGTAGGAGCGAGTGGTTAAATGCGTCAACTCTACAAAACGTGATAACTGTAACTGCTAATTACAATAAATGGCAGCAAGCTTTGGGCTTTGCGTATTGTGCTCAGGTGTTGGCAACCACAAAAAAGAAGCCTTCAGAAAAAGGTGTAAGACTTGGAGAGGACTGTGGATCGATCGGAAACTGAGCACATTGTGGTGAATCACACCCATATACAAATACAAGTCTGTGGGTTATGGCATGGGGTTTTTTTTTTTTGGATGTTTTTGTCGGGTTTTTGTTTTTTTTTGCTTTTAGCAGCATTAACAAAATACAAAAGTATATCAAAAGAAGACACTCCATGTGCTGGAAAACAAGTAACACAGAGGCACGGACGTCTGTCGTCTGCAAACAACAGAGACGTCCTTCACAAGCAACACGAGCCAGGACAAAAAAAAACACAAATATTGAAATGTACTCAACAGACGGACCACTTGCATTGAAAAAGAAAGGAGCAAACAAAATAATATGGAAATGTTTTGAACACGTGGACCACCTGCGTTGAATGAGAAGAATAATACAGACAACAGATTTGGGCACATTTTACAGGCAAAGTGCAGGGAATCGTCCAAGTTGACAGTTATAATGGCCTTAAATTCACTCTGATGCGCGACGAGACAAAAAAGTGTGGCGGACATGAAAACGAGAGCACGTAAGACAAAACAGTGATTCAAGTGCTGCGTGCCGAGTTCGCCCCGACGGCGATCGGGGCGCGGCCCCAGCTCTTAGTGAAAGCCACGGCACTCGACAGTGTCTTTGACAGATCAGCTGTAAATATAGAAATTGAGATCGAACAGGACAGAGAGAAGAGGAAAGAAAACAGAAGCGAAAACCTGGTAGCCTTGTGTTGAGGACTGGTTTTCACAATCCAAATTGTGCTTTCTCTAATGCAGTAACAGTGTTAGACGTGCGGGGGCGTTCCACGCCGGAGTCGAGTGTCGGCGTCTTTCGGCAACACCTCCGGAAACGTCTGCGTGTTGGATTTTGGTCGGAGGTTTCTCAACTGTTCCCCTTTTTAACATGTGTCCAACACAGATATCCAGCTTATTTGAAACATATAAAGAACACGCTGAACCGTCACGTAAGGCAGAAAGCGGGTTCAAGTCTCCCTTGTAAGTTCTGCAGGTGTTTCTATTTTATCTTTTTTTCTTTCTTTTTTCTGACAGGTGTGACGAAAGGCGAAGGTGCAACCCTCCCCATCGGTTTCACAGCGAGCTCGTCGTCGCCTGGAATAAGGCGCAGACTTTGAAATGTTTCAACTAGTGTTCTGAAGTAAAAAATGGTGAGGACGGGGGGGGTGGGATCGGGGGGTGGTTGGTTCACGAGTATTTCTGGTGAAAGACAGGACACTGGGGTGAAAGGTAACGGTTCTCGCGCTTGTTCACTTGCTAATACTGGGAGTGCGACAAGCTCCATGTGGCTGCGCCAACTCGTCTTAGGGGAGGAAAATAAAGGCAAAATGTTATCGTTTGGCTCAGTCTTTCTTCTTACAAAATGTTCAGCCTGAGAGCTCAGACTTTATGGATTCGGGAAATTCGGGAGGGGGCATCTTTTTTTTTTTGATGGTGAGCTTGAACTTCGAGGAATCCGACAGGAGTGACCTCAGGAGATCATGCGGCAACACAATGCTAATGGAGGAAATTATATTTGCGGGGGGGGGATGGACGAGGCAGGGGGGGTAAATAAAGGCTGGTCCTGGCTGGGCCCCACGCGTCAAGAGTCCCTTCATATTTCAGCACCAACCAGGACGGAAAACGGTGGAGGTGGGGCGGGGGGGGGGTTCCAGAGTGTGTGTGTGGGGGGGGGTCGTTGGTTGTGTTGCAGTACTGCAGGCAGTGAAGGCCATGCTCAGCGGGTAGAGAGCGGAGGACGATAGAAAGTCTTGGTGGCGGGGGGGGGGGGACTTGGTGAGACGAACTAAGTCGATCCTGATGTTTGTGTCCCGCCCTGCCCCTTATTTTAGGAGAAAATGACCCCACCCCCACCCACGGTAACGCAACACCCCTGTGCCGTTTTCTTTCAGCTCTTTTCCCCCCCTCCCCCTTCTTCCTGAGCTCTGCGCTCAGGGCGGGGGGGTCCTCGATCAACACTTCTGGGCCTCCACTGGAGACATGGCAATGTAGGAGCCGTTCCTCATCGGCTGGGTGGTCGTCGTTTGCGAGGGCTCGTCCGGTTTGTCGCTGACCTGAGTGTAGGCAGTGTCGTCTTTCGCCGTCTGGATGAGGAGGGAGGGGTCAGCAACAGGAGGAGTCAGTACGGACCGCAGAAATGGCAACACGTCCAAACATTTCTTTTCTTAAAGCTCAATGGCAACATTAAAAAATGCGAATGACTGCTTTGAGTGAAAATGTTTACAGTGTGACCAATACGACTATACACCGGTTACAAAACAACCACCACAGGAAGAAAGCTGAACTTAAACCACAATAAAATGAAATAATTACAACTGTGAGGTGAGAACTTAAAAAGGAGAGCAAAATGTCCCATTAGGATAATTAAATGAACAATAAACAGAGATGATGGGTAACAAATTAAAAAGATAAATAGAAAACAAGGCAAAAACTGAAGACTTACAGCAAAAGAATGAAAAGCCTCAGTAAAATCAATACGTTTTACTTCATTCTAAAACAGAAAAAAGGAAAAAAGGGGGGGGGTTACAGAAAAATAAAATTAGAACATTGTTAATACAACAATTCACAACATTGCAATTAAGCATTTCAAACTTTCACATGATATTGAGCTAAAAGGCTAAACTTTCATGTGCGTTTCAAACTTTCTGGTAACCAAAGTGCCACAGGAATGAATCCTGAACCCTAGTAATGGGTTGCGTTATCATTTTGCACTTCCCAACTCTACTTTTTAGATTATTTCTGGTTAAATGACTCCAACAGGGTGAGGTTTTATACCATGTAAAAAATCAGTTGAGCTCTACTTTTGACTTATCTTGGTAACAAATGGCTCAATAAGATTAGGGGGTCAGCAATCAACCTAAAATAATTTAGCATATATATATACTTTATACATTTGTAACTTTTCTAAATCAAATTTGATAAGCGAAAACTCTTAATCATGAGCCGAAGTAGGGTAATGCTGGTTGCTCTGCAGTTGCAAACCTGAAGCTTATGTTTTACAAACAAATAGTTTGAGCATTAAAATGAAGAAAAGTGGATCAGCAGTGATGATCTCACTGAACAAAGTTGAAGTATTTTAAACTTTTGTCAAGGGAATCAGACAAAGTGAAAATACATAATTCCTGTGACACCCCGTTTAGTTAGTTTGCTTTATGTCACGTTAAATGAGAAGATCGATGCCACTCACAATATCCAGCAGCGAGTTAGCATAGCTCAGCACAAAGGCTAGAAACATAGCCTGGCTTCATGAAATTTATCATCTTGGTTCCTTCCGGTTTCTAACCGGAGGTTCACCGGAAGAGTTCGCATCAACCTCTTCATTTAATTCTCAGCAAAACAAGCAAAGGGTTTTCCCAATGTGACAGTCTATTTTGCTTAATGGTTCTGAAAGTGTGGGGTCGGGGCGATGCCTTGTACCAGCATGGTTTGTCCCATTAGGTTTTTGAGAGAACCGTTGGCCCACACTTTGAGAAACTCTGCTTTATCGTGTGGCAAGGCCTCCCTCTCCGCAGTGAACAACCTGAACTACAACAACCCGAGAGCACCGAGGCCGGGGGTCAAGCCACCGGCGTGCGCTGGAACAGTTAGGAGTGGGCACGCACAGTCATGCTGCCTCAGGTTATTCTAGTTCAGTGAACCATGGCTGAGCCCGGAGAGCAAACTCAGACACTTTTACTTCCCGTATTCACCAAAAAGATACACCCACGGTTAGAGGACATCCAAGAAAGGGCAAAAGCCACCATTTGATCCAGAATTGTGGGAAAACCGTTCATGCTTTTGCCGCCCAGGAGCCATGCAGTGTGTTAGTGTGAACATGCTTTGGGTTAAACTTGCAGCAGTATCGATGAAGAAAACTGTTAAACGATGCAAGGGGGGGAAAAAAACCAAACAAAAAACACCCCCGACAAAACTTAGAAAAGTTGGACTGTGACTTGTAACTACTGTCTAGTATTAACGGTGTGGTTTAATACTACGGTTCAGCGGTGAGCCGGAGGTCCCTTACCTTCTTCTGACGGTTTCGGCAGAACAAGACGACGAGCACCAGCAGCAGGATGATGCCCATGCCCACGATGAGCAAGGGGAAGTTCGACACCAGAGTCACGATCAGGAGCATCGTCCTCATCTGTGATGCCGAGTCATCGTCTATGGTCGCCGTCTAATGTCGGGGAAAGACATGAGCATTGATTCACGGTCATTGGAACGAGTCGGGGGGTGGGTGGGTGGGTGGGAGGTAGCGGAGTGGAGGGGTGCGACCTCACCTCATTGACGAACATGATGGGGAAAATGGTCTCATTGATGAACTTGGTTTTTCTGTCATACAGAGGGGGGGGGGAGAATAGACGACGGGGTAAGTCAGAAGGGACATCTGGCTCAGTGTGTGGCCAAAATGGCAAAAGAGTGAAGCAACAAGCAAAGTGGGTCACAGTTGAGCAAAGCTGGACTTACGGGAAGCCTTTGACTCGCTTCAGAATGATATTGAGCTGGGCTCTCTTGCAGGCTCGGATCGGGACTCCCGTCGTCTAGAAGAGATTTAATAAGAAAAAAGCATTTTCAGTCAAGTAGGGCAGATTTCCTCTTCTCTCCTCTTTTTTTTTTCTAATCTTTCAGCTGGACTCACTTACTGCAGGGAAAGTGCAGTTCTAAGCAAGAAAAATTGAGCTGGATAGTTGAAATAAATAGTCTGCAGTTAGAGAGGTTTCAAATAGCTTGAAGAAAGCAAACTAACAATTTAGGAGGATTTGGAGCGCGACATTACCGATCACTGTAATACGTGACAGCAGATATAAAATACAAAACTGACGAGAGACCTTTGCTCTGCCTTTTATGACAAAACTGTGATTTGACACATTATAACGCAGTGTGCGTCACGAAATAAAAAATCTAGGTTTTACAGGGGGGGTTTTTTTGTCCTGCTTCAGCAAACTCCTGGAACATACTGTCCATTTGTGGGGAGAGAATAGAAAGTTTTACAATAAAGGCTGGTGCATTTTTTTTTTTTTGATTACATCATCGTACTTTGCTTTTATGTTTTTTTTTGTCATTTGCCATCTTGATAGTTTCTTTAGATCTGTTGCATTTATTTCCTCCCCACATACCCGATTGAAGACTAATGTGTCTGAATTACAAGCAACTAAGAAGAGGTACGTCATCTATATCATATCAACCTTAACAATGTGCTTTGAAAAACCATTTGGACTCATTCAGTTCCTAAAACAGTTTTCTCCTTCAAAACCATATTTATATCAAAAAGAAAGAAAAAAAGCTTGGTAAAAGCACTTTTTACAATTCAGACTTGCCTGGGACAAACAACAGCCACAAAGTCACAATTAAGAGTCACCAATTAACCTGAAATGCAGATTAATGTCCCGTGTGGTGCAACTACAGTGAATGGAAATAAAATGAAAAGCTAAAACTGCAGCGTCATCATTCCAATGGTTCAGTATTTAACAGTTTCTTTGCACGTCGCTTTATCTTTCGCATGTGATCATTCATGTTTTCACATTTCAACTCAAGTTGAACTTCAAAGGAGGAATAAAGAGTTTATCATTAGACGGATCCGACGTGGGGTGGCCAGCAGGTGTTATTCCTACCGGCTGCAGGTCCAGGTATGTCTCATGCTCCTCCTTGTTGGGGTTCAGTCCTTCAACAGCGTTTATGTACATGGGATCCGCTTGATAAAAGTGAGGGAAGGACACCACGATGGGAGCACCTTGAAGGGAAAAATAAAAACACACGTGTTATGCCTGTGTCCTGAAGAAAGCGGATCAAACTATGATGAAAGAGGAAGGAATGTGAGATAAGACTCGGCATGATCAAGCGTTAGATGCAGTTCAGCTGATAGCCAGAGTGTTTGTGTCAGGTTGGTTCCAAATCAGTAGTAAAGAGGGATCAACCAGTCAATGATTCATCTAAAACATACACCAGGTAGAGGCTCAGGAACAACAGCTCTATAAATTGAGAGAAACTTAATCTGCAAACTAACACTGCATGTCAAAAGTAACGTTTTACCATAAAATGTATTTAATAGCGCCACATGCCGAAAATAAACCAGGACTTGTTAACAGATCATCTTCATATTCCGAGAGAATCAGATGCTAAATGAACTATGTGTTTTTGCAACAAAGCTCAAACAACATATTAACCCAGGTATGCAATCATCTGTCTAATATCTGCAATAATTCTTTGTTTGATTCTTTGTCTTTTCAGTTAATAATTTTTAAATTCTCTTTTTTATGCCTTAAGCATTGAAGGAATATACAAGTTAAACATTTGTTTTCTGTGGGACAACTGAACACATTGTATTGTTATCTTCCTACAAAGCTGGGATTCCTCCCACTGCTAAAATTGGGAAAAACAAAGCTATAAAATCATGTTTAGGAACATTCCAAGTTGGTTGGCGATGTCACCTAAGTGCCCCACTCTGCACATTTTATGGTCAAGGTAAGATTGGATGGACAGATAAGAGGTCAGAGGTCACTTTGGTCCCACAGAACGTCAAGCTCTGAGAAGAACCAGGTTAAAGCAGTTTTAGAGACAAAGCAGAATAGCAACTTCACCATAGCAACGCGTACATTACGAGGAACTGACCAATGTGAGGTTGAGGTGTCATATGCAAATGTATAAATATGAACCACGCGTTGCAACGGGGCCCTTCTTCACTGTAGACTCAGCCTAGATACATGGGTCTGCAAGGAAGAACGGTCCGAGCTCGTATAATGTAATCTCTGATATATGGAATTTTGTAGCATTGAATAATCTGATATGCATTTTTGTAATCTCTTGTTTGTGTGGTTATTAAATGCATTATTGAAGAAATTAACGCTCTCTTTCTGCCTCTCCCAGATCAAACGAACATGCAGGAATTCAGGGGAACACAGGTACGAATTCCAACAGTATCCATGATAAAAATGTCCTCTACATTTGAAACTAGTTTGTTTTTAGTGTTCCTTCTAAAGTAGTGACTGAACACCCCCCACAAAAATTAAACCGTTTCAGTTCTATTCCCATTTCCTGCTATGCACATCTATATGAAACAATAAATTGTGCTAAAAGATGCTTCTTGATTGCATTAAACGGCTGCAGCACATATTTTCAGACACATTGTGGCAGCAGACGAAGCAGAGACCCATGATAACGCCTTGTGGTTAAATCATGCTGTTTTCTCCTTCAGAGGTGGATTCAGCATGGCACCACTTTGCACATGACGAGCAGGCTCGATGCTGACTGGCTGTCAGCGAAGCACCATGGAAATCCCACCAATCACGTCGGTCTGCTGCTTTTGAATCAGAGCAAGCCATGCAGACAACCAATCAGGCCCGATCACAGTGCGTTTTAATGGATGTTTGTGCAATGTTCTCAAACAGTTTATTTGAACGTTTAACTGTGCTTTTAAAGTGTAAAAAAATAAAATAATACAAGAAATGTGAATAAACTTTAGACACGCACAGTAAAGTCCAGTGTTTCCAAAAGCAAGTCTTGCAGTGATTGCACAGCTTCTCCCTGGGCCGCACCTGCAGCCGATTGCCTTATCAGAGCAATTGCATTACACTGAATGACCATCGTAACAACTTCAATAACCCTCACACACACAGTCAGCACAGTTAATCATTGAACCGTGCATCGAGCGGAATCTGGCATGCTCAAACATTGGGAGCATCAGATAGCGGTCGGGGGATGTGAGAGTCCGCTGAATGAAAGCACATTTTTAGGAAAGGGGGTACAGAGTGGGGAAATTGTGCCACAGGGCTGGTTTGTCATCAAAGGGAAATGGGCGGTGGGGAACTGGGTCATGCTGTGTGCTAAAGATGGGTGGGGGGGGGGGGGGGGGGGGGGGTTTAAAAAGAGGCGGTGCGCCTACCTTCTCTGCAAACGCTAACTTTGAGCACGCCGGTGCCGAGGCAGTCCCCGGCCGGCACGCAGAAGCCCGCATTGGTGGGGTTGTTCTTGGGGCTCATGAGGACGTCGCTCGGGGGCGCGAAGCGGAAAGCCTGGATCCCCTTCACCTCCACATCCTTCACATAGGCCAGATGTATAGATCTACAGAGAGGAGGAGGGGTAGTTTAAAGAGTGATAAAGAAAAAAGTACTCCGACGGGTCGGAGTGAAGCCGCTCAAAACGGGAAACACTTGCGTCTGTTTACATAACGGAGTAAAAATAGGTACACATCAGGCACAAAGCAGCTACTTCCGTTATAGCATGTTAAACTGTTCCAACATGAGTTTTACAACTTCCTTCTTATCCTCAGGTGTAATAACCCGCCGACCTTATTCAGAAGCACGTTTTACTAGACACGCCTCACAATCCCACGACGTCGGACATGTCCTCGCCCCGCCGGGACGCTTTGACTGTAAACAAATTTACAGAGGCATGCATGCTTACCGGCAGAGATCGGCGGCGAAGATGTAGAGCAGCTCATTCCTGTTTATCAACGGGTGGAAGACGGCGCCGTCCGTGCCGTTGATCATGTTGCTCTGATTGGACGACCACCACGACATCTCCCTGTTGAGAGCAAACGGTATATTACAGTTAATTTTAAACCCTATAAATTTGACCAAATGGCCTGAGCTTATTGGAGCAGGGAGAAGATGTTCACCAACAATCTACTTGTGAATTAGTCGATATAAATTCCCTTTAAGGTGATCTGATTCCGGTGAAGAAATTGACATTTCAGTTCAACTTAAAAAAAACAAACAAACCAAGATAAATACAGTAATTGTAACCTTTTAATGTTTTTAGTCCTCCATTAACTGCCTCAAAAGCGGATGTTCAAGGAAACTTACAATAGCAGCATCAAACTGTTGTAATTTCCCCTGATATTCATCATCTCAACTATAATAGCCAACATATTAAGTGAATAAAGCTTTTTATTTCGCGACAGTTTTGGGTCAGTAACCGGAGCACCTCCTCCAACCTCCACCTATTGATCCCAGTCAAAGTGCAATGTCACTTTTCCAAACATTTATTTTGCAACCGCGCTTTACCTAATGTCAGGAATTTGTCTCTCCTGGACTTTTTACTTGCAGGTTATGCAACTAAGTAAATGTAGATATCCATGTCTTAAAAGAAGTAGTAGCCATGTGCCAATGAGACTGTCTTTTCTTTCCCAGTCTGCTTTTTTGCAGAAAAAAAAAACCTGGCAAAGGACATTTACCCCCAACCCCCCCCCCCCCCCCCCCCCCCCCGCAGATAAACCCGTACTGTCCAGTCGTTACCTCAGGCCATTCCACGTGTCGATCTTGCCATAATCTAAGTAGTTCTCCTCTCCGGTGTGGAACACAAACTCTCCTTCATGCGTGCCATTTTTCTGTGGAAAACAAGATGAGGCACGAGGTTTGGACAGAGCTCAATCGACAGAAGCACCGGCTGTCAGACACTGTGATTATGTCTGGTGACTAAGGACAGAGTTCAAGAAATACTGCTTTGTAAGGGTTCTTCACGCCAAGTGGCTGCATTCGTAAACAACTTTTAAAAAAACCAACGTCAAACCCTGGTGGACATGTTCTAAAACAACTCAGCTGTTTATGATGTTTTAGATGGTGAGAATTCCCACATATTGTCACATTTTCCAGAGTAATTTTAATATGCCGTTATACATTGCAATTATTGTTCTCAAGGAAATCTTGAAACATTTGCTGGTCTTTCGAATTGGATGCAAAAAATATAATTGACATTGATGCTTGAAAAGGAAAGAAAAACAGACAAACTGTTGTTAATTTTCTGATAATTGCCGCCATCAATGACTGGTAAAGCTGCCACCTTGCAGACGCTCTACTAACAGGAACTATAAGCATCTTCCATCAGCATTGCTCCAATCTCACTTCTCTCGCACGACCACAGACTTCCCGTCTCATATTTTGATCAACACCAACTCATCAGCACGTCAGAGCGCATCCTAACAATTCGCACTACAGTAAGAGTATGGTTTAAAAATAAATTAAATACAAATATCATCAAAATTCTCCTTAAAAAAAAAAAAAAGTTTACCTTCCACATCAGCCCAAAGTATTCATCCACCTCAGGTTTCATGGAGTGGACTTTGGCAAGGAGAGGATCTTTGAAGCCCCACAGGACCTCGTGGACGGTGCGGGTCATGAACATCTCTATGCCAATGCTGTTCATGTACATGGAGACAATCGTTCGCAAGAAAAAGGAGTAGGAGTTCAGCTCGTTCATCACCGCCTGAGGAACAAACACAAAAGATGTGGGGGGGTAAAAAAAGAAAAGCATTAGACCAGAAGAAAGGTTGAGGGAGCTCAGAGCCAACACAATGGCTTGTCACACTTGTGGATGTTTTCACAGGCTCCAACAAATCATAACTCGCATCATCTTGACAGGAGACATTGTCTTACCACGAAAGGAATGTTGACTGTCCTGACAATGTCGACTTCAGGGTTGCCGGCGGACTTCTCAGGCACGAAGACAAAAGTTTTGGGGTTGAGGGCGTAAACCTTGGTGCCATTCTCCAGGAAAGTTATGTTTTCCCGTGGCCTGTATTCCCTGGTGTGGTCGCGACATCGCTCAGTTAGTCCAGATGTCTTTTGTTTTGATTTCACACAACAAAATGAGGCCAGATGGCCTTCCTTAAACATAACTTTAAGGAACACAAATACTGTTTTTTTAAACTCTACACGTTACACACACCAGCACGTCTTTAAAAATCAGCCTCACCTGTAAGTGTACGGTCCGATCTGCTGGAGGGCTGCTTTTCCACCTGCCAAGAACACTTCTGGATTGGTGACATTAAAGAAGTAATACTCCATATAAACGGGGGGAGGGGGGTTCTTCCAGCCTTCGAACATCTGACTCTTCTCTGTCAAAGTAATTTCCTGCCAACGAAAGGAGAGAAATTCACTTTCAGATGAAGGAAGGGCAGAGAAGTGCAACCCGAGTTTAAATCTAAAGTAAGAATGTTTTGTTTGTGGGGATTTGGTGCATATTTGAAACCGTGCTTAAGTATTTTTGATGGATTTTGATTGACCCTGAAACTCAAAGATGAGAAAAGAAAAGTCCTTCATAGCAGAAAAACCATGAGGACAGGCAGCACAAGAAAAAAGAAAAGCTGCGACTACAGCAAGCCGAGACAAGAATCCGACTGTGGGCTACTACTCAACCCACGCAGCTCAGCACCATATTCTAGATGTAAGGCGCAACATCTGCAGCATTAGCCATCAGGCACACAGGATGTCACACCGATTAGGCTTCGCATCCAGTACATATGCAAAACCAATGCAGCCGATACTTTTCAAACACTTTTCTGTGGCTGTCCAAAAGTTTTGCTTGTGAAGAGACAAAGTACATGATTATAGCGAACAATAAGTAACAAATATGGGAACCACATGTCCAAACATGACAAAGATTAACTGGAGTAACTGGGGAAATAAACTAAACAAAAAGGCATAATTGAGGGGCTTCCAGTTGCCTGAAAGTGTTTGTTGAGCGGGAAAATAACTTTTACCTTTTTCGATTATTATTCTAAACTCAGGAGATAAGAAACAAGCCATATCCTCCCATGTCATTTTCTTGGAGTTTGTGAAAACTCACCGTCAGCCCAGAGTACAGACAAGCACTTACCATTGTGGAACTATATAGCTTAAGGTGTGGCTGCCACTTCCTGTTTGGCTCAACAGAATTGTTCTAAGGTTTGTGGCATCACATTCACTTTACTGCACCTCAGAGAGGTCAGCCGGCACAGCCCCTCTGATAGTTTAAACTATTCCAACTGAAGGAGGAAATATAAAATCAAAACACACTCCGGCTGCAGCAGTAGGATTCCATTGGATGCCACAAAAAAAAAATTAAGGGCATTGCAAAGACTACAACCTTTGTTTTCTTGAGAATTTTACTCATAAATCTTCAATCAATAATAAAAAAAGGCTCTTCACAATCTCACAGTTAAAATGTCAATGATTTGACCTAAACCTCAGAAAGGGCAGCGTTACTGTCATTTGACTACCTTAAAACCCAATACCCATTAGATTTAAAAAAATGCAATATTTAAAGCAACACTCTTCAGGGTGATTTTAAGCTGCACAATGCTTCATTGTATAATAAATAACGTCCATTTTCTGCAGGTTACTCCCCATGATTATCACTTAGGGAATGAATATTGACTATTGAAATAATCGTATGTTATTCCCAAAATGTTTATGATGTAATATAACTAATTTTATGAAGTGAGCCAGTGAATGTTAGACATGCCTGCACAATGACAGGAAATGGGGGAATAACCAAAACAATTGGAATAAACATATGAAAGAAACAGAAGTATATTTTTCTAATTACACTTTTCAACCAATTTCTTCATCGGCTCATCATTTACTAGAAGTTTATCAATAGCATATTTAGACAGCCGAGGGTCATCTGCATTGTTGTTTTTTTTTAATGTACAATGACCTAGAACATCTGATCATAGATTGATTTTTGCATAAAACCATCACACTTAAATAACCGAACAAGCAGTTTTGGCTGAAGTACTTCATAATAGGAGTGCAATAATTTAAGGAGGAATCTTGAGGTACTTAAGAAGAGGAATTCTCTTGAGTGTTTGGCCGCTTAATTAAGAGCTGAAAGTAGAAAGACGACAACTCTGGTAAGAGTTCAGTGAACTGTAGGACTCGCGGTGCGACGCCATGTCAAACTAGCCCAAATGACCCAGTTCCCTTTTTAAAACATGTGAACTTTCATAACCAGGCTGTCTGTGCGGCATTCGGGAGACTTTGGTGTGACCTCAGTCCACATGAATCCCAGTGTTTGCCAACCTTGAACACAGGGTTCTGAAAAGGCCTTCTAAAGTTATACGAGCATCACAAATACAAAAAAGGAAAAACCTCAACTCTATCAAAAAGAAAAGACACACCTGAAGGACAAAGTGGAAAGGTGCATCCGTGTACTCAAGGCAGCGTTTTGCATTTGGTCCAGTAAGAGCTGAGGCCTTCTTCAAACAGCTTTAGGCGGAGCTTAGGTGTGGCGTGACAAGATCAGTCTTTGATCAGCAAAAGTTATGAAGGGGAAAAAAAAACAAAAAAAAAAAAACAAGCGCCCTGACATTTGTTTTTCCAAAAGCATCTTCTGCTGTGCTTCACTTGCAACTAAAAATGCTGTATTTTATCAGTATGACTTTGTTTTTAAAAACAATTTCAATGAATAGTCTCCAGGTCCAAACAAGACGGAGAGGAGTGCCGCGCGTGGGTGTGGTTTTTTTTTCCTCCTCCTTTTCAATTCCGCCATCTGAGCCAAGTGACTCGGAACAGGCCAAGGCTGGAACAACAGCAAGGAATTAGGAGATTGCTCCCAGGCAGAAATTGTGCCCCCGAGGCCAAGAAGCCTGTCAAATTCCTCGCATGACTTCTGAGCCGCTTTTCCTCCACGCCCAGACACACAAAGTCTGTGTCCTGGAGGTAGCTTTTGACTTGTCCCAAACAGCTCGGCTCCACCGTCATTACGGAGTGCCGCAGATTAGATAGATTTTTTGGAGTCGGCTCAGCATGTCGGGGTCGGCCTAATTCAACAGGAAGACTGTGGTGAAAGAGGATTAGTTATGCTGTCATTTCGCGTAATCGCCAGCCACATCAGAATTAGGTCCCCCGTTGATGAACTTCGACTAACTTCCCTTAATTTGGGTCCCCTGGGATGAATGTCGTGATCCAAAATGAAAGCCGGACCTAAATTTAACTCCGGAGAGGTGAAAACATTGTCAGGGAAGTGGAGGTTTGTGGCCCTCCTGGCTTCTTCTCGCACGAACGGCGACTCGCACTTCTCTGCTGAGCTGTTCCTACCTCCACTCATGGCCCTCCCCAACAAGGGTAGAAACGGTGATGTTTTTAAGTGCCGATAATGAGCTGTACGGAGCAGCCCACCACAGAGATTCAGGTCGGTGAGCAGAATGCGAGGTATTCTGAAGGGCAGAGCGCAGCGTGTGCAGTCTGCGAGATGTGAGAGGGCATCAGTGGCCATCACTCCCACCCCATCGGGGGCTGCTATACTCCGTCGCCACAGCCGAACAAATTTTGCAAGTTTCAAAAAAAGTGTTCCGAGAGTGTCCGGACAGGCGGACACGCCACGATAAACAACAGCTTTCTTGTTAGATTTCAAGATTCGGTGTGAGCCATAAATGAATGTTCAAGCAAATGTTTCCGATTATGCGCTCCAGATTTCTGACATTACAAGACGCCAGCAGCTCACGAGAAACGCATCCATGGGATATTTTCTTTCCTCAGTAGAAATACTGTACATCACACGGCAGCTTTATATTAAAAGGGGATTTTCTGACATCTCAAATCCTATTTGTTTATTGAAATTATTTTGGATTTCTGTAATTACTGCAAGCTGCCTGTCAAACCTTTAGACCACAACCATAACCTGCACAACTCGCCATCGATGGGAGTCAGGGACTCTGGTGGATCGCCTGCCGGCTCATCCAAGCTCCCTTCCCCCATTCCCCTGGACAGGTCCTCCTCCCCCCTGAACAGATTTCTAGCAGGACTACTACAAGCAACTCCTGCAACCCTGCCCAAACTGTGAAGGAATCATTACTCTCACAACTCGGTGGTATCCTTAGAAATATGTCACCGGGTCAGAATACTCCAGCATCAACCAAGAAGCGGAGGATGTTTCCCTATTCATTTTTAAAAAGCTGGGTCAGTCCAGAAACATGTGATTGCTGGTCGGATCATACACAAGCTGCAACACCCACTCGAGGATCTTAAGACCATGTCCATTTAGACAGAAATCTGTACATTGTGGGGGAAGGTCATGGCAACCTCACTTTTGAATCACACATTGGAGATTTCTACCTACAGCTCAACGTTTACTGTACATTTGTGCGCCGTTAGGGCACGCGTGCCGCCGATGAATCGCGGCAAAAGCCAAAGCTGCGAGAACACAGCGTAATGAGCCCGGACACGATGCACATAGCCCGGCGGGGATCACGAGGATCGGCGTGGAGGCTTTGGGGCTCGTCCTGCAGAGCTGGAAGGTGCTGAATGCTGCACAGCAGACATCTCCAACCACACACCGCTAAATTACACTCCCCATGTACTCACGGACCGGGTCATCGGTGACCCTGCGAGTATGACCGGCGGCGACGAGATGCTGAATGCGCATGACTGACCACTGCGGATGAAACGCTTTAACATTTTTTTTTTAAAACCCCTGAAGTGTGATAGATGGAGGAAGTGGGGGGAGAAGACACAGAAAACAGTGGGTTTAAGTAAGGTGTATATTGCAACACTCACCTTTTTTAGCCGGCTGTGGATCATTGTTTGGAAGACTTGAGCCACGACCAGGGCGATCCCCACGATCAGGAGGTGAGCGCACACGATCCCGGTGGCGTAAATGGCACAGGATCTCCTCGTCATGATGCCGGCTCGGCTTGTGTTTGTCCTCGAGGGCGATCAAAAACGAACGAACTTCACTGAAGTCGAAGAAAACTCCCGTGGGGTGGAAAAGAAATTAAAGAAAAGATAAGGTTGGGTGAAATAGGCGAGGTGTTTGGGGGCTGAATGACCTCGGATCCACCGTCTCCTGAGCAGCGCGAGGGAAGAAGGTTTAAACTTCACCGTTGTTCTCCTCCCGGTGAGGCTGGGTATACAAAAGAAATGGCACTTTAAATTCTGTACAAAAACAAAACAAAACAATTAAAGCCTGGCACCGAGAGACAGGGGAGCACCGAGCTGCTCGGAGGCGGTGGTGAAGTGAGACGGCAGCTCTCAGCAGCACAACGGTACGTAGAAAAAGGGCTGTCCACCTCCTCCCCTTCCTTTACGCATTAATGAAGTCGGTCAGGCGAAAAGCGTCGTTTGGGGAGGCGGCATGGGCGGTGGGTGTGTGTATGTGTGTGTGTATATATATATATATATATATATATATATATATATATATATATGAGGAGAGAAAAAAGACAGTGATGGTGCTTTTCCTACATAGTTGATGTCATCCAATAAAATATCCAAATAAATTTGTGCCATAAAAACTCATTCAGTCTTCGTTTTTTTTATTCTTATTTTTATTGTTTTAGTGTTATCACGCGCCTTTTACGCACAGGTCATCCGGCTGGGTGTGCACTTTATAACGGTAAAAGGCTTTTATTTTCTGTTTCAATTTGTGTGCGTGTGTGTGTCATGATGGTTGCAATTTAATTCCCATGTGAGCTCGCTCTACAACATGCATGAGGATTATGAATGAATGAGAGGCAGTGTGCTCAGTGGCCGGTAGTGTTTCACCGGGCGACTTTTTTAATGCGCTTGCCGCACACAAAGTGGAGTGAAGTGGTGAATTGACATCGAGACACTGCGTCTCGTGCACTCGTCACACGGAAGGGTAAAAAAAAAAATGTGCACACAGCGGAGATCCGCAAGCTTTTTATGTGGAATCCGCTATCTCATCTCATCCTGACTCCTTAAATAAGGACCGCGTGGATGAATCCAGGGAACCAACGATCGTTGACGCGAGCCCTTTGTCCGACCGGAGGGCGCGCTCATTGGCTATCGTCTACACGGACCACCGTCTCGAGACCACCCCCTCGTGAGTCTGATTGGTCAGGAGCTGGTGAGTGCGATGTTGAATTTCATCGACTGATTTCGGGGCGGGGCTCCTATAAAGGGGGAACCGGGCGCCGTGACGCGCTCCACCCGGCAGGGAAAGGATGTTCAGCGGCTCCTGCGGAGTCCGCGAAGAAAGCCACAGAGAAGATGTAGTGGTGGAAAAGCAGAAAAGTGAGGATGATTTATGGGCTGCATTTCACTCATGATGAGCCCACTAAATACCGACACACATTTAGTAGAGCAGAAGGACACAGCTGGTTGGAAAACACGGAATGTAACTGAGGCTTGCCATCATACAAACACTAAAAAAATGTAATAGATTAGAATACACATACATGCCATCCTTAATATTGGATTTATATTTTAATGCGCAAGGACTGAAAATGAAATAGAAAACACTTGTGTAAAACCTGAAAGTCTTACTACAAACATTGCAAACCTAAATCAATAGAAATATAATTACTGTGCCTGCCCTGGTGGCAAGGTGCAGATTATTATCCTAGGCTGCCTTTTAATTGTATTATTCTTGTTCCTTTAGTTGCAAGGTGCAAATATTGCTATCCAAGGCTACTTTGTTATTATATTTGGTTTTTTTTTCTGCCTTTTCCCCCCTCAGAGTTACTCGGCCACAGACAACTCCTCCACAAAACTGCAAACCCATCTCATCCACGACACATTTTTTTTTAAGTATTATTGATTTGAAGGATTGGATTTCGTAGTATATTTGACACATTAATCAATTAATTAATCACAAAAAATCCGCAAAAAAATTATAAAAAATTTCCCATACTAAGTGGGTGGGAGAGGCATCTCATAGAGGAGATAGAAAGGAGATCAGCATCTGTTGCCAGGGAGATGCTAAGATCAATGGAGAGGAAGGCACACCAAATTTCCTCTGGGATTTTCTGGTTTTAATTTAACACCCAAGAAAATGCAGTGCCTAAATATGCAATAGTTTGTTGCATATCTGGATGTTTACAGCCTCCTTCGTTGTCTCCATTCACTCCTGCTTTTTCTGATGTATAATGTATTACACATAGGAGAACATCACATCATTGATACAAGTATCATCATGTAAGGGAAGGCCTTATGCTGACAATAGTAACACTGAAACTTTAATAAAAACTGCAGCCAAGCAGACTAATTCAAAGAAGAATATAACAGTTCACCAAGTGTTCCACATATGACTAATTCACGTTAATACAAGATGCCACACAGGGTGTGCTTGGTATATACAATAAGTACACTGCAGGGGTTAATACCACAGGGAGTTCCGTGCAGCTTTCGTAACACACCAGAATGATCGAGCGCCACCAATTTATTGTGGTTACTGCGTGGTTGCCCAACCTTCACATAGAAAAGATACATGACAGTAACTTTACACAAATGACTGAATGTTGAGCTCCTTCATCCATCGTGTGTCTCCACTTTATCTACCTTAACTTTGCCGTTGGTTGCAGGTAATCTAAGCTGATGGGAAACAAACCAGGGTTTTCTTGCAGTAGAGGCAATGTCATCTTGCTAAACCTGTGCAGTTGCGCAACAGGAAGTTGCAGCAAAGGGTCTGAAAGTGTTTTTCAGTTTGCTCCTATAATGAATAACTCCCCACATCAGAACGGGGCAGGTTTGATCATTGTGAGAGCAAAAATGTCACCCTCATTACCGCATGGGTGAAACTGTGATCAAGCAGTTCTACTACAAGGATTTATGAGCACAATCGAATGTTATTTAATGAAAATGACAAATTGTATGTCTCTGATTTTAATCAATATGCATGCATTTGATATGTTTGTTCAAATCTTGACTTTAACACAGTGGTCTTGAGTAATTCCAACTGACGCCATACAATGTGGCTATATGTGGCCCACAGAACTGCCCTACAAGAGTCCAAAGATGATAGTGGTTATGTAACAGGAGTTTTTATGGAGATGCTTTGAGATGTGTGCAATTTATTCCAAGATCTCATTACAAAAGTTGGATCAATACTTGATTATTTTAGCAATCCAATCTAATGAAACAATAATAGATTGTTAGGTACAGAACAATTTAATTTGATATCACATTTTCAAAACAATTTAACAATTAGTAGCTCTGAATGAGAGCATACAATACTTTTCCCTGGTCCTAGGTTTTATTTGACTGTTGTACAAACAAAATGCTCCAAAAGGTGACTCAATAAGCAAAGAGGCCAGGCTTGTTCTGGTAATCCAAAGTCACTTTTAGTTCTTTGTGTCCTGCAGGCATGTTCAGCAAATATGAACACAGTTGCTTTTGAAATAATAACTGCAATTATGACTGCATGGGTGAAGAATTCGGCACAAATGTGTTTTAACCTGCAATATTTCAATGGTAGCAGAGATAGTGTGAAATCTTAATGCGACACGCAGAGTAAAATACAACAAGCAAACTGTGTTTCAGCACAGTTTGACGTCAGTCAATGCCATGCAGAGTTAGCCTGCCGGTTCGACTGTTTCCTCATAGCTTGTGTCACGTGAATATTAGTTTCGGTTCAAAGAAAATTGATTATTTATGAATTAGCTATGAAATTCAAAGAAGCATGAGCACGGAAAACATCTATAGGATGATGGCAAGATTATAACACAAGTAGATAAAATAACAAACGAGATGTGGAGGTCAAATTAAAGTCGACTGTCAACCTGTGTGGTCTTGTGCATGTTGAAGTTAAAGCTGTTTCACACCTGCTTAAATGCCTGGTCTCCACAATGTGACACTAGAAGTGTTGTTGGAGTTTGGTACAACATTTTTTGACTCATTTTCTTTCTGTGACGTGGCTGACAGAATTCCGCTTGTTGGCTTCTTACATATAAAATTTCTATTTTTGTTTATAAAATCCAGCAAAGCAAAGAAATGGATTGCTGATTAAACAATGGGCAGCAGAACCACCATGTTACCATTGTTCAATCTTAGACAAGATCCATCAAAAACACAAAATTTTGAGTTTTTTTTAAATTTTTATTTTACTATTTTTATTGCTATAGTGCAGTAAAATTGAAGTAATTCCAAAAGTTCAAGTCAGAAGCGGGTTTAACTCAGAAAATGTCATTCATATTGTTTGTCTGGGATTTCTCAATGGCGTTTGGTTATCGCAGCACTCAACGCACATAAGCAGTCTAAAGTTGAAACTGGAAACCGTGAGCAACCGCCGTTTATTTACAGACAACACCAGCTGTTGATCTCAAGAGCAGAAATTTACCCAGAATTCAAGTGGAGGAGATGCCCGTTCATATATGAGCTGGTCTAATGAGATGAGAAGGCTGGCTCAGATCTCCTTGTAACTCCTAAGCTCCACTAGCCATTCACAGATCCATCGCACTGATTGCAGCTCTTTTTTTTTTTTCTGCTATGTATCTGAAAGTGATCCTATCATGAGAGCGATCCTGTCTCATTGATCACACTTTACTCAAGCTTTTGGCCGGGGCCAACAAGTTTGGGTACATCCTGCAATAAAATGCTACATGGGGCAGTAATAAACACACGCAAAGGTGAGCGCGGTCATGAAGCCGCCTCTTTTGTAATCCATTCAGAAATAAAGTAGGACAAAAGACCACAAGTTTTCCTTGGGAAGTGATACACATCATATCGTTTGATGCCCCTTACTGGAAGGAACTTGAGTGGGCTGGACTCTCACTACTAATGAAATTGAGTGTTACTTCATTGTGCTCAAGCCGTATGGTAATCCCGGAGGATGGGGGGCTGCGGGAGGGGGGGCGGCATCTGTTCAAACAAGAGGAGCAAAAAAAATGCTAAAGAAAATCATCAGGGGGGAAAGGATAACAGTCAAGTAATGCAGCAACATTGTTTCTGCCAAAAGAAAAGGGTGGGAGGGTAAAGAGGGGTAAAACAGTTCAACCTTTGTAATGGTCTCTTTTTATGTTTGGTCAGCAGAGCGACACTGATGTCTTTTTCTTTCTTTTCTTCTTTTTTTTTTTGGTTTGTTTTTTTGTTGTTGGGCTTGTTGGAAGCTGCAGACACCCAGCTATGAAGGCCTGCATGGACAACTTTTTTGAAACATTTTTTTTACAAGTTGTACCGAGAATATAGCAACCATTTCGAAGTACTTCAAAAAGGAGTAAAACACTTTTCATGGTGGAGTTAAATCATATTACAAATTATTGTTTGTGTTTGAACAAGTTTTGTTCCGTCATGAATTATATATGTATACAAAAATACACCCGCGTTGTTTGGTTAGAAGGCAGGGCTGAAGCGCAAACGACGCTTAACAGCAAGCACATTTATAAAAACACAAACAGCCATTCATGACTCGTTTTTTGAGAAAAAAAAAAAAGTATTCTGTGAGTGCTTCATACAATCTGCACAGTCAGCTTTTTGGAGTCATCTGCGACAAGAGCGCACAGAATGGGGTTATGTGCTAACTCGTGTGGGCTTCACTTCAGATTGTGTTTGGGTGCAGTCTAAGGTCATCATACTCACACGCCCAGTAATTATAATAACTTCAGCTGGGAGGCAGTAACTCTCCAGCTTCACATCAAGTTGCTAGCACGTGGGTCTGAGCACTAAATCCTGGATGATATTTGATGGGTGGATTCATTGTTAACTCTGAAACAGACAAAAGTAAACATCTTCTGTCTGTTACAGAATACTCTAACTGACACACGTAATAGGCAAACAATGATTCATGCGTGTCATACTGACACATCCTTCACATCAAACATTTTGGTGTATTTGGCTCATTTCTGTATATCATGTCTCGAGCAGCTTGTAACTTTGTGCATCACAATCGAACAAATACTGTCAGATGGGAGACAGTTCCCGATGCAGTGAACCAGGGATGATTGATGTGTGTTGGTCAACAGGGAAGCTAGCATCGTTCTGGTTCCTTTAACAAAAAGCCAATGGTTTGCTTACATTTTTGGGGGGGAAAAGTAACGCAACAAAAAGCACATAAGTTTAAACTCTTTGTTCATTATAATTGAACACTACTCTTTTAATTGTTCAGGGTTGAATGTAATCAATGGAAACTCTTTTAGGCCAAAAAGTAGTCACACCTCAGGGGCTTAATGTCAAGACAGCCAATCTTTCGATCCATGATTTGTTTTAGTTTGTTCACTTGTTCAACCACAGTCTCACAAAAACAAAAACAGTCAAACAAAAGTCAGAAGACTCATACGGTGCATTGTGACACAGTAGTAAGTGCATGTAGCTAATACTGAAAAACTTGTGGGTTCAAATCCAGATGACCCATTTGTTTAGCATTCCATGATGGGCTGTTTAGAAAGTGGCTGTTTAGAAATCTTGTCAAAAGCCCAGATTCATGAGGATCCGTGCAGTTAGCCAGAGTAGCAGTGTTCAACCAGACACTGTATGAGTAGAGTTATATCAGTCTGTGATAAGCTTAAATTGCATTTATTGAACTTGCTTGTAATGGGCTTGATTATTAGAGCATTCCTCAGTATGTAGAAGTGTCATGATACTGTCAAGAAAAATGAATATTGACCTTGATGACAGCTATGAAATTTCTTGTGTTTTTTTTTTTTTTGTCAGTAAAATGTTTACCAACTCTAAACTAATCCAACCAACCAAGTGTAATAAAAGTTATTATTGCCTTAAACGTAGCATTTTTAAAGAGGTGCAGTTTCACTTGAAGCTGGAACCTACACAACATGGAAAAATGTAAAATGATTTATCAGACACATTCCAGCATATGTCCTCCTTATCTTCAGCCCCCTCCTTAAATCTACACAACATCAACTCTTTCTGTGAATACAGTTTGATGTGGTAAGCCGTGTCCTCCCCCCGACGGGGGCTGCACCGCGGTGGAGCCTGGTACCAAACATTAAGCCACGGTGGTTGGGAGGCTGAGACGGTCTTTGTGAGGCCAGGGCTCTGATATACAGACATAGTTGTGGGAGTGGAGACTTTGTGAGGAGCGGCAGACCTTTTCACTGGAGGTGATTAATGCAAATGGAGTCATTAAACTCTATGGCAAGAAGACACCACACAAAATTTATTTCTGGGATAATCCATTCTTTGTTGTCCTTGGAGAGGATCACAGTGAGCAAAACTTGCCCGGTTGCTGAAGAAAATGTTAGGTATTTCAAGAAATCCACCCCGTGTTGCATAAGTAAAGACCAGATATCGGAGATTGCATCCGGGTAAAAATACCATTAGGCACTGAGGCACAATTCTGATGTCTTCCTCATATTTTTGGAACTCCACACTGCCAATTTCTTTTATATTTTGCAGTAAAATGCAATACGTTTTACCTCAGGAGTTACTTTTATAGACAAATACTTTGTCTCTTTCGAGAAAAGACAAAAGCAGCAAAAGTTTGGGTTAAGCATAGGGGGAAAAATACAGTCAATTCATCCATTCATTCATTTTTCCCACTTTCATTCATCTTTCCCACTTAGACCACATGGGGTCGCGGCGGCAGTAATGAGACCAAAGAAGCTCAGACATCTCTTTCCCCTGCGACGTCCTCCAGCTGCGGGAATCCCAAACTGCTCCAGGACCAAAATAGGGATGTAATCTCGCCAGCAGATACTGGGCCAACCCTGGGCCCTCTGTTTGCTAGACTTCATAAGGGAGGCGTCCAAATCAGATGTCTGAACCACCTCAACTGGATCCTGGAGTTTGATCGATAGAATGGTTCGATGGAACCTCAGATTGAGCTGAAACAATCTGACTGTTTATATGAAGTATATTAAACAAGCGCCATTGATGCAATTGACACCAGGAGAAAAACGACTGACAGTACATATGGGTGATCCAGTCAAAGCTAAAAGGATTACGCAGCAAATGAGTTTCAGGTGGTGCTTTTCTAGAATGTATTACTTTTACTTGCACATACCAAATTTCCTCCACCACTTGTTTCACAGTAACTGCATGGTACAGAACAATAAGCATGTTTATTTGTCACGGTACGTACTGTATATGCATTCTAATGGCATGACTTTGGAGTTTATTTACTCGGCAGGGGTTAAGTGATGGACCGGCCATAGCATTCCTTTGTCTACCTAGGTGTGGCTTATTTCCCACCATTCAGCCGGCGTGTTTTGTAACAGGAGACAGGGGCTCATTGTTCCCGCACGGCACAACAAAGTGTTAATTTAAGAATTCAAGGAGGCACCGCTGTCACACCACATCACAATGGCAGAAATAATAATCTTCAGAGTCTCTTGGAAGAAAAAAAAACTTCTAAAGTGTCCGGGCGACCCTGCATAGCCCCGCTGTCCTTCGGGCTTCAGAGGAGAGAGTTATGCAACAATGTATGCATTGTGCATTAAAGCATAGCCTGACAAAGCCAGCCCACAATTTGCTTCATTCATTAGTTTGCAAGATTGCAAGAAGTACTCGGGCTTTGTGAGGCAGTGGCTGTAAATAACCAAATGAAGTCATGGGACAGTGAGAGGAAGAGGTAAAAAAGCTTATAGCTGCATCAGGGTTTATGTCAGGAATAATTTCAATTTCATGCAGGATAACAGTCATCCAACTCACAGTGCTAAAACACACGTCACTCTCAAAGTCAAGTGTACAAATGTGAAATCAGCTTCTGAATCAGTTGAACTTTCTTAGTTGTAGACCGTTGGTTGCACCAAATCAGCATCGTGTAGACATCATTATGTGCTTTTGGACATTGTACAACAGTGAGTGGGTTGAACAGTGTTGTATTGGTTATATTTTCACCTCATAGCAAGAATGTAATTGACCCAAGGTTGGTTTAGTAGGCATTTCTATATAGAGGTGGTATGCTCACTGTGCATTAACCTTTGTACTTGTAGAACAAGAGAAAAACTTGGACATTTCTTTAATTATCACTGTAATATTTTGCCATATCAAAGACCCAAGAGGGATTCAGCACCCACACTATGCAACCTCACAATAGTTTTAGTTGACAGAATTTGCACGAAATGACAATGATCATCACTGTTGACAACCAAAATCAGATATATTCATCTCTGAGTGACACCAAAGGTATAAAAAAAAAAAGATGTCTATGCAGATCCAGTAGATCAACAAATTAGATTAGATGAGTCAGACATCTAAGGCCCCTGACCATAGTTTAAGTTACCAAAACTTCCCATAAGACATATTCTTGCTTCTCTAGATATCATTTACAAAAAGAGGAAAGAAACCTTTCTTAATCCCCTTGGGGAGATTACGCACCTGCTTTTAACCCAATTCATACTGAACTATACATGCTGGGAACAATCGAGCTTGCAAGAATCTTGCTCAGAGACTCACAGTGGTGACCTGTCACCAGTGGGATTTAAACCTGCAAATGTCCATCAAGACCACAATTCCACTTCTCTAACGTGTACCCCTGTGGGGTCATTACACGCACATAGGTTTTGTTTGGTCATAGGGAACAATCTGAACGTCAAGTTTTACATTCATTTTAATCAATAAAAGAATTATAAGTGTATATCAACAAAATGTCTAACAGGTTCCATAATGATTATCAGCAGGAGAAAATAAAAGAATGAGTGAGGAGCAAGATTGGTTAAGTGACGTCCAAAACTTGCCTTTCAGTCCATGTGACAATATGTAAAGAAGCAACATCAGTTATGTATTCGGTCTGCGTGTGATGGACTTTAAGTTTGATAAAGGTCATCGACACAAGGTTCACTAAAACTAGCCGGAACCTAGAAAGATGGTTGTATATTTGTTTTGCCCTGAACTGTGAAAACTGAAAAATTTCAATAAAAATTAAGTTAAAAAAAACAAAAAAAAAAAACTAGCCGGAACCTGGATGTTGGCAGTCAGAATAGGTGAGGAAAGCCTATCGTGCCAAACCAGGAATACATCCTGTGTTATGGAGGTAAACATATCCTCTTCGGTGTATTGTTTGCTATGGTTGATCAACACCCTAAAGGCTTTAAAACATTGTTACGGATTGGTTGGTAACTCTTTTGCACTGGAAAGCCAGCGTGCTTTCAACCCCTCTGATTATTGCATAAACAAACATTTCCTGTGTATTTCACCAGTTTCCCCCAATTGTGCTCATACTATCAACCAGGAGTAGAAAGTCTCCTGAGGAAAATAATATCCTGCTGTTATGGTTTTTTTTTTTTTTATGCTATTCTGAGTGTGCAATAAATAAACAAGATAATTGCACTGAAGCCAATCTGCAGTCAAAAGTGGTTTCCTTCATTTTTAATTAAAGTAGAGAATATTGTAAATGATATATGCGTCATTTCTGACTGAATGAATATATATACATTTTGAAGACGTGTTATCAAATCAACCCATATAAGCTCTGCATTGATCACATATCAGCAGACACAATGCCTCGAAGTTTATGCTACTTCACAACTTAAAGTAACCCCCCCCCCCCAAGGGGCTGAACTTTTGAAAGTCACACCATCCCATTGCAACCATTTAGAGAGCTGCTTGCACACAATGACCAATTACACAAGTGTCATACTTCCATATTTATAGGTTGGGGTGCATGGGAAGGAAATCCTTCTGAAGAGGAAAGAAAGGTTGCAGTGTTTAATGTGCAGAAGCACACAAAGTTTCAGGTGTTTCCTCGCTGCACATTGGGGGCCGGATTGGAAAATGAGATCACAGTTTAAAAAAGAAAAAAGAAAAAGCAATCTAAAAATAAAACAATTCCATCAACTGTGTGCTCTTCTTGCTACTGGTTGGAGCACATACATTAAAAATAAATGCTGGTTTATTAATAGCACAAAAGCTATATTTAGCTTTAATACACTTTTTACAAAAATGTATTCTTAAGACAAAAATTATATATTTTTTATTGGCACAACCAAAGCAGGATATCCCCATCTTTTATGAGGACTGGTAATGTTTTTACCAGTAAAACATTCAAAACAACCCGTGTTGCAGCTCTATGCTTTTCCTGAAGTTGACTGCACTCAGAGAGACGTGCCTTGCTGTTCATCCTTTGCAAAAATATTGTTTTAAGCATTTGAATGACAACAAATCACCAAACACTGATTAAAATATGAGTTCAAACCAAGCAGTTTCAATTGTCACTCCTTCTAATAGGCATCGGCACAGTTTGTGGTTTTGACCCATGTGGCAGAAACTCAGGATTCAAGGAACCATTGCAGGTCACTGTACAGCACGTCGAGTGAAGTATGGGGGCTGATAAAGCACTTTGCTGGGAGGAGCTGGTTCACGTGAGTAAGACTTCATCTATAATGCAAGACTGAAAATCACTCCAGACGTAACAATGAGGAAGCTGCATTAGTCACGTCATCACTCCAGAGCAGTCCTGTGACAGCTCCAGGAGCCTATACGGCGAGAGGAGGCCGAGGATGAACGGAGTGACAAACAACTCCATTCACAGTCCGTATCAGCAACAACACTGATCTCACTGGAGGCGATAGCTGCCGACTCCAAAATACAAGTGCCGGCTTTTTTTTTAATTTTATGGTTGGTGCTTGACCAGCAACAGAAGAGACAGTAAGAAACAGTAGAAAGCACACTGTCAGCTGTTCCCCTCAGCTGATGGCGTCAAATAGCTCCAATAAAGCTTCTTTCTGTAAATGTTATTTGCAATTCACTCTAAATTCATTCAAACTCCATACATGTCAATATTTTCAGTACGCCAACGCCGACAGAAGAGACACGTAAAAAGTTAGAACTACTGTGAATGTACCTGGGACTGCGATATAATAATGTTTAAAAATGTCTGGGGCAAATATCCCAGTTCGAAGGATCTGGGATATTTGCTGTGACTGAGATATGAAAGGACGAAGACAAAAAACTTCTCGCTGTCATACTGGCAGACAGTAAGAAGAACCATCACAAGGAAGTGGTTAAAAAGAGAACCGGCCACCATCAATGAATAGTTTGACATTGTTTAGGAGATTTGTGTTATTGAAAAAATATCTTTTGATAGAAAAAGAAACCTTTTACAGGAGTTGGACTAAATAGAATATGTAAAACTGATTCCATCTGACTTCTTTTGACAGTAGTTGTCAAGCCAACCTTCGAGTCTTTGAGATGGCTTGAGGATCTGAGCTTTTGTTTGTTTCTATTGTTTGTGTTCATAACCAATATAATTTTTCCTTAAAAGGAAATTCTTGAAGGGCAAAATGGACAAAATTAACTGGACATTTCACATCCATGCTTCCTTACATTCTTGAATGACAATGGCTGTGTGTGTGTGTGTGTGTGTGTGTGTGTGTGTGTGTGTGTGTGTGTGTGTGTGTGTGTGTGTGTGTGTGTGTGTGTGTGTGTGTGTGTGTGCTATAGATATGTTGTTGGCAAATATATTCTGGTGCCTTAGCCGCCTCACTAACGGCATTGGAACTGTTTACTACGTTATGTTGACATTATCAATAGAGATCACCAGAGCTGAACGTAGGCAAACAGTAGTCCCACTGTCCCTGCAGTGTTTTCCCCTGATGTCTGAACAGCAGGAGAGTCTGGGGACCTGAACCCAGGCTAATTAGTTAATTCACCAGCCCAGAAGGGAATAACATGTGATTAAATTCAGTCAACAATCACTATGGCACGGCAGTTGTTTGGAATTTCCCCCTGAATGGGAGCACTTCTTTACATCTGCGATGAACACAGCAGCTGGGCTGAAAAAAGGCTGTAAACAGCAGAACAACAACAACAACAACAACACCTTGGGTTCATTCGAGTTACTAGACTTAAATATTATATTTACCCCCACAATAAAGTCTTGATGTCCAGTTTATTTAAGTTTTCTTTGCAGTTGCATGTTATTTATTCAAATCTATTATATAAGATCCATTGTGACTTTTGGTCTTATACAGTTGTTATGTAACTTTTCCTCAGTACAATTTCACCCAAAAACATGAAGTAGTTTATGAGGAGTGACATTTTTCTATGAATCTGGTTCCTTTCTAAGCAGTTCTGGGTGGACTGCTCAACAGAAGATCTAACAAGGAGAGCCCTCTGGTGTTCAAACGCCCTAACAATAGATCACGGTTGCTTTTTAAGTTTGTGTTGTCATAAAACATGACACAGCCCCCCCTCAAAATAAATAAGTAAATAAATAAATTATAACACTTTTTTTTTTTTTTTTTTACATATAAACTTTATTTTAAAGCATTTAGAAAAACAAAAATGACACTTTATTGTTATCTAATTAGTGTTCCTATACATAGATAAATGTAGAAAGGTGACTGTGTACAATTAGTGTTTCAAATTATTCATAATTACAAGTGAAAGGGCTGGTAAAAAAAAAAAAGACTTGAGAAAACATATGGAGTACTCCTCTCAAAGATTATTCTGAGCATTGATTACTTTTAACCACATTTAATTGTTTTGGTAATTGCAGCGATTTGTTCCAATTTACCTGTGTTTAAAGCACATTTGGCAGACAAAGTTAATTTAAAAAGAAAAGCTATATATTGGCAATTTGGGATTCTAACCTTCACGGGAAAGACTTGCTGGCTTAAAAAAAAATGCAGATCAAAGATCAGATTGAAAATGTGTACAAATTGTGGAAAAATAATGTACACAACGATTTTATGATTAAAAAGCAGCAAATTAGATTCGGTATTGTAAAGTGTCATCTAAAATACATCATATTTCTACAGCAGCAATGTTTGTGTTTGAAGAGTTTCTCACTATTGTAACTTCCCGTCTACTCCTCCACCATTGCCATAGTTACACATCAACAAACAGTTCACCGTTGCTGTTTCCAAAATAAGGAAAGTAACTGAGCAGGATGGAGAAGAAGCCTCTATTTCCTTGGTAAGTGAGATTTGAACGTTATATCTATTTTCCGATGTTGTAACGCCTTCTATAAGAAATGCAACTTCACCGCACCACTGTCTCCGTAGTGTTGGGCAGTTTTATTTAGAACACTGCTTGACATTATGTTAACTGTGAGAATTCAAATACCTCCAAGTTGAGCTTCAGGTGAGAATATTGCCAAAATAAAGTGACTCCTCACAAAATTGCCATGAAGTCCCATGTCGGTACTTGTTGTATTTTCTCTCCTTCACTTAGTCTGATGTCTTTCTCATGAACATTAAATATATATTGTATTGCTACTTTGTTCAAACAAACTGAACCATAAAACATAGAAAGAGGTGAGAAACATTGAGGATGGAAAGGAAGAGGCAGGAATACGTGAGACAAACATGTTAAGACTACCTTCATCTCGGCTGCTATTTTAAATGACAGCCGACCTTTGTTATTTATTTATGCACTTAGTTCATGTTAGTATTGTGCAGTTTGATTTTTCTCTGGTTTATAAAGAAGAAAGTGACTCTTGACCAGAGTTTAATCTGTGCTGTGATGTTGTGAAACAAGAAACCAGTTAAAATAGCCACAGTTTACAAAGACAGATAAGAGTCCCTAAGTAGAAGAATGTTGTTGTTTTGTTTTTTAATTTAATGGTATCATAGTGGCCTCACTAAGTAGGAGTTGGAGCTGGAGCAAGTGCCATCTAGCAGAATAAATGGAGGCGATGCACCGGGAGAGCACATCAGAAGCTCAAAAGCACCTCAAATTTTGTTCAAGAGAAAAGTTAGAAATACATTTTTTTAATTCAAATTATACTCTGCAGTTAACATGCGCAGAATAGACACGGACGGTACAAGCATGAGCCAGAATCCTTGTGTCTTAGTTTATGGGTGTGTCATAAAATCTTGTGCTTGAGGGTAATTATGGTTCAGACGTATTGTGACCTCTTCAACAAGAGAGACTCGTCTGTCTGCTCTTCTGTCTTAGCTTCCCTGAGGCTGGGGTGATAGGTCTACGTGCTACGTTGAATTTGTATTTCATCAATCACCCCATTGTATCTATAATATTTCATACAGTTTGGCCCATGCTTGCACAGCGCGTAATGGTTTTCATCAAGTTAGTCAAGATCTCTTTGTCTCACAATTCTCAGGTACAAGGAGAGGCTGCGGACAAAGTATGGCAAACCTCCAACAAACACGCTGCTGGCAGTCAGCGGTCATCAGAGCTTTGCGAACCCGAGCTTCAATGACTCGTCAGTTTTGCTCGAGGAGCAGAGAGGTGCCGCAGCACTTTACTCTCTGGGAGGTCCACAGAGCTGGTCCGGTCAAACTCCTAGAAAAAGTATCCCTAAAGAGTACGCTTGCTTCTCAAAGCAGATGATCCGAAAGCAGACGCGCAGAGAGTACGTATCGTCTCTGGAGGAAAAACTCAAACAGCATCCTCTGGTTATGTACCCACATTACAAGGATCACATGACCCCAGAGGTAAGCTGCTGCATGCTGAATGACACTAATTTCATACTGTGTTAACATGTACTTGCATAACTAGATCTTTCTTTCTCTCCAGTTATTTGATCAGGTGCTGTCCATTTTGGATCCAGATGTGTGTGTAAATAACACCTACGCCCCTTCTACAGACCACACAGATGACAACGATGAGGAACAACGTGCAGGGCTGCAAAAGGGGGAGGAGAATCTTCTAAATCCATCATTGAAGTATGCCGGAAATGTGACTGGCGTCGCTGAAAACTAAGCTACTTATAATTATTGTTGAACTATAAATACTTGAAATTGAAAGCAGGAACATGAATAATAAATTCTCTATGTATTAAGGCCCTTTCGATCATTTCACAGCAGCCCTGATGGCCAAAAAAAAAATCACAATCTGAGAAATCCTTACATTCTACAAATGAGATCACATAGTATTAAGAAAGAGCAGGAGGCCACAGTGAATCACCTGAACACCCGCCAGGACCACGAGAAAAGCCGTCACCCTTATCAGGAAAGGTTGTGTCCATCCAGTAAGACCAGGTTTGAGCAAACAGAGCAGCTGTGAAAAGTTGCACAATATGACGATACGGGAAGCTTATGTTTGCCTCTTGCAGGGTGAGGAGACGATGTGACAGTGTCATCAACTTTCCTCATCAAGATTAGTGCTACAAATCAATAATGAAATCCAGTCAAAGCAGCAGGAAAAAAAGGACTGTGGTGAGAAAGTGTTCAAGCCAAAGGAGCAAAGAGCTTTAAACCACAGTAACTCCAATTTAACTTTATCTGTATCAGTCTAGGTCACAATGATTACTTCACTCTGGTTTGCTTCATCAAAATGCAGGAAGAATGCAAACCTTCAAATGTGCTCATGTTTACTAAATCTACAGTATGGTTAATGCAGTTTTTTGACGTTTCTGGTCTGGCTTCAAGTAATTAATAAACACTTGAATGTTGAAAAAGAAAAGTTTTATTGGAACATTAAATCACGATACAAATAAATAAATCATACACTTGATTTTCTGCAGATCTTCTGACGTCAAACTTCATCTTGCCCATTGTTTTGCTGCAAGGCAGAACGAATGAACTGGTTAGTTATTTTACCACAATAATATTTTTAGCAATTAGCAAAACATCTCAGAAACAATCAGTTGAACATAGTGTTTGTTTCATTTGTTCTTGATAAACTAATATCATTTAACCCATGATGTGATTGTCTTTGGAACATTTTTAACGGTTTTCCTCAAATAAACCTCACCTGTAAACAAACACGAGCTATTTGATCTATTGTTGTTATTCGATTAAAAAAAAAAAAAAAAAGTGTAGTATGATGGGCATATATTTTTAAATTGATGCAACTTACTGCCAGCAGCCTGCGTTAGGACATGTAGTGTTGCTGCTAGCTGGTGGGGTTAGAGGTGAGGAGGGAATAGACGGGTGACCTGCGGCCCGGGGAAAGAAGCTGCAGGAATGACGTGTACTTCACTGCACTACTGGATGCAGCGTGGCCTAAAAGAGAACAGTGTCCGTTACATATTTGAGTCCGGATTTGTTATGGCAGCAGCTTCTTAATATCTTACTCAGACAGCTTGAATATACAACCAGTACAGTGATGATCATGTGCTGTATTTCAGATTGAATGTTGCAGATATGACATTTCATTCACATGATGAGGCTTTTTAAAAAAAACTAATAACAGGAAAAAGTTATGAAACTCACTCTGATTGAAGGATGCGTGAATTGTGTTCTTGCTTGGCTCAGTTGTTCTCGGGATCAGCGGCTCACTGGCCAGCATACACACACAGGGACATGTTACATGCTTTTACACAGTTTGTCATTCTTAATGGTACCTTGTGTGTTGTTTAAGGAGCCAAAGGTTACACTGACCATGTCATAGCCTCCGGTCAGAGAGTCATTTAAATGAACAAACCACCCCCCCACAAAATGACTTGTTTTGGTCCCTCTCCCTACCTGCCACACATCTTCCTCCTCAGCCTGGGGCCAGTCGTTGCCTCTTCAGCCTCGTCAGCGCTTTAGCAGGGGGCAAGAAAAATAAGGTGAACATGAATATTGGGTGGCAGAGTTTCCAAATTACAAGGTTCCCGCTCTGTGCATTACAGTAGAACCTTTAATACAGTGTGGTCAGTGAATGCACCCATGACCACAGGCCTTTTATCCCCCTTCAGCGATAGTGACTAGTCATTGAGTAGCGTCACATGGTTATCAGGAGTGACCTCTTTTGACATAAGAGCAAAGCTAATCCTTGCAGCGTGTGGGAAAGGAGCCAGACGTACAATGTGATTCTGTGCACTCTCTCCGGCGCAGACCTCCTCCGGTGGGAGCCGCTGCTGTTGCCGGTGTGTGGTCCGTGGTTCTCTGAACTCGCCACTCCCCGCATGTCTTTGACGGGAGACCTGAGCTCACGGGTGGCGCTCCCCTGCTGTCCCTGAGATCGCGCGGGCCAAAGGAGGACAGAGGAAAGACGATGTGAATGCAGCGCTACAGTGACGGTGGAACGCTTGAACAGTGAAACCGTGGGACTGTCTTATGAACTCTGTATCAGTGACTATCACCAGCAGTCCATCAATCAATCAAAATAGTCTGACTCTGGAAGACAAAACAAACAGTATTGCACTGGGGTGTTGACATTATTTACAATCCTTCTCTTCTTGCCACAGGAATCCAGTGCAGTGTGTGTTTTGGATTTAAAGGTCGAGCAGATGTGCTGCGTTTGTGTCTGTGTTGCCAAAAAAAAAGGTTAACAGAGGCACTTCATGGGCGGAATCTACAGTGTGGGGGATAGATGAGACAGGGACAGAGAGTTCCTGAGGGTACCTTGATCTGAGGAGAGGAGGGGTGCTTGGAAGAAGGCGGGGTGGTGAGTGCAGATGATGTCGGGGAATCATTCAGAGCTGTGTTCAGATTTGGACTTTGGAGCTCCTACAGAAAAAGTTGGGAATGTGTCAAGACACACTTGAAAATCAACACTTAATTGCATTTCTAGATACACCTTGTGAGGTATGGCTAACCCAGTTCTTTTGTTTTATTTTTGTATTTTTTTAAAACCAGACTTCTCCTGGAATCTACCTTAAGGTCCAGGGCGTGTTGGAGCTTCAGACAGAAAAATTCTTGCTCGCGCAGCTGGATGAAATCCTGACAGTTTGCAAAGCTCTCTGACATCTATGATAAGACATGCAAGAAAAGAAAAAACAGAACAGGATTGATTAAGCTTCTTTTCCACTTGAATATCCAAACTTCCCTTTTTTGTTTAGCTCCAATGTGAGATCAAAGTAAACTGGGGGAAATTAATACAATAGATACTTTACATCTTTTTTAACCATATACTTCTGATAGATGACAGTAAATAAACACAGACAAGCAAATAACAAGCACCAAACGTTCCCTCCTTTACCTCAACATCACCATAAGTATAAGTTTCAGTTAGTCACCATATATTTTGTGATGACGTATAGAAAATGAAAATACCGCCACCTTGTGAAGGATTGCCTTCAGCTCGCTGATGTGCTCTTGTAACCGTTGGTCTTTGGCACGAAGGGCCTCCAATTCAAGAGTGAGCTGTTTCCTCTCCTCTCTAACCAAAGAGAGCTTCTGGAGCTGACGCTGGGCCTCCAGATTCTGTTGACGTTTCTCCTGAACACAGAGAGCAAAGAAATGTACTGTATATGTGTAACTATAAAAACCAGGATGGGGGAAAAAAATGAAATAAAATCACAATGTCTGAATTATCGTTCCTTATTCCTCTCAAGCTTTGGAAACATCTGACCTGAAAACCTGAGACTGATACGATGAATAACTTATTACAAGCATGTAGATTCCATGGAGATGAAAGGCAAACACTCTGAATCTCGCTCACCAGGCGCAGCTTCACTACACTCTCCTCCAGATGTTGGATTCTGCTCTGCATGGAGTCCACTTGATCTCTTCTGGCAGTGACTTCCCTCTGCATGTCCTGGGCTACCTGGAGGCCTGAGGAGGGGATAGGAAAATGGCTGGGACATGAACAAATGAGAGGAGTATCGGGCAAATGACAAAGCTTTAATTTGGGGGTGGGGGGGAACTGTAATTTGTCAGATTAAAATCTCAGACAAAAATGAAGAGCAGGACGATATAAAATACAAACTATTATCTGCTCTTCGAGATTTCATTAAGATTACAGTGATTCATTGTCATCTGCATACTTCATCACAGATTAGTAATAAGTCACTGGTTGTCTCAGAGTAGTTTTTGTCCACTATGCCTTTTGATGTGGTTACATTCTGAACGAGAAAAGTGGCTCGAACCATGTCCGTCAGCTCCTTCAAGCGTCCTCCGGGCGCCCCTGATCCGGTCCAGTTCATCCTGGGCGTTCCTCAGCTCACTCTGCAGTTTCAGCACCACACCCTTGTTCTCCTCCTGCTTGCAGCTGAAGAGCCTTTGCAGCTCCTTGTGCTCCTCTGAAATCGTGCCCACATAAACACATAAGTTATATCCACGTAGAGCAATACACGTTGAGAGACAAGCAAACACAAGCAGCGACAGAAAGGCTTGGTTGACAGTGTAAACATACCAAACATGGTTCTTTGCTTTCTTAACACAGCAGGACAAGAGGATCATTTGATTTGACAAAAGACCCATGAAGGCTGAACTCTTTCGAGAAACACCGCTGTGACCTGCACTCTAAATCCTGGTGAATGGAGAGACAGACTACAGACACTGGCTATCTGGCCTGAGATCCCACGGATGAAAATCATTTAATGCATGCAGTAAAAACAATATATTGCGTGCAGTTAACATATTGGTCCATATATCCTGGAAGATTAAAACCAGGAATAGCTGGGAGAGGAAGGTTGTAACTGCAAACGTGTCACTGAATAATCCAGAATTGTCTCAGATCCAAGAAAAGAAAACAGATCCATCATATGAGCCAAACCCTATTTGAGGTAACTGAACACTTTGATGCTGTTTGTTCAAAGCATTTTAGTTTAAATTCTTACTCAACCAACGCTGCACTATCTTTTAAGATTCAAGTTACAGCTTGTTTCCCATCATTCTAGTGACGGGAATGTTAGATTAAAGGGAAATTATTAGGTGGCATGTTAGTGTAGTGGTTGGCACTGTTACCTCATAGTAAGACCATTTATTAATTAAACCTTAAGGTTTTGTTTTTGTTGGGGTTTTTTTTTTTTTTTTTACAGCCAAAGACCTACTTGATAGATTAAATAGCTCTGGAAAGTCCATAGGTGTGAGTGTGTGCTTAAGCAACTGTTTGTCTCTGTATTAGTGATCTGATCAGTTGGAAGCTGCCTTTTGCCCTGTGAGACGAGGCCACGTCTCCCTCAGCTGTATGAATGCACGTATGTATGGAAGAGTGGAGGGCGTCATGTACGTGTAACTCACGGGTAACAGTGTGTAACTGCACACGCTGCAGCTCCAGTTGAGTATTGAGCTGCTGTTTCTCCAGATTCTGCTCCCGCGCACGCTGACTCTGCTCAGCCACTGAGGCCTGCAGCTCTCGCTTCTCGAACGCCGCAGCAGCCACGTCTGATTTGTGCTGGGCTAACTCAGCCTGATGACAAAAAAAAAAAACAACAACCCCCAAACAAAAACAACCAAGTCAGACCAGTATGACGGGAAGGGAAATCAATGGTAAGACATGAAGATGCTGTAGGTGTCATCTTTATTTTATGCTCCTGACCCTGAGGTGCTGAATCTCCAGTTTGCGTTGGTTCAGCTGGTTGCTGAGGAGGCTGTTCTCCCGGTTAAGACCGTCGACGGTACGCTTGTGCTGTGCTGCCGTCTGGATGCTGCTCTCCATCTGCAACCTCAGAACGCCAATCGTCTGCTCTTTGTCATTCACCTTCAGAGACAGTGTCTTTTGCTCGGCCAGCAGAGTCTGGAACTGACTCTGAAGCTCCTCCAATCTGGCAAGATACTGAAAAATAAAAACAACAGAAAACTTGAACCAACAATTAAAAGTAAATGTCAGTACAGTAGTTACCAAATCACGTTGCATAAGTGACCTTTGCCTCGTACACCCATACACACTTGGGTTCATTACCTGCTGGGTTCCCTGCTGCCTGAGCCGGAGTTCCCCGCCTTTGGCTCTCAGGAGTTCCTGGGACTGGCTCCCCTCATGGGCCCTTTGCTCCAGCAGGCGAGATGTCTCCTCCTCAGCGTTACGAAGCTGCTCCCTGGTTGATTCCAGCTGTCCTTTCAGGACCTTTACCTCCTCCCAGTGTCCACACTGCTGCTCCTCACAGCAACTCTGGATAAAGTGGGGCAATAGTAGGCTCATTGTTTCAGAAAGAGCAAAATACAATCAAGTGTCTTTTGCAGCGTAAAGAAATAAAATCTGACTGATGGAACTGAAACTGGCTCCACACCTCATCTCATGTTGTTATTAAACAGGTGATTGAACAAAGATGTTCTGCATCGCACAAACATGCAGACTCCACAAAGAAAAGCCCTTCAATCCTGATGTGAATCCGGGAGTATGATTAATGTGAGGCAAGATTTAACCACTGTGCACTGTGCAACGACCAGTATCGTCAGACAGTGAAACAGCATAGACAAAACTGTGGTCAGACATTAAAATTAATGAGATTATTATTGCACTTGAAGTTGGCTGAGTCGTGACTGAAGCTCCTTGGCTTGTTGTTGTGATTGATCTTTCTCTCCCAGGACATTACATAACTGAGTATGAACCGCAACAAGCTGATTGTCCACACAACAAACCCAGAACACGCACACACCAAAGAAAGCCTTCATCCTGGAGTATGAATCTAGACAAGATGCTATCCAGCCTTCATACTGACCCAATCATCTTTACCTTGTCTTTACGGTGGGAGATGGTTGATTCTAGATCACTGATGTGGCGCTCATGTAATAATTTCTGTCTTTCTGCAAGTTTTCTGTAAAGTGGAATTGGTTTTAGTTAACCAACAATTCATTGTAATTATAGTGAAATTCATCACAAAGAAAATTTTAATTTAAACATACACAAATATCATGTTTGCAAATCCTCATGAGTGATGATGATTTGTGAAATACTTACTTGAGCAGTTCCAGTTTGACAATTAAACTGACTCCGCTGTCTTTGGATGAACTCAGTTTATCGGTCAATATCGCCATCTCGTGGCCAAGGTGCGTAATAAGGTCCTCCATCCTAGAACGCAGCAATGTGCAGAGCTGTTAATACCCAAACCGTTGTGGATAATATAACGTGTTTGAAAAGTCTCTCAATATTGACTCTATTATTGTGAAAAAAGTGACATGAGAGATTATGGAATAAATTCTGAGATGTCATCTGCATCAGGTTGATCACATCTAGTAAGAATGTCAAATTCATAGGTCAGATGAAAATTTTAATTGGTCCCATAAGGTCATAAAATACATTTGTGATGCTTGGGAGCATTATTCACCTTTAAAAAAGAATCTATGGAATAAAAATAAAGAGTCTTTTTTTATTTTTAATCATTACAGTAATTTCTGTTTGCCTTTCACAAATTTGACACAAACTAAAACTTTTAATACCTTTCTTGTTGGTTTTCTTTGTAGTATTCATGAACCGTAGGCTGTTCTTCTGTCTGACATGAAAAATAGAAAACATGGCATTACGAATATGGGGAAAACAACGTAGTCAACATTAAATAACAAGAAAAACAATCAACTTCTGTCACTTACCAAAATTCGTTGCTCTCGTGCAGTTTCTGTCTCATTGTTGAAACTCCCACTCAGGTTTGCAGCCACAGATTGTAGTTTTGAACCATTTGCATTTTCAGCACAGAATATTTGGTTGCCTCCACGTGGTATTCCACAGAATGTATGATCCTTTACAGTCTCTTTCAGTGTTTCTACATCTTTTGCCTCATTTGCCGTCTCCTGCACTTTCTGGTCTGCTGACCGTTTGATTTTCTGGAGCTCCTCCAAGATGCACAGCATCTTTTCCATCTGATCAACATGTTTCTGTGACTCTTTTAATCTGCAAATAAAAAGACCTGTGGTTCAAATGGATTTGGGCCACTTTCATTTCACAATTGAAACTTTCTCTTTGTGTTCACCTCCGGTCGGACAGGAACTCCTTTTCCACCTGGACATTGTGCAGTTGAACCTGCAAGTTCATACGAGCTCCTTGGAGATTAGATGTTTCTTGTTCAGATTGATTTTGTGTCTGTGTTTCAGAAAGTGAAATAGATATATCACTTAACAGAATAATTCGGAGGGAATTAAAACATAAACAGCATAAGAGTTATAGTTGAAACTAAATGATGACCTTGTCCAGCTGCAGGTCAGACAGCTGTTGAAGACAGTCATCTATTGCGCTTTCTATTGCCTCCATTGATGGAGAGCTCATGTCTCTTTGGCAACACTTCTGGTTTAATTCATCCACGTCAAAGACCAGAGGATGAGCCCCTCTCTGCTGAAGTGCTAAAGGAACAGTAAGAATAACATTCACGCCATCTGCATAAAATGTTTTAAAAATCACTGCGCCTCTGCTTACCATAGATTATTTTAAAATCCATTTTGCTTCAAGTGTAGATGAATGATAATGGATGATGTTTCACTTTTGCCATTGTGCGTATTCTAAGTTATTGTAGATACCCAGGATTACACTCACAAGCAAGGAACCCATGACTGTGAGAGCTTTGTCCAGGCGAGCCGTTAGATGTGCATCCGAACCTCTCCAACGCCACTTTGGTTGCATTTTCCACCTCCTCTTGCAACAATTGGGTTTCCTTAGTGCGTCGGTCAAGCTCCTCACTAACAAGGAGTAAAACTCAAACTCAGCATCTTTCATAAGCCAATTCGTTTTTGGAGTGGCTGTGTTGGTAGAGAGGTGGTCCTTCAATCGGAAGGTTATATGTTTGATCCATTGGTAAAAGTAATTTCTCTCTGAGATTAATAAAGTATTTCTATTCTAGTTTTCATGCAAGCATAAAAACCGGTCATTGTCAAAACTGATCAAAGACAACAATAGCAAAAAACTTAACTCACAAGTAGGCTATAACTACGAGGAATTGGGTAATAACATTACAGATCTGCAAGATGACAAGCGTAAAAAGTGAAAACATCTAGGAATTGTGTTAAGAAGAAGCTAATGAGTTCATTTGTTCAATTAAAAGTAAAACAAAAGTAAACCAGTATCATTACCTCAGCTCTTCCAGTGTCAAACTCGTGAATCTCAGCCTGGTTGAAGTGTCTCTGGTTTCCACAGAGGGAGACGCTTTCAAGTAAATAAAAAGCAGTTGAGTTAACTGGACCAGACGGTATGCAAAACGTTTCGGTAATTGACACACTAACTTTCTTACCAGATGTTCCTGCTCCAGCTGTTTGTGTTGGTTTTACACCGTTGGGTGACGGGTCAAAGCGTATTCCGTCATTATTGATGGGAAGTCCATACATCCGAAGCTGAGAGGGCCTGACCGCCGATGACATATCGTTGCACTGATGAAGGTTCGTAATATAAAACCGCAATGAAACTAAGAAAGACAGAATTACGCCAAGCTAACCATACAAGCTAGCTCAGCAGGTGTCAACAAAGTTTCCCCACCATGGAAACAACATCCGTAGCCTCTTCAGCTAATTCCTGGCTGGCGTGAATACAAATTCATGTTGACAGATAGATAAGTTCGTTGACTTTTTAAATATATAAATATATATTAACAGTGGAAATTGGTTCGAAGAATTAAAAGTCTCTTTTAGCGCCTATTCTTTGAAATATTTCAACTTCCGCCTTTTTCCGCAGTCGGTAATGACGCACGACGAGGTGCATGCCGGTCAATGAAGTTCTCCAGAGGCCGAGACGGAGCTTGTTTATTCAGGGGCGGGTCGTCGCCTTTCAGCGGGGACTAAAGGTTTTCAACGCTATCTGGTCACTTTCCTTGGAGAAATGGCAACCTGAAAAGCAGAGATGAATAATTAACCGGCAGAACTGTTATTATCCTGCACATTGGCGGCTTCTGTACGAGGTAAGACCAAGACGACGTCTTGTTGACATCGGCTAGCTGAAGTAGTTAGCCAACACTGAGGCTGTCTCTCTGTTTAACGCCCTCTTCAGATTTATTTTTCACTAAACCACACATATTAAGAGTCTGGGAAGTTTTCTGTCTCGTTATTACTCATTGACCTCCTTTTAAAATGTGTTATATCGGGCCATAATATGGATTGTCCAGATTGACCTAGTTTCTATTTTTTGGTGGGCGTTTATCTCAAATTGTAAACATCCACTTTCACTTAGTTGTGATGTATTTTTTTTTTTTTAACGCCGCATATTTTCACAAATTTATACAATCGATTAGAATATAATACCTTTAGGGCAGTGTTGTTGATCATACAACAGTGAGCCTTTCTGAGAAAGTCTAGAACTTCTCAAAGTGACACCTGACACCTTGTAGGTGTGGTTTAACAAACAGGCTTTACATATCCTCTTCTCCTCATCAGACCTTACAGACATTCCCGCTGTGGATGTTTTCCAGGCTGCTAAGGCAGCGCAATTGAAACATGTTTTTTTCCAGGATGAGGGATCTCCAGGGGGTTGACAGCCTGCTCTTGAAAGAGTTGAAGACATGTTGCGCCAAAGAGTGCAACTTTCTTCCAAGAGAGGCAGGCCTGAAGCTGATGGAGGCTTCTTCCACAGAGGTATAACCCACTAACCCACTTCCACAGCTTTGACTTGCCATATGGGTCTGCTAAAAATACTTGTAGCTTCCAGGGATGCGGTGTTGATAGATTGTTTGTTTTTGTTGTTGCTATTTTTAGAATTACACCGGAGTATCTGCAAAATGCAGAGACAACCGAGTGGAAGAACTGTGGAGCCTGACCAGCTTCTTTGGCTACAGCACCCAAACCTTTGTTCAAGCCGTCAATCTGCTGGATAGATTCCTTGCCATTATGAAGGTAAGAATTTCCCTTGTGATGTTTTGTTCTCCTAACCACACTGGGCGTCACTTTTCTGTCAGTCTTTGACCTTTTAATCCCCGTGTGTTGACCCACTCATCCGTCTGTTATTGTGGCAGGTGCAGCCTAAACACTTGCCCTGTATTGGCGTCTGCTGTTTTCACATTGCTGCCAAAATGGTTGAGGAAGAGAGTAATGTCTCACCTACCCACGAACTCATTCGCATCAGCCAAAGCAAGTTCACTGTGTCAGACCTGTGTCGCATGGAGAAGATCATTTCTGAGAAGCTCTGCGTGGATCCCAAAGCAGTGACGGCCTTAACCTTACTTCACCTCTACTACGCAGCCTTCACGTGCCTCGCTGCTGCAAGGTAAGCGGTGCTGTTTTGTTCAACTTGTGGCTGTTTCTGATGTTTGATTGAGGCTGGTCAAAAAAGATTCTACTTCGGTTGCTACTGGCGGATCACATTAGGATTCCCTCTATATTTTAAGGGAGGAGATCCCAAGCATTGGGAGACTGGAAGCCCAGCTAAAAGCCTGCTTATGTCGGCTTGTTTTCTCTAAAGCAAAAGTAAGGATCGTTCTCAGGTGATCTTTACAGCCTTTGTTTTTTTGAGTGTCCAATCTGATTGAAATTACTTTTTTCCTCCCTCTTTCAGCCCTCTGTGTTGGCGCTGGCGCTCATTGCTCTGGAGTTTGACGCCCTCCAGTCAGTCAAGCTGGTGAAGATTGTCCCACAATTCCAAAGACTTCTGAAGGTAAAAAGAGGCGGTTATGACAAGTGAAGTGATGAGTCCGAGTCAAGATTAAGATTCTTCATTGCTTCCTTTAATGCATTTCTTTTAAAGCTTTATAGTATGTCTTTTATTATTAGATTCCTTTTAATTCTCTGTAAAGCACTGTGAATTGCCTTGTGCTTGAGGGGTGCTCCATAAATACATTTGCCTTGCCTTGCCAGAAACAGGGTTCTTGGGTACTGAGTATAGAAACAATCAAATAATAATCCACATTTTTTAGAGTTAAAAATAATATGTCTCAAAATTGATGTTAATACAGTTTCAGTATCTACCTTTTGTGTTTATTAAAATACCCATAGTTATTAGAATTTAAAGAATAACTGCATTCTGAGCCATGTATCCTTACAGTATTACTATTTTGGGTTCTTTTCTAATTTTATTTGCCAGTCCCATTTGGACAAACATGAAAAGCTGAGAAATTACTTATTTCATTATTCCTACCAATATTGTAGCAATACACTAGTTTAAAAAAAAATCTAAAATGAAATATGCTGAAAATGTATGACTTGGCATGACTGATGTCACTGTCAAGCAGTGACATCCAACACGTTCAGTATGTGTACCGAGAAAAACAGGAACAAGACTCAACTTGCGGCTGAAAATATTTGAAAGCTATTTCCGCCTGCAGCCCCTCTCACTTGCTTCCGTCTCGTCTCCTTTGTAGATCGGCGACGGCGAGCTGCTCCACTGGAAGGACCTGGTGGCCAAGTGCATGTCCGAGTACCGCTCGAGCGAATGTAACAAACCCAACAACAAAAAGCTTGTTTGGATCGTTTCCAGGAGAACAGCGCAGAATCTCCAGGCCTGTCACTTTAGCGTACCCAGCCTGCCAACTATTCCTGAGAGGAGCTGGGATGAGAGTGAAAGGTTAATAGTGCAGTTTCTTTCTCTTCATTCCACCGTTGTTTCTGACGCCTATCAACAAGACATATTATGTTTAAATATGGATTGGATGGTGGTGTAGTTGTTGGCACTTTTGCCCCGGAGCCCCCCCAGTTCCCCTCTGAGTTACGCTTCTGTGTGAAGTTTACATGTTCTTCCTGTGCATGCATTATTTTATTTTCCCCTGGTACTCTGGCACTTTTCCAAAGTCTGAACTGTATAAAGACAGAAGATCTATTAAAAAAAAAAAACGGTCATCGAAATGTCCTTAATTAGTTTTTTGAGCAGTTTTCCTCAGTACATCTTTCAGGCTTTGTTTTTGCATCTCCTTCCATCCCCTTTAAGACTTGCAATTAATTGATGATATCTATAATGAATCATTCATTCATTTGTGTTTGTTTATTAGATGTCTAGAAATTCATCAAGAATGATTTGTACATGTGTTCCTCATATGACCAGCAGGGGGAAGAAGTCATGTAACAATTATGAACGGTGTATAAGTTGACTGTTAATGGCTTCCTCTTGTCTTGCAGTGAGGACTCTTGTGAGGACCTGAGCAGTGGAGAGGACAGTCCGTGCGGCTCGCTGGGAAGCGATGGCGAGGGAGCCTTCTTCCCCTGCGGCTTCCTCGGCGACAGGAAGTGACGTGTCGTCCTGCAGCAGCCACACGCCCGTGTTTGTCCACGCGAATGTTCTCCAGGGCAGAGTTGTGTGTTTCGCCTGTGTGTATCGTATATAGTATGGTATGCCGGTTGACGGGTTTTGATCATTAAGTGCCTGTGTTGATTTACTTTAACCGTCTGTTTGGTCTGATGTCAAAGCAAACATATCGCAAGGATGCAAAATGGAAAAAAAAAAAAAAAAAAATCGCAATATTATGGCAGCTTGATGGCAATACATTTTGAACGTCTGTTTCCGAGATGTTCCCTTTGTGTTTGTTTGTGTCTGAGCTCGACACATTCCAGGAATTACAGCGAAGCACAAGGAAGAACTTTTAAGGACGCCGACCAAGAGTGACACTCAACTGTTTAATGCCAGCTAACACTTTAGCACATCCTCAAGTCTTTTTCTTTTTTTTTTTTACAACCGTTTTTATAAACATGAACAGTATTCTGCAGCTGTTATTGTGCGTACATATACAGCCTCTTCTAACGTGACAAACCATTTCACATCCTAGTGTGTGGAGGAAAAAAAAAAGTGACTATATGCATGGATATGTTTAAAAATGTTACAATGAATGCATATTGGTTTTTGTTTACTGAGATAAGCTTCCTGTATAAAAAATAATGTACATAACATGTAAAAAATGAGGAAAAAAAGTTTTGTGAAAGCTGCATAATGTTTATGTCTGAATATAATGTGAAATACCTTGGCAGGTTTAAAAAAAAAAAAACAACCTCCAAATAAAAAACAAGCTATCACTTTCGGGTCACTTGTTTGTATTTTAAATATCTTATGAGGTTATTTTTTATTTGCTTTTTTTATATCGGAGAATTTAAAACTGGGGGAGCTGCACTAAAAGAAGTCAGCAATATGAATAATAGATGTTTATTTACCAGAGCCAAGTTGAAACACTGATTTTTCTGGCTCGCTTGAGTAGTTTAAAAGCAGTATCCTCTACGTGCGCTAGCTCCCCCACTATTTAAAAATATACACACAGATATTCAGAAGGGGGCTGTGGAAATATTGAAAGGTTTTCTTCATTACACAATCGAATTAAGTAAAAACACCATTTCCGATTATTGGAGGATCCTTGAAATTTACATTCACTGTAGATGAAAACTCTGCAGTTTCGCTCTCACTGAATCTGTTAGCTTTAGCAATAGATTACTTTATTTTGTCCCCACAAGTGCTTGAAATGTATTTGCAGCCCCAAAATTTCTCTGAAGAACTTGCCATATAACCTGACCTGATCTTGGTGCATCACTCAAACTTCTTTATAAAAACTAAATGGCATTTAGAGAGATCAATAAAAGATAGAGGTGCAGTTCTGCCGCTGGTGGTCTGTTGTTGTGCGTAAATCCTTCCTACCTGACCTGCCAAAAAACTCCAGCATTCGGCCTGTTTGCACTACATTCTCTGCTGCACTTGCTTATGTCAGAACCAATCTGACCACTAGATGGTGCCATAAAGCTTGCCTTGTAGTTGATGTAATGACAAAACCGATGAGCACTATCGAAATTAAAGGAAAAACTGGCATTTCCAAGCTGTGCCCATTGTTTATATTGGTCCTGAAATATGCCCATGAGTCATTTGCAGCATGTGCATGTCTTCATGATATCTCCTCCTCCATCCATTCATCCATCGTATTCATAGGACACAACTGATCCCAGTCCAGCACAGTGTAAACATACAGTATACAATCAGATTCATGTCTATGGGTGGAAAGTGGAAGAAGAAGAATAGTACATCAAATGAATGAGAGGAAATCCATACATGACCCTGCATCATGAGTACAAATATTGAATTTATTGAATTATTTGTTTTCTCCTCTAAATGTGAAGTGACTCAGATTTGCTGATGCTCATTAGAAGCGAGATTAAAACATCATAGGGTTTAGGGACAGTAATCTTTTCTCTCTCTCTCTCTCTCTCTCTTCATTAAGAGACAAGCCCTGCTTTGTGCAGAGAGCTTCTGCAATCTGCAGGGAGGCATCAGTGTGAGCGAGTGAGAGAGGAGGGGGCTGTGTGGGGATGCTCTCTGATGCTCTCTGATGCTCTCTGATGCTGCTGCTGCTGGTGCTGGTCGGTGCTGGTCGTGCATGCGGCTGGATGCGTTGACACACACCCGCGCTCCATCTCCCGGATCAGAGCAGCCTGCGGAGCGGAGGAGGAGGCGGGCGGCGGCGGTGGAATGAGAGCGGACGGAGCCGAGGCACCCTCTGCGCGCGTGCAGCCCACGACCACCGGCCGACCATTTTGCGCGAGCATGTGATGCTCGGATGTGCGCCAGTGAAAGAGAGAGAGTGCGTGTGTGTGTGTGCCGGCAGCGACGACAGGCTAGGCCGACACCTCGCCGCCGCGGAGACGCGCGGGGAATGAGAACGCTCCCAAGATGGTCCGCATCGCCAAGGCCCTGGGCTTGGTCATCCTGTGCGTCGCCGTGCTCATCCTGTCGCTCATCAGCTACGTGTCCCTGAGAAAAGACAGCCTCTTCTCCTCCTCCAAATATGACATGGGAGGCCCGAGGATCATGTTCCACGCAGGCTTTCGGTGAGTATTGATCTATCTTTAATTTTTTTTTTTATCCCCCCCCCCTCCTCCGAGGAGACGCACTGGAGGCTGGGCGGAAATATAAACACAAGAGTGGCCTGGTGTGCGCGAGCCGTGCGCATCCCTCCGCCTGTCAATCAAGCAGTGAACTGTCCGGAGTGCTGATGTTGTGGCCCTCAGCCTCCCGATCACTGCACATCCATCCATCCACCGGAGCAGTTTCACCAGATTCCAAATGGTTCTACTGTATTGATTTTGTTCTCAGATGTTTACGCTTAAAAATGGAGATGGAGACCTTTTGATGCTTCTTGGAAAGCTTTCCTAGTTTCTGCGGGGCATCATCCTTCATGGACTTTGCTTTGCACCGTGAGCACATTCGTGTTGAAATAGAAAAGGGCCTTCCATCATACTGTGTAAAGTTTGAATGCACATAATTGTGTGCCTGATTTTATAGGCTTGTGGCCAAAGGTTTTGATTAAAGCACCTCAGTTCAGTAAGTAACAGTAAGTGTGTAATATTAAAACATTTCTTAACATGAGTGTGTGTGTGTGTGTGTGTGTGTGTGTGTGTATGTGGACAACACACACTGGGAGCGCCCAATTGTCACTCTAATGCTGCCCTGCGGGACTCCACAGTGATTCACATCTATTTGATGATAAACATGTGGGTTTAAGTCTGAAGTTACATTTGGGTTAAGGTAAGGTACTCACTTTTGATGTTTAAGGCTTAGGTTAAACTACTATGGCATGCAATGGGAATTCCCCCCACCATATATGTTTGTCACTGTAACAGACTTAATGAGACAAAGCTTTACTTTACAGTGAGACACAGATACACATTATTAGAATGAAGGTTAACTAACAGTTAACGTAAGAAAACAAGTTTAGGTGTACCTTCACTTCACTGTACTTCTCTGTGTGTTCTTGTTTTACTCACCTTTTGAGGTGCAAAACCTGTGAGCACAAAAGTCATGTAAAAGTTTTTATTTTCTGAGACTATAAAGGTCATTTATGCAGCTATTTAAGCCAGGCTCTGTCTGAAACTATACGATTTAGCTTTAGCCTGTTTGTGCCCTTGCTCTCAAAGACATCCTACTTTCTAATATAGGCACATTTTTCAGGAAATCTCTTCTGCCTACCTATTCAATAACTATACAGGTTATCAATGTCTGAAATCTGTATTAACTGCATGCAGGAAATCGGTTCCAGTTGACCTTCAAATGAGTCCAGTCTTAAAACACTTTGTGTTTTCTTTGTATCAAATGACACTACTTGTAAATCTGGAAGTTGCCTTTGGCTGAAAAAAGTAAAAAATCCATGTAGCAGAAAAAAAGTTTGAAAAGTAGGAAACTGGCCAGGACCACAGTGACCCAGTAACTACTTTATCTCAGCCACATGATTACTCATCTTGTTATTTTTATGTGTGTTTTCAGGTCGCAGTTTGCCATGAACTTCCTGGACCCTTCCTTTATCCCATTAACGAGCGCCTTGAATGAGGAGCTCCAGGGAAAACCGTCCAAATGGAAGTTCAACAAGACGGCGTTTTATCAGCAGAGGTAGATTTGAGGAATTGAAATTTTAAAAACTTACAACTGAGGATAGTCTTCTTTCTGGCAGACGGTGGCATTTCAAGGGTTATAAGTTGGCCAGTCATAACAGATCAGGAACTTTGTCTTGTGGCTGCATCACATTTTAATCATTTGATTTTAATCATTTGATTAAGATGTGCAATTGTGACGTTTTGGAGATGTTTCATCTTTGGATGTTGTTATAAAACATGTCTAAAAATTGCATTACGCAACAGAAAATTGCAGAAATATGCACCAATATATATTGATGTATATCTTTATTGATATAAACAATAGCGGTGATGTGTTTTGGTTTGGGTTTTTTTTTTTTCTTCATTTCTCAGGAAAGATATCTTCAGCTACATTGACATTCCCAACAACTTCTCCCTCACAAAGAACAGCGTTCGAGTTGGCCAGCTGATGCACTTTGACTACTCCAGCCACAAGTATGTCTTCTCCATCAGTAATAACTTAAAGTCCCTGCTCCCAGAGACTTCCCCCATCCACAACAAGCACTACAGCGTGTGCGCCGTTGTGGGAAACAGTGGCATCCTGACGGGCAGCCACTGCGGCCCAGAAATCGACCAGGCCGACTTCGTCTTCCGCTGCAACTTCGCCCCCACGGAGGTGTACTCCAAGGACGTGGGCAGGAAGACCAACCTGACCACCTTCAACCCCAGCATCCTGGAGAGGTACTACAATAACCTGCTGACCATTCAAGACAGGAATAACTTCTTCCTCAACCTAAAGAAGCTGGAGGGGGCCATCCTGTGGATCCCGGCTTTCTTCCTTCATACCTCAGCCACAGTCACCCGGACCCTGGTGGACTTCTTTGTGGAGCACAAGGGTCAACTGAAGGTGGAGTTGGCCTGGCCGGGAAACATCATGCACGACGTAAACAAGTGAGGGTTCACCGATCGTTGCTGTAAAAACTGATGCTCGGTAATCATAAAAGTTGGGCTCGGTGTGTTATGAATTTAAAGTCTGTGTTTTGACCTGAAGGCTAAAAACAACAACTCCATTAAAGCTGAAGTGGTCACCAGTTCATCACAGGACGAACACAGACAAACAATCTGGTTGCTTGGGGAACAAATTTCCTTTTTTTCTTTTCTACTGAATTATTTGATGGTTTGAGGAGTCTGTTTTTCCTTCTGGGGGAATCGGGTAGAACAGGTCATGTCCAGTGTGGGTGGAATCCTTTGAAGTACCGATGGCCTTCTTTTATTCTCCGTGTCTTTGGTTTTTGTAGTGTTAATCTTCAGGTTTTTGACTTCACACAGGAGAAGAAGAGTCTGCTGGCACATTCCTGTAGTATGCCTGGTTGATGGTGTGTGATGTCCCATCCTGAACTTTTGTGGCACAATGAACTGCCTGATTTTCCGCTGCTCCCTCGTCCCCTGACTTAAAACCAGAGTCACATGTTTTGAAAAGGGCCTACGCTCTGCTGTTGAGCTGTAGATTTTACACGGGGAACACTTTGTTTGACTTGTCAGCAAAAATCCCAGAGTTTCTGGCTTAAAAAGCAGGTGGGTTCTTCATTTAGTATTTTAACTGGGATCAGAGCCACTGGGAGGGGATTGATATGTCTCTGTGGACTTCATCCATGGTTGTTTATATTTGTTGGAAAATTGGCAAATTTGCCAAATTTGGGTCAGATGCAAATAGTACGGTGAGGTTTTGGTACATATTGATAAGAGATAAGTCAGGGATATTCAATTTCTGACCAGTAAACTTGTCACTTCTCTTGTCAGATACTGGAAGACGAAGAACCTCGGTCCGAAACGTCTCAGCACCGGGATCCTCATGTACACGCTGGCCTACGCCATGTGTGACGAGATCCACCTCTACGGCTTCTGGCCCTTCGGCTGGGACCCCAACACGGGCAAGGACCTGCCTTACCACTACTACGACAAGAAAGGGACCAAATTCACCACCAAGTGGCAGGAAACCCACCAGCTGCCCAGCGAGTTCAAGCTGCTCTACAAGCTGCACCGGGACGGCGTGACCAAACTCAGCCTGACACACTGCTCTTAGACGTGCGGCCGGAGGCGGACGGTCGTCGGGACGGCTCCAGAGACCGCGACCAGCATCCATCACCTCACTCCACACTTCTGTTGTGACACACACACACACACACACACACACACACACGATAAGCATGATAAGTGTTAAGGCAATTTATTCCCATTCTGCGAACACACACTCACGTCATACTCGTAGCTCCACGTGAAGATGTCAGGCTCACAGCGTTGTGGTTCATTTGACATGTTGTGTTGGGTACTACATTCAGGGCATTCATGCTGCTCAGTTGCTTCCATTACTCTCCTTTGCATGGCTGCTGGCTGTGGCGACATGGTTCGAACAGAACAAAAGCGTCTCTTTTAGCTGTGGACTCCGCAGGTTCCTTTCAGACGAGGAGACACAAATAGTTCAATCTTCCAGTTCTTGCTTATTATAGATCGGTCAATCACCTTTATGATAGTAGAATGATTCTGTACACTGAAATCACTGCCTAATCTCAGGGACGGAGTTAGATCAGTGTGTTTTTGTAATCAGATTCAATGCCTCAAGAGAGGTGCAGTTCCTGTTTTCAGCCCCCCCCCCCCCCCAAGAGGTGTCAGACAATCTGCACTACTCTGGAAGATGGTATTTGTTTACAAGACTTTAGGCTATCTAAGTATATATATCTATATCTATATACATATACGTGTGTGTCTTTTATTCTCTGTCGACAGTTTGACTGTCCACTTCAAATTTTGTTAAGATTCTTAAAATATTTGGGAATTCTAATCAACATTCCAACAAAAAGCCATAAAGACATACACAGATCATGGACAACATGTTTTCAGTGCAGCACAGAAGTACGCAGAGTAATATCAGCCTACATTAGGTTCAGAGATGCTTCAATCATCATCCAACAAGACGACTATTATGTAGCCACACTAGCGGCAATTTTAAAGTCACAGATCTTTTGCTTTACTGATTCTGTGACAGCAACCGCAATACACAGGACACACAGACCCGGCGAATGTTGCAACACCTCAATATTTCTGAAAAGTTTTGATAAATTGTTGCTAAAATGTAGTTTCAAATCCAAGATCTGACCGTCACTGAAAACGCCCCAGAAGATGCACTATACTCTTTCTATAACCACTCACTTTTTTCTTATAGAACCAAAAATGAAAATGCATCAAATGTTAGTTAATTGTTGCATTTTGGAAAGTTTGTTATCTTTGGGGAGAACCAGGCTACCTTTTCCTCTGTTTACAGTCTTTGTGCTAACCAGATTTATAAACTCAACCTTTTTTTTTTTTTCAAAACTTTAGCAACACTTCCAACGATAAGATTTTAGCACGTACAGTTACTGTGGATTTAGTAGCTGGCAGATTTAATGGTTTTAGTGAATTGAAAAGCATGACATTTGATTTGGGCTAATAATTTTGTGGAAATAATAAGTCAGGTTTTCAAGTGGACGAACTACTCAAAGCTGTCCCATGTCAGCAAAACACAATACAAACAGCAGTTGATGTCAATATTTTATAACCAAAATGATTAATATTCAGTATTTATATACAAATATTTAACAAGTAGCATTTGTGAGAACATTCGTTTCAATTATTGAATCTCCACCTAAATACATTTCCAAATAGTACAGCAAGCAAAGCCTACATTTTTATTTTACAGCCTGAAACAACCTGTGACCTAATTTGTTGAGCTGGCATAGCTAGAAAAATCCGGAAATGCCAAATTTCAGACAGACTGTCTATAATGAACAACTAATCTTGAGGTTTACCTTAATTTCAAATACCAATATTGAAGAGAATATGTTTATTGCAGAGCTCTCAGTAACAGAGTTAAAGGTATAGATTCACCACGTAACCATCATGTTTGTATGGTAACTAGAGAATGAATTACTGCATCTTGTATAAAGAGCATGGTCCATAAAAATGACATTGCATGTGAGGCACTAACAAATCTTTTAGGCTAGTTTTATACTACCTTTTTGAAAATTGCTTTGGGGTAAAAAAAAATTAAAAAAAATAAAATAAAATGGAGTTCTTTGCTATTGTTTATATTCCTGATGGTGTATTCCTTAAGAATATCATCAATACCTTTATATGAGAGTTGTTTGAAGGCTTAATAAGAACCCTACTGCTATATTAACACGTGGGACCAAACCTCGACAGATAAACGTAAAAAATGAGCAAGCTTTATTTTTTTAAACCTGTAGATAATCTTGTGACACCAGACTGAAGCAGACCAGTAGACACGGGGCTTAGGATGACTGATCCCGACATTGAAAGCTAGCCACATGACCGTCTCCTGACTCTGCAACATGTGCTCCTTGTTGGAAATTGGGGCTTTGGCTGAGGTTTACAATACAGATCAATGCAGTCATTCACACTCATTCATGAGTGAGTTTTTTTTTGTTGTTGTTGTTGTTCTCTTTCAGATTTATCATGGCAGGCATTGATTCGCCATCCCGTCTCACACAAATAATTTTTTTCGTCTGTGTCCTCAGGCTACATTTTAGGGTTATCAGCTAGTGTGTCCTGTCTTTAAATCACAGTACTATTGTCCGATGCGTTTGAGTGATGGGCGCGATCTAGCGATTGAGCTGTTCAAATAAGGGATCTTTGATTAGCGCGCATATTGGTCGATCAGGCATTGCTAAGGGTGAGGATTAGGCAGTGCAATCGTTACATCACGCAAATCGCCCAAAAGTGCTTTACACAATCACTTCATGAAAACTCGTATTTGGTGATAAAGTATTGAAATATCTATATTTAGGCTATATAACTGATGTCATAGATATATAGGAATACTTTCTGTAGCCCCTTTCGTAGGTACACCAAAGACCAGGTGTTCAAAGCAGACATTTTAGAGATTAATTTGGGGTTTTGGAATCTGTTTAAAAGACTAATATCAGGTATGTTATAAAAGGAATCCCTTTGTGATGTTGAATTTGATGTTCCTGTGGCTCTTGCCAAAGTGATTGTGGTGGATTTTATTTGTGACTCCATGAATGTCTTCTTTTTTTAGATTGAAATGTTTGAAATGTCCACTGGCTCTGCTGGACATTTTCCTCAAACTAAAACTTTATCTTGATGTTCAACAGCAATGTTTAGAATGTGTGTAAAAGCTACATTGCTGACAAAGGCTGTGAGGATTGTAATTACTGTCGGAATAACAGCGAAGCTTCTTTGTGCATTGCAGTATGTTCAAATTACCAGACTGGTGCCATGCGTAAACATAAAACGTCTTTATTCCAAATACAGCCCTGTACATGATTCGTTCCAACAACCCTTTAACACACTTGCACTTGTGTTCGATTTGCATGGCAACTTAGTTCCATAAAGCATAAAAAAGCTTGGCTGCTTATATACATGCCATATAAAAGTCATGAATCATTTACGGAAACCAGGCAAAACAAAAGCAAGCATCCATGTAAGAAACCATGTCTTTAATGTCTTATGATTACACATCATGATATATATATATATATGCATTATGTGCCTGCATATTCCATCAATGCCTCAACGTGTCCAATAAAAATGGTATTTTTCTCTGATATGGCATATTTGGAAAAATGGTTTTGCTTATAGTCATGTGTAAGAACAGGTACATACTGTGGAAAGTGCTGGCTTGTATATGGACGAGCAATTATTTATCTTTCTATGAACCAGTCCCTGTAGATACATGTAATGTGGTTGAATGCAAATGAAAAGAGAACAAGCTTTTTTAATTATTTGACCAACAAAAGTATCAAAAGATGTAAAATTCTCCTCTGGGGAACTTGAAAACTAGCTCCACTTTACCAGAAATATCAACTGGTAAAGTGTTCACTTTGGGGGATTTCTTAAAAATGACCTTAAACAAGAAAATTACTTAAATCAGAAGATTTTTGAATTTTGATTTGCACGAATTTGCTCATAGGGTAACTGAACAGATGGATAAATGGTGGATTAATAATTATCCTTAATTTAAATCCCCCTGGTTTTTTTCTTTGCTTTGGGTTATAATTCTGCTCTTGTTTATCAGGTCTACTTGTTGTTTCCAAACTACAATATATTTCCATTATCTTCAAACTTTCTTCATTATGTCAGAAAGGTAACACAGTCAGTTTTAGGCCCTTTGCCTCACATGTAGTTTTTGATATCAGCTAACAGGCCTAATGTTGTTGAGGCCAGTTGAGCAACTTTTTTTTTTTTTTTTATAAAGGGGAATCAACAAGTTGAAAGATCTGCTCATAATAGTTAACTTTGAGGCATCCCAAAACCTCTCTTTTGGGACACCCTGCACCTTATTCATACATAGCACATCAGAGGCCACGTCCATCGACACTATCCTGTGTTTGGGTTCTATCTATATTACAGTTACGAGACATAAAGCCTGTAACAAAATACACAGAGAAAATCTATGCAGGCACATGGAGAACATGCAAATCAATCCATCACAGGAAGATGCATAGACGAAAACCCAGATCAACTCACTGCGAGGCCAGTGACTAACCTAAATGTTCAAAACTCCCTATAGAACTTGTGCTCAAATTATAAGTCAGAGTCTGCTAATTTGTACTTAACTTGTCCTTCATTATACCAACTATATCTATGTTTATAATCATATCAGTGACTACAAATGTCAAATGTTTTCACTAATCTTTTATTAAACTGCACTGTTTCAAAGTTGCTCGCATGTTTAACTATTTCTAAAATGTAAAAAGTTGACAAGACGTTGAATAACTTAATGTTTAAAGTCTTTATGCTTCTCATATAACAATGCACAGACCGTGAATAAATAACACTATGAAGTGAATTCATACTGTAACAGCAACATTGATATATAAAAAAAAAAGAATCCCTCCTCTCAAGATGAGCGCTTATTCAATTTAGGGATCTTGACCTCTTCATATAACAGGCACACTTGTTCAACTTTAAAAACACACAGCAGGTTCACAAGAGATGCATGAAAAGCTGCTGCTGCTGCTGCTGCTGCTGCTGCTGCTGCTGCTGCTCGGTGGTTACATCAGCAGGCACACCTCCTCCTCACCGGGGCCTCCTCCACCTCGTGACTGGCAGTGACACTCCCGTTGGGTTCAGCACCGTTGCCGCCGCACGTGCTCTGCTCCATCCTCTTCATCACCAGCCCCAGCAGAGTGGTCACCGCCTGGTCCACGTCCACACCCGTCATGGCACTTGTCTCAAAGTATGGGATGCTGAGGAGAATGGAGAGATGGAGCCAGTTAAACATTTCAAAATACATCTGTTTTATTGAAATTTACAATTGAAAATAAAATAAAACACAGAGCAATTGAATTATTAGAGTAGAAACGCATACAGTTTGTTTAACATGAGTAATTTTCATTCCAATTCTATTTAAAAATAAAAGAAGATTTCTCGTGACTCTCAAGCTCTAAAACTTGCAGTATTGAGTGTTTTCCTGTGTGGTTAGAGTGAGTTTTGCAAATGGTTTGAGACTTGTTGACTCTTAGAACCCTATAATCACATTATGTTGTGACTTTGAGCTTCCTAAAATGTGTGTTTGGGTGAGTTGGTGTAAAGGAAACTCTTCGCATGAGCTTCTCAGAACCCTTTTACCCACAACCTTCTCACATCCAACTTTAATTGATTAAAGTTTGATAAATGGGGACTTGTCCAAAACCTTTTACCATAAGTCAAGCAAATCAGTGTTTAATACTTAATGTTTAATGTTAGTATTATCTGCTTGCAACCATTGTGAGAGTTTATGTCAGAGGATGGACCCCTCAAAGAATTATTTTTTTTTCCAGAACATGTAAATACATTGCATTGTTATTGGCATTTAGATGCGGGTTTGGATGGGAGAGAAAAGGGTGAAATGGCACCATCTATTGCCAAACTAAACCAAACTTTCTGACGATGTGAGAAAATCAAAGAAAAGTAAGAGTTAAAACAATTTTTTTTATCAAAAAATTATAATGCCAGATCTATATAAATATTTTGAATCCTCTTGAATGATGTTTGAATACAAAATACTGTAAACAAGATGTGAAACCTAATTATTTATCACAGGTCACATCAGACCACCTCCTTGAATTACAATTGGCCTTTTGTTATTGACGGGTGTGGTTCATCTTCGAGTTCAATCAGTAAATTCTTATAAAAAATTATATAACTATGACTTCCTATGATTTCAAAAAGATGTGGGAGTTGAGGTGTAGTACAGGTATTTCTTAATCAAGTCAAAACTTGATGTAAGAAAGAAAAGACTAAACTATCATCGAGTGCTCATTTACCCACTGCAGGAGATTCCAGGATTAGACCTAGATTGATATGCACAGTCTGTCTTAAATGCTCCTGCACCAACTCATCTGTAGCAACAGCTTCAGGGTTTTTAACTATTTCTACACTGGGGGAATCATTCTGTCTCAAGCTTCGACGAATCACGATCCACATCGTCAGTTTTCTTCCCTGGACAACCGAGACACTTGAGATTTAGTTTTTTCCAGTTGTCTATTAACTTTGTGGTCATTGATGACGTTGTGCACAACCTTAAAAGAAGCAAATCTTTCAACTTGAAGACCCAGCTGTTCCCTTCCTGCCACATAAATCCATAAATCCTGCATTTGACCTAATTGAGGTTATTCACTTCAACTGTTAGTGGCTATAATAATGGATTGGTGTGTATACACAGTACACACACTCAAAAGTTGGAGAATCTTTGTGATCAATGTAAATGGTCTTTGAAATCAGATCTGAAAAAAACCCTGTTATGTTCTGAATTATAATGAATGCTGCAGCGTGCGCATATTTTCAAACCTTTGTCTGTTAACACTCCTGAATAACCACTGTGTGAGCACTTCTAACAAATCTATCTGAGGAGCTACAGCTAATGAGCCCCTCTGATCTCTGCTATCAAATACTTCTGCTATTTACTAGGTTTTTCTCTGCTTGAGTCTTAACATCAAATGACTTAATAAACATTTAGAAAAATATATTTAAAACTTCACATAATGTCCCCGTACATTATGTTACTGCTTATTAAAGAATCACAACCTAGAAATCCTCTTCAGCAAAGAAAACTCCAAACGTTATTAACTCAATATTGTCTAGATACGCTTGGTTAAAAAGTTGCACTGTGACTCTCCATATCTCTAAGGCTAACAGAAAGCGAGAACAGGCTTTTTAAACAAGCTGAGCACATTCATATCAGCTGCCAAAGCAAAACAAACCCAGTCTTTGATTACAAGAAACTATACTTGCTGTGGATAGCAAACTATGTTTGCGTGTGATGTTTGTATGTGATGCCTCACCCATATCTATCTGCCAGATCTCTGGCCTGCCTGGCATGAACGTCCCTCAAGTCTCCGAGGTCGGCTTTGGTCCCCACCAGAACCACATCCGGACTATCGCAGTATGCGTTGGCCTGGAGCTGACCTGAGCCAACACAGAGGACGTTCTTTAAACTCATGATGTGCAATTATTGAGCTGTGACTCAGCTTTAGTCAAGGTTATTGATGACGTAGCTTAAATAGAAAGGGGGGTGGGGGGGGGGCATATTAATCTGATGTGGTGCGGAAGGCAGAGATGACACATACTCATCCAGTTCCTCACGTTAAGAAAACTCTGCTGGTTGGTCAGGTCGAACATTAAAAGGAAGCCCATGGCATCTCGGAAGAAGGCTGTCGTGAGGCTGCGAAACCTGAAAAACATGCAGACGTCTAACAATGTTAGTGGTCAAGCTGTGCACTGTTTGGTCCAAGGGCGGACTCAAGTAAACACAGTCTGAAGAGGGTGAACTGCAGTGCTTTTATAACCCCATGGTGGTAAAACACGAGTGGTTTGGACGGAAAAAAAACAACCCCCAAACAAACAAATAAATCAGTCTCAGCTGTACTTAGTGGTTGGCAGTAGGCTAAAGGTCGCCAAAGCGAAATTAACATTTATCGTTTAGCTTGACGGTCGCATTACAAATTATTCTCATTATTTTCATTATTTTCTGCCCTTTCAACATCAGAATTGATTCTGACTTGTATGGATTGAACCACGACCCACTGATAGATAACCCAACAGGGACATCGTGACGGACTCACCTCTCTTGACCTGCTGTGTCCCAAAGCTGAAGGTGGACTCTGAAGTTCTTGTCAGTGGCTCCATCAGTATCTTTCCCCGTGTACACCTGCACAAAACCAGACAGCTCAATAATACAGCCTGAAATTAACATTTGTTTTTTTAGTTTCACATTTTTTGTTTATTTCTATGAAAATCCATGAAATGAGGCAAAAGAGGGCTGCCAATGGTTACAAACCTGGCTAACTGATGGAACAGATAATCGTGATTTAAATGTAAACATCTGGATTGATCACTCACTTAACATTAGAACACATCTGCTTCAAAAAAGCAGTGCACTGTTGTGTACAACAATTGCTTTATATATCCAATTTCTGTGATGCCTTCAACCGTTTTTCTTATATAATTTTTTTTTTTTTTTAGTGTATTTTTGTATCACAAAGTAGATTATTTTGGAAATCATTAGTACCACGCTTGAAGCAGGTACAAACGCTTTGTGTGGGTGTACCTGTTTATTAACAGATTCTAAGAAGAAGGAAAGAATAAATAGAAATCTTATTTGATGAAAGCAAAACCATTTCTTTTATTGTGTTTTTGTGAGTAATTTAATTAGGGTCACAGTTGAAACATTTCTTAGTTACATTTATTGTACTTTGTCTTTTGATTTTTGTTTTCAAGTGTAAAGTTGTGTTTAGGTAGTGTGGGGAAAAATGTATTACTGTATTGTGTTATAAGGATACACCCTGGACAGATCACTGATCCATCAAAGGAGAAACACATTGATATTCACATTTACAGACAATTTGTACTTCCAATAATTGCTTTTGGACTGTGGGAACAAATTGGAGTATCCAGAGAAAAGTCTTGCACACACAAATTGTCAACCAGATTTTGTTTACATGTTAAATTCAAATTGTGTAACTAATAGAATAGAAAGCAGAGATTTCCCATACAGTTTATGAGTGAATGGTAAAGTCGGAGCCACAAGTGAAGAACAATGCAATGCGGGACACAACTCACCACTCTCTTTTCCCTGAAGTCAATGCCGACTGTGGTTGTGAACTTGCGGTTGAACTTGTTGTCGGTGTACCTGTAGAGGAAGGTGGTCTTCCCCACCCCGGAGTCGCCAAGCGCCAGGAGCTTGATCAGATAGTCGTAGTCCCATTCAGCCATCCTGCAGCCTGAACCTGCCACACAGATCAACGACACTGCTACTGATCCGTCTCCTCCTCTTGTGAACCATGACAGTGTGGACACAGGATGGTCAGTGCTCAGTCAGTACATACAGGAGGAGCCAGGCTGAAAGGAAAAGGTGAAATTCCTTCACCTCAGCTGGACCCTTTCAGTCTGCGCCTGCAGGACCATCATCACACAGACTTTCAGATAGAAGTCATAACTTCCACCTCATTATGAGCTGATCAGAGACGAGCACATGACTGGAGCCGGCTTCCGCATGAGCAGTCAAATGCCTCTCCAATGTTCTCTCCGACTTTACATGGGAAAAAAAGCTTTGTTTGGCAGACAGAACTCCTATTATCAAGTTTAAGGGCTACAGGCGGACAGCTTAACACAGCATGAAGGCGCCCAGGTCACTGCAACGCTCCAGTTACACTTGGGCCAGCATTGAAAATCAGATTTTGTCAAGTAAGATGAGTGTGTGAGGATGAAAATCTACTTTTCTGCTGTTTATCACCCAAAAATTGCCATGGAATAAATTTTTTTATGTCTATGATCAATTTTATGTCTTTGGCGAAATTGTCAAATAATCCAGCTTTCACCACGCAGAGAATCTCTACCTGACAAATATCCTGTCAAAGATCAACACAAGCAGCCCAACATTATTTCCTCTGCCTCCTCAAAGTATCCACAGACAGAGCAAAAGCTCAAAAACCTTACCAGTTCATCTACAGAAAGTGCCAGCGTCCATTCAGAAGTTTCTAGTCTCCTCTGCACCAAACACAATAACCACTGTCAGGATGTGTTGCGAGCACTGAACCATTCCTCCCGTCTTTCATGTGATCCAGGGAGGAGTTTCAGGCCTGAGAGATCCAACTGGTGCTGTGCCGACAAACCTCCTGTTTCTCTGGAGGGTTGGAAAAAATTAAGAGGCTCTTTAAAAGCTGGAATGTGTCGACAAATAACTGTGGATTTAAGTGGAAACCATCCAATAGGAGGAGAATGGGCCTCAGTCTCCGAGGGTCAGGAGAAGTAATCCTGCTTCTGGAAAAAAAACTTTAAGAAAACAACACAAAGCCAAACAGTGAACATCAAGTCTTGACAGTCAGACAAACAGTCAGGTGACGTGTAGATTCTCTGGATGCTTACAAGTGTCATGACCCATAAATCAGTCCAACAATCAGCAGTTGTTGATCGATCAGCAGGGTGAACAAAGATATTTCTAATACTGCAGGAAAGCTGAAGATCAGAGATTTAGTTGCATTTTTTTTAATAGTATGATATGAATCAACATAATCATGCATCAGCAAATTAACTGCGTCATCTGATGTGAATGGTCTCCTTGACATTTTCTTAGTTTTGTAACATATTTTCCTTTACATTAGTAAATAAAACATTTCTATTGAATCGGATAGTATTGCTTCTTTGGGTCAAGTACATTTTCTGATTTTTGACTGACTTTTAACTGGACAGAATCAGGAATCAACAGATGTCTGTAATCAATTTATCAAATGTTTCTATGGAATAATGAAATTGTTATTGAAATCTTTCTGTCCAGTTACACATTAGTGCACTTGATGTTTTTTTCACACTTACAGGCTTTGTTAAATCATTGTGATCCTCCATAGAGATACTGAGTTAATAACACATTAATAGTAAGAAGAGAGAATAGCATTTTTTTCAATCCAGGTGGCATTACTGTAGCATATTTTGAGACCATGATATATAACTGCACTATCCTCCAAACTGAGCTTACAAAGTAAACATCACCTTTCTTTACTTACCTGTTCAGTCAGAAGGCAAAAAGGCTTGTAAAAGTTCAAAGTGATTCGATAAAAACCTGTGTCACTAAAGTAACAGGAATGACTGCTTAATAGTCTGAACTTTTCTGGAATTTTAAGCCAAGCAGTAAAAGGAAGTCAACGATGGGCAGAATACATCACTGTAGATGTAAAGAGAGTGGAAAAATATCTGTGCAAAGTAAAGAGGTGCAAGGCTTAATGTGAAATACTATAATGTTATTTTCTCCACTATTAATAATCAAGTCAGCAATATTAAAATAATCTCAATTTATTAAAAAAAATAACAATATTAGTGTTTTTTAAGAACGTTATAAGAGAGGAAAACAAGAGCCACAAGTCAGTATAACCAGAATAGTTATTAAGGTAATGCTTCACATTATTCACCACTTTAGCTAAACAGTCGCTGCAAAGCACTTTTCTTTTCTGATCACATGACAAGAAGCCACAGTAAAGAAATACTGCAGAAAACAACAAAAATGTTCTCTTCTAACTGGGTTTGAAATACTTGAACAAGCTGTTGGCCTGGCTGCCTCTTCCTGCAGCCTTCCGGTCTCTGCTCGTCGAGTTTCTCACTGGTTTCTTGGACGAGGGGGTCTTCGGGATGAGCTTCTGCTGCTTCCACTCGGACGTCAGCTCCCTCTGAACGTCTGGAGGGAGCTCAGAAAACACCTCAGGGTCCACGTTTCCAGGACACTCACAGTCAGAAGACCAAGGGGAAGGCAGAGTCCCTTCAACAGAGTCATTTTCTCCAGGAACTATGCTTGTGCCCCCTGGACACCGATGAGCCACAGTGCTCCCTCTATCAGCCGAATCCAATTCGGCTGGTGCCTTAATGTCATCTTTAAAACTTCTGGAGTGTGTCATTGTCTGTGGTGAGCTGTTCTTATAGCCGTGTGCAACATCAGAGACTGACTTATTTGTAAAATTACTGGAAAGAGAGTGTATGTAAGCAGGAGATAAGAGTTCCTTCTGGATTTCCTCTGGAAGCAGCTTGAAGATTTCTCGGTCAACATTCGGGGGCAACTGATGTAACACAGGGTTATTTGTGTCACCAGGGTCACACGTCGTTGAGCTGCAGGATGCTTTCAGTGTCTTTTCTTTTCCAACAACTAACTTTTGTTCACTTTTCGAGCCAAGTAATGGTGCCCCAGGGCCAGACGAGCTTTTTGTGGTGAGTTGTTTTTTGTGCTGAGCATCCGTGGAGGGTGGGCCGAACCGATGATCCGTGAAGTGACGACATCCCCCATGAGAGAAACCGTCCTATTGGACGAGAACAGAATGAATGGGTTTGTGGCTTTTCAGAGAAGCAGAGATCCAAGAAGGGAAAACTCAGCATCACAGAGGTATGGCATCATATCACATGCATGAGAACTGATGCTCTGGAAACACCATGTCACTGTTATGCTACACTGATTTCACACAATTTTTGTTTGTAAATTTTTTTTTTGATAGCAGCCTTTTAATTCTCAGTCACATATATGAGTATTCACTCACACACCATTATTGCCCAGCTTTACTTTTTAGTAGATGTTACTTATACTAGTAATCACTGAAGGTTACTCATGCATAACTGACTAATTGCAGTTAATTGTTACTTTGTAACTAAAAGTAACAATTTAAATTGGAAAATAACTTTTTAACTGTCTGGATATCATATCCATGCATATGCAGCTGTTTTATTCAAGTGTTGCACCATGTGAGTCAGTTTTATGTTTGATTAAGTTCCACTAAAGTTACATCAGTTAATGGAAGGAAGACACTCGATGATCTGGCTCTTAGAAACTCTTGAAAGAAACAGCCTAACCCTAAACCTAAAAAAAAAAAAACACAGTTCAGGATAATTTTAACAGCAATAATATAGCTATATAATAAAGCTGTTACTAGTTAGTTATTGTACGAAATACAAAGTTGGGTCAAAAAAACAACGACAACTAGATAACTTCAAAATGTGATGCTGCTCATTGGTACATTCAGCAGCCACATTGATATGATTGTTTGAATCCCAAATATTTATTGTGAATCAACATATTTTTTTGGAGGGTGAAGCTTCTTAGAGGCCTGAAACAATTCCACTCGGAGACAAAAACAATCCTGCGTTACCTGGCTCTGTGATGAAGTGCTCGGTGGCTTTCTGGGAGATGTACTGTGTGTGAAGAACGATTCGATCGAGCCCTTCCCGCTGACGGCTGCCGTCCTGGACTGCAGATTGCTGAAGCAGACGTTAATCAGGGTGAGGTGGAAGGCGGTGCCAGCGTCCACCATCTTCTGGAAGAGCTTCATGGCGACAGGGATCAACTGATCTACTGGCTCGGCTGCGCAGCCTGCAGAGACCAAAATGATTAAAAGGACAGTTTTTCATACCGAATGTAAATGCAGATAATAAAAGGTGTTTTTTTGTTGTTGTTTTTTTCTCCTACCAGATGTGATCTTCTGTCCGATGTGGTTCAAAATCGGACACTGCCGGCTCTCTCGATTGAACCACTTGTTGGCCGCTGAGTATTTACGGATTGTGAGCCTGAACGTTTGAGGCTGGCGGCCGTCTTTGTGCATTCTGATTTACAAACGCAGAGATAAAGATTAGATTCAGTAAGTTCGGCGAACACAATGAGAGATTTTGTGAGGAGATTGTGAAGCTGGCGCCGACCTTTCCACCAGGCTGGTCAGCAGCTGCCGAATCTTCTCCAGAACTTCTTTAGTTGAAGACATTTTTTTGAAGGAGTCTTCATCACTGAGAGACTAAAATGGAAAATATGTTGACACACTTTGCAAACAAGTAAAACCAAAGAATAATTGTTACACTTCTTCATAAATGTGTTACTTCAGGATACACAAAAAGGCTGTCAAAACTGGGACTGTGCAATATGTTCCATTTGTGTACTTCTGAAATAATACAAATATTTAATCCTGAAGTGACCCTATGGTATTACCAGCCTTTTATAATGGGAATATTCTCTTTAGGCAAGCTCATTTCTAAAGCAAAACTACCACATCCATCATTATTCAAATCTGCACAAAAATGATGCGTATTTCTGTAAATTTTTATTATAATGTGACATATTAAGAGCAATGGTAGTTGAGGAAAGAAAACAAAACAGCGAGATGTTCCTACCTGGGGAGCTCCTGTAGGGGTGACAGGCGAGTCATCAACACCGAGGGCCAGATTCTTCAAGCGCTGAGCAGTGGGGCCGCCGAACTCTCTCACCAGGTCATTCAGCGAGCAGAGCTGCAGGTCTTTGACGGTGACCAATCCCAAAGCCTGGAGTCTTTTTGCAGTTTGGTGGCCCACCCCTGAGGATAGATGGGCAAAGGCTATCATCCAAATGACGTATAACAAAAAATACTACAGAGGTTTCAACTGAAATATAGATTTAACAAAACTGTTTCAAAAGAGTGAAAATGAAGAGAAGCAGTCTGGGGATCTGTTATTTGTATTTAAGCTCAACAATGTATGTGTCTGTTTACAGGAAAACAACACTACCTGGTACTTGGCGGAGCCCACTGAGGGAGTCCATGATGTCTCGAATGTTTCCTGGGAGCAGGGCGGTTTGCTGGTTGGGTTTGTGGGTGCCTGAAACCAGTTTGGCCAGCAGTTTGTTGTTGGCGATGCCGGCGCAGCCGGTCAGGCCCAGTTTGCTGTGAATCGCGTCTCTCAGCTCGGCCGCAATGTGTGAGCCTGAAGCCAACCTCTGGTGGTCACTGGCTTTGACATCTGCAGCTTTGTGGGAGGAAGAGAAAAAACAAATATGCAACATGAAACTGTGAGGGGCAATGCAAATATCTCACAGGTTTCACTTTCTTGGCTTGTTTCATTGACATTTCCTAGTTTCTGTGAGCCAGATGTGTACACCAGCAGAGGCCTACCGATATGACTGTAGACATGCCCGGTAAATGAGAAGCTGTTGGACTCCGCTGCATGTCCCAACCTTCTCTCGACCATCTCTGTGACGTCCATGAAGTTTTCATCAAATCCGAGTCGTTCTACTAGTGGACAGTAGGACAACAGCAGTTCTGGATGAGGAAAGATCAAATGAAGGGTAAAGTTGAGCACGGACATGGAAAATATACGCGATATGACATCACAGTAACTTTCTTGGAGATCAGTGATCAGTGTGTTTCTGTGTGAACATGAAGGTAAGAGACACTGCGAAGCTCTCTTACAGATAACTGTGTTCTTGTATTAAAAATCTACGTACGTTTTATTTTTTTCATTTCAACTTAAACCGTCTTACATGCTGATCCATTCCTGTGTATTTCAATTAATGTAACAGCCCGAGTTGCTCTGTACCACTCAAGGATGATTGTGGTTATGATCTCTCAAGTCAGAATACACATAGCTCATGTCAAAAGACATAAACTAATTCACTAATTCAACTGCTTTACTCAAGTAAAAGTCAAATGTATAGAATCTGTAAGGTACAAAGGTAAAATCGAATCACTGATGCTGATGCACAACAGTTCTTTTGAGACATCTTGAATGCAGCTCAGTCAAAATTCCTGCTCTGCTGACATCTTAAACAAAGTCTGTTGAATCAGCTGAGTGTCTGGGTATATCAGCTGGGTGTTTAAGAAGAAAAAGATCTTGGCAAAACAATTAAATGACGAGAGAAGAAAACAAAAATTTAAGGTATTTGTACAAGCTAAATCAGCAAGAACGATCGTTATTGGACCTTAGAGAATTTTGCAGCATGCCATCTTAAATAGATATCAAGTGCAGATACGACAAAAGAAAAATCAATGACAGTGGAAGTATCTGTATTTCATATGTCCCACCTCCAGGGCTGTCAAACTGCAAAACATCTAGTTTAGGCACTAAACTTTGAAAGTGAATTATATTCAATTAGAGCAATTATTTCTGGAAAAGTGGCATCTTGTTCTTTCTTGTTTATGTGTGACATGTGTAGTTCATTGATTTTGTTGGGATGAAATATAACTCGGGAACTGCACAGTCTCACTGCTCCTTGGCAATGAGTTAAAATACTGGCAAAAATTTGCTGTACTTTTTTCCTCTTCCTCTTATGAGAATTTGTTTGCTGCAGGCTCAAAATAGCTTGTGATGTCATGTATAACTCAGGATGCCACCAATGAGCAGCACATGGGACTGCATCACAAGTTCAGAAAATTAGAAAACAAATAGAAAACTGGTTGTTTTGTGAGTTATTTCGACAATAAGCACGAAACAATTTGAGCACTTTTGTTGAAACACTTCTGGCACATAGTTCAAAACTATTATCTGAAACATCTTTTCTAAAAAAAAAAATAGAGAAATACTCTGAGATTCTCATAACTACTGAGCAAGAACATGCTTGCTAAGCATATGCGTAGAGTGTAACGTAGGGTGTCCTTTGAGATGGACTCTGCTTCATACCTGTGACCTTGTAGGACATTTCCCTGTAGTGTGTCAGGTCTTCTCCCCTGACCAGCACCAGCTCAGGACATTTCTCCTGAGCGTCAGTCACAGACATCAGCTTGGTGACACCTCGCTCCCTCGCCACATAGTTACAGGTAACGATTATGTATTTCTGCTGAATACCTGAAAAAGACATGACAGGTATTGATTGAAGATCAGATAAAAACACTACAAAGTTTTCACCTGTTCTGTGTCATATAATCTTTAGTACCTAAAGGGACTTGTCTCAGTGTTGGGTTTCTAATCATTTCCACTTGCGCGTAGAAGCAGTCCAGGTCAAAATGCAGAATGACTCTGTGAGGATGTGTTGTTGTTGTTGTTGCACTCGTGACTGATCCTGTAGCAAACACAAGTAACACGTGTTCATGTTTGGGACTGTTTCTCTGTCTAAAGTCCGCGTATTTCATTACCTGAAGCAACAGCGGAAGCGAGAACAGCTGTGTCCACAAAGCCGCTCTTCCACTCGGTGTCATCCTCCTCCATGTCATCCCCGCTGTTGTCCATTTAAAGCGATGTTATTTAGTTTTTAGTTTAAAAAAAAAAAATGCTCTGAGGCTTTTTCTCTCGATGTGACAGGTTTCTGTGTTAGGCTTGTTTTGGCTGCAGGTCGAAACTCGGTGCAGCGCTGCAGCGCCACCTACATAAGTGGAGGAGTTACAGCAGCTCAACGACACGCTCTCCATGGTAAAAGAGAAAACACGTTTTAAACATGTACTCTTTGACACTGGTTAAAACAACACAAATGTACTTTTATTCAAGATAGTATCACGGTTCCGTGAGTATAGCACAAGGAAACAATATTTTATCAATCCTTCCTTCCTTCTACCCATCCTGCAGCCATACACCCATTCATCCATCCAACCAACTGTGTTGTTTAAATATACAAGCATGAAATAAATGTTACTGACATCAAATTAGACACCAATTTACTTATTTTTTCCCCAAAATTAATTTGTCATTGTTATGGTTATTGGTCAAACAAGGACAACATTCAATGAGAACGAACTTAACCAATATTCTTTATTGTCTTAAAAAAAAAAAGCAAATGAATCTTTGGTGTAAAAACTATGGTTTATGTTTAAAAAAAACTTGAAATACTTTATTAAATATTTTTGCATGCTGTTCTTTAGTGAAGTGAGAT